>NC_073386.1:45782786-46091286 GCF_028641065.1 Leucoraja erinaceus
TTAAGTGTTTTCCACTAATATATTGTTTTTGCTGTCTTTTTTCTTACATAATGTATGTACAATTTATGGTTTTGCACATTGTCTATCTGCTGGAGATGCTGCTTCAAGCAAAATTGTCATTGTACTTGTCCATCACCATACTTGTGCGTATGACGTTAAACTCAACGCGACTTGAAATTGGTTCTTGTATCCCAGAAAGAGGTAGGGATAGACTGAACCATGCTGTGTAAATACCAGTTTACACAACCGTACTAATAATCTGGAGAAAGTGAGTGGAGCTGAAGGAAATTTTGTTTGGTGCTAGTATACGTTCAGGTGGTAAATGAGGGTGTTGGAGGTGGGGTACTGGAGGAGCTGGATGTCCACAGTGAAGTTGATTCAGAACAGACTGTCAAAATGGTCGGTGGCATCAGAGGTGTCATGGATACATGGATAAGGGACTGAACCAGGTAAGAAAGGAGGGAGTCAAGTTAGTAACAAGTTTGGTGTGGCAAGAGTAAGGTGATTGAGGTGGTCATGCCTGCAGATTTTGGGGACGAAGCAGAAGCAGACTGTAGAACATTGGCTCGAGGCACTGTTGAGAAGATTTCCTGAGGAAATGAAGTCAGTGACCACCTGGAGGCAATGGCCTGATGTTCCATGCTGGGGTCATACTCTGAAAGGAAAATGTCCAAGACCTCATATTTGAGGGTTTGAAATCCTGCTCACCTTCCCCCCCCCGTCCATAAAACATCCATTCATCACAACATTTTGTTGTCTCTAATGCATTTCGTTGTCTCTGTACTGTACACTGACAATGACAATTAAAATTGAATCTGAATCTGACTCTTGTTTCTATTAATTGATCAACTTTATAGTCATGCTTTCACTGCTCAAAGTCATGCTTTTATTCAAATTTGCTGCTAAGACTTTTGTCAAAAGCCTACCGTTTGTTTGTCTGTCATTGACGATATCAACCTCAATTCTATTTTTTGTGGCATCCAATAATTCTATTGAATTGGTTGAACAGAGTTTGCCCTAATCTATTTTCCTCCAGATGAGTTACTCTTGTCCCAGGCTGATATTTTTTTAAAAACCTCCCCAACATCAAGATTAATCCAACTGGCCTGCCGTTGCTGGTCTTATGCTTGCTCCATTTTATTGAACAATATGCACTGCTCATCATTTCCTGGCATCTCGTAAATCCCAAGATATTTGGAAAATAATGGTTAGAGCTCCTATACTTTCCTCAAAGTTTCAGAATGGGACCCAGTCCCGCTAACTTAACTACCTTAAGTTAAACCAACTGTTCTAATTTGTTTATGCTATTAACTTTAAAGTATGCTGTGTCTCAACTATCTTGTTTTTCACCATTACTTTGGAAGCTTTCCTCCCTTATGAACTTTCTTCCCTTATGAAGATAAATGGAAAACATTAATTTGGGATCTTGTACAAGTTTCCATTTTTACCTTTAATAATCCCACTTCTCCATGTAGTCCCCTTTGACAACTTCTATGTCCATAAGATCACATTTGGATTCCCAGTTATGTTGGCAGCTTATATTTTCTTGTGCGGTCTCCTTGTCGCTCTCATATTAACGTTCACTTCCCCTCTAATAGAGTCCATGTTTCACATGCACCTTTCATAAGAACACCCGGAAACATTAACTGCGTCTCTTTTTTGCCTCAGATGCTGCCTAAGCTTTTACCTAGTTGAAGCCTTAAATTCTTAGTCTAGTCCAGTCTATTTGGTGCTATTCCTCTCTCAAACCTAATAGCACATTTGCACCCATTAAGTGTGGAAATGCGAAAGAAATACAACATCTATTAAAGAATGTCAATTATGAGATTTTAGTTCTAAATCGTGCAGCAGATACAAAGTGATAAAAATGAACTTGACATTTCTGAAATTAATGTTAGTCTCTCTCATAAAATAGTTTAATAGGAAAATCCAGTTTCCATTAAAATAGTAGGCGTAGGATTGGAATAAATGGTGGGAGTAGGAATGGAACAAAGACCAACTTAGTCATCACTAATATAATGCCAGGACACAGTAAGTTCTGCATGCAGGG
Organism: Leucoraja erinaceus; assembly: GCF_028641065.1. Taxonomy (NCBI): domain Eukaryota; kingdom Metazoa; phylum Chordata; class Chondrichthyes; order Rajiformes; family Rajidae; genus Leucoraja; species Leucoraja erinaceus. The sequence goes on from NC_073386.1 coordinate 45,784,837, forward strand.
GTATGGGGAAGCTTTTTTTTTTATCAATTAACACCTGCTATGTGTTATATAGTCACAAGGTTCGACATTCAAGTTGCATCTTTTCATATGTTTTATATAGATGTCTGATACAGTTGGCAAATGACACTTAAAATATCTGGGCAGCAGTGGATATTTAAAAGAAACACTTTCCACCTGTGAACACAGATTGTTATTGAAGTAATCACATCTGAAATACCTATAAGAGCTAGAGAATTTTACTTATTTTGAAGATGAATAGGGGAGTGAAGAAAATCTTAAATGTTTAAGCGTTCTGGAAGTTTTAAATAAACAATGGTAACTTGTAAAGTATCCTCCAAGAATTGCATGATTGTTGCTGATCCACTTAGCAACTGGTGGATAAGAATGGTATGAAATTTGTTGCTTGCTCTTTATCTTACAAGTTGCATTATCAAGGACTGATGATCACCCATCTTTTAAACCAAACCAATACTTGAATGAGATTTTCAGGATGTAGATGAATCAGCTATTTTATTTCAGCTCTCATTCTTCAGAAGATATTCTGATAGAATATTAAGAGTGCAACCTGATATCTTCAGGAAATCATTACAGTGTCAACTAGGCCAACTGATGACATCTGGTGGTTGAAACAGGACTGTCCAGTTCGGTATTCCTAGCGCCAACCCTAGCTCGTCTCCGCCTCTCCCGCTGGGCCAACCGACAGCCTGGATCAATGACACCAGCTGCCCCAGGCCCACAGACCCCCACAGCCAGTGTCAACTCCAGCACGGCCCCACTCCAACTGCAGAGGAACCAGATGGGCCACTACGGCGACAACTGCCAGTTGGCCCACAGCCTGGCTGCGACGAGCTCCCTCAGCCGCCGTACCTTGCACACCACCGGCTTCTGCTCCTACGATACCCACTGCCACTTAATCCACACCACGAGGTGGAGCGAGGGCCCCGGCCTCGCCCGTGCCAGAGTGCCAGCCTGGGCGCAGTCCGGTGCTAGACTGGGCTGCACCTTCAGCCCCAACTTGGAGCTGGCCTGGACTGAGCTTGGGGCTGGGCAAGGGAGGGGGAGGAGGTTGCTGCTGCCGACAGCAACAGTGGGCGCCCGGCCTGCCCATGGCCGGCAGGAGCCTGTCGCAGACTCCCTCTCCGACCAGGACGACTCCAGCAGCTGGCGGCTGCCCATCTTCAGCAGGATCTCAGTGTTGGACTGAGGGAAGGAGGGGTGGAGGTGGAGGGCTGCCGGACAACCCGGCGGGATAGGCAGAGCCGAGCTGGAGGCAGCTGCTGCACGTCTGGGGCCGCCCCGGCAGCCCAGGGCCACCCCGGACAGGGACGGGACACCAGGTAGGGGACAGGGACAGCCCAACAGCGTCTGCGGCGACGGACAGCTGACCCCGAACCTGAACGAAACACAAGCCTGCACACAGTGCACCACCAACGTTGCCGAGACTGTTTTATAGCTAGTGGCTATGACCTGGGCATGTGCAGTCGGAATACCGAACTCGGTTATAGGTCTAAGACATCATGGCAAATGGACACACAGCACATGTAGCTTACAGAACTACCCCAACTAAAAGGTAGGAAAGTACAACATCACTCATTGAAGTAGATTGGACATTTGATGTCCCAATTATATTTAAAGTGATCATTGTAACTATATGGGACATATGACAATAACACACTCGATTCTTGAATATTAATTGAATTACTTAAACTGTATTTGGACACCACAATTCAACATGAACCAATTGAGACTCAAGGTTATACCTTAAGAGTCAAGAGTGTTTTATTGTCATATGTTCCAGATAGAATCGTTAAATTCTTACTTGTGCAACACAACAGAATATGTAAACATAGTACACTGTAAACAATATGATAAACGGGAGAAAAAGTCCAGTGTGTATACATACACACCAACAAGTACACACACACACAAACACATGGACCCAGTTTCATGTCTCCCTTATCTTGATATTAGGTTCTTAGTTCTAATTACTTATTAAATAAAAAAATCTGCCTTGCTTAGAAGCAACTTAACACAACCGTACAATTAAACAAGTTTGGTCTCCTGGAAGCCTTCTTGAGAGAGGAATTACGCTGCTAATTCAAGCACTTGCATACATATGATCTGTTCAGATGTGAAACTAATTGGCACCCAAACATTTAACATTTTTATGTAACATTTTCGCTTTGGTTATCAGCTGAGGTGCCTTCTTTCTGAGCATGTTCTTTACAAATCAACAAGTTTGACCTGAGGTCCTCAATAATTATGAGCGACATCATGATTACGGATACCATTGTCGTATATTATAATTTCCACAAAGAAATTGCAAACAAGATTAATAAAATTTGACGTTGATTATTAATCCATTCTTTTATTGCGAGGTGAGCAAAGACAAAAAAAAAAGGCGCACGATGAATGATGTTAAAGTTTGAAAGCCAGTTCAACACATCAGGGCCAGATCAACTGAAATGTATTTAGACCATGTATTACTAATAATTGTATATTTCTATATCTGCATGTGTAACTATCTTACTTCTCTCACCATTGGAGTAGATCCACAAGAAGTGTACTTAGACAGACCTTTCAAAACATCAGTTCACCTCTCAAGCTGTCGGACAAGATGGATTTATTCATCTTTCTTTGCCTACATACTCAAAATATGTCAAATACTGTTGGTTTGAACCCCCTCCCCCCCCCCCCCCATTGAAATGATTGTACATGGGTGTGTGGGAGGAAGAAATATGCACAACCCTACCAAGAATGACAAACAAAAGATGACCAGATGCTTAAACAATGCATAATCATCAGATGGGTTGAATTGTCTGTATTGTAAATATGCACCTTAAACTCATCTCCACCCTGCTACTCCTGTCAGAAACTATTTACCAAACACTTGCGTATTCCCATTTTATTGTCATTCACATCCTCAACTAGATCTCTCTAGCCACCTTATAATTTCCTGCCTTCTTGCTTCCATTCTCTTTTGACAGGTAGTCTTTGTCCATTTCTCAATGTTTCACAGATGGAAGAGATTATGATTTCTGCTTCTGATAAGCAATTAGAACTTACATTTCTTGTCGGTACATTATCAAAATTGAACCACTGAACCATGTAAAAATATTCTTAAAATGTTAAACTTCCAGATTGGCCAAAATCCAAATGTTTACTTTATATTTGCAATAATTGGCATGTGGAATTGCCTTGGGTGTCAAGATTTGGAATCTATAGTACCAAAGACAAAAAGTGCAGCATGATGTAAGATGGATTTGCAGCACTACTATATTATGGAAGCTCCAAATTTGTGGAAGAAAAGTAAGACAGAAGAAAGGAATTTGAAGCAATTAGGATGAGTTAGTTAGGATAAGGATTAGGATAGTCTGAAGAAGGGCCTCGACCCGGAACGTCACCCATTTCTTCTCTCCAAGAGATGCTGCCATCCAGCCTGTTGTGTCTAGTTTGGATAAGAGTTGAAGTGAATCTTTATGTCATATGAACAGATGCCAAGAAAAAAAAGTTTAAGGAGCAATGGCTGGAACAGAATTTAACCAAGGTAAATATTGCCTCATTAAAGGTAACATTTAGCATTTCACAATTTTCAATTCTGTGCGCCTCTTGGAAAGCAGTGATCAGTTTCAAAATGCAACTAGATTAAATCAAGAATGTATAATTGACAAATAAATTTAACCCAAAAATGTTGCATTACCTCATATAAACTGAAGTAAAAGAGGCATATCTGTTTTAAAATAATAATATAAATTTAAGTTACATTTGGAAGAATATTGAGTATGTTACAACCTTTTTGGGGTTTAGATCTCCAAATTGAGGAAACTAGCCCTAACCCTGTGATTTTAGCTCAATGTTTCTTTCTCCATTGGAATAGAGTGACCTGCTATCAGCTTCACAATCAGGCAAGGTGGCATAAATCGGCCTCTAACGGCTGAAGAAGGGTCTCGACCCGAAACGTCACCTATTTCCTTCGCTCCATAGATGCTGCCTCACCCGCTGAGTTTCTCCAGCATTTTTGTGTACCTTCTAACTGCTGTACTCATTTGACCTGTCCTCATCTTATCAGATATTCTATTTGTTTTGAACATTCCTCCCCACCTCCTCTGCAACTTACAAGTTACTTATTTTAAAAACTCTTTCCAGTTCTGACAAAGATTCTTGGAATTGAAACGGTAACTGTTTATTTTTCCAAAGATGCCACCTCTTTTGAAGTACCCAGCATTTTCTGCTTACATTCAAGATTCTTTTGTTAAAAATAACCAAAACAATATTATTGATCTCAACACTAGAAAATATCCATTATATTTTAACCACTGAATGAAATGATTTGTCGCACACTTTCAGAATCTGTTTGCTTTATTCAATCCAGTGATTCTATAAAGACTGAATTCCCTCAACCCAGTTTTAACAGTTTTAAACATTTTAATGACTTTTCAGGAAAGAGCTCAGCAGCAACCTTATGTTTTCCCATCTTAATGCTAAATTAAGTGAATGTACTACACATTATCAACAAAAATGCAGTTGTTTTATTTCTGATTTATAATTCAGGCAGTTTTGGAGTATGTGCCAGCCTGGTGACTCCTTTGAAAATACACTTGTCTAAATGAATAATGCTTATGTTCAAACTATGAGCATTTAACAAAACCTGCTTGCATCAAGATAAACAGTGGCTGGCTTAAGTTTCTTGATTTTGCTACACTACCTTTCTATTATTTATTATACCGCAGAGCCATGATGTCGCTAAGACCTTAAGAAATACTTAAATTGGAACTCAGGTAGCAAGATGGGAGACAGACAGACTGGCACCCAATCTCCCCACCCATGATTTGATGCCAGACTTTCAACACGCAGAAACACATGAACAGGAAGTCTATAGGTATCATGAACTATTAATCCTTACTAATGTGGGCATGGTTTGCACAAGTCAACTCTTTTAGAAACAAATGTATTTCTCCCACAAAAGCATAAACCTATTCCATAGTGTTCAAAAGATTGGATTTGCACAGACTCTTCTTCAGTCGAATTAAGCTTTTTTTTCTGGTTGACTTCATCTGAATGCTGCCTTAGTAATCTATGTCAATTATAATACATATAATTAAGAGTTTTGAACTATTTTATTTTGTAATTCCAAATCATGTTGACTCCTTAAAACACTGCATTGTCCAGGAAAGATGCAGTTTAAATAAACAGCTTTAAACCCCGCCCCCCACATTTTTTTGCTTCAAAAATATCCATGCACTTCTCTATACAGCCAAACGAGACCAGTTATATCTTGCAACATTGTTAATTATATTGAAAACCTGTAATTCAATTTGAACAGTGATTTCTCCCTTTAGGATTAAAACGTTATGGATTAATCAAAAGGTCATGGCAATATATTTAATGCAGGACAATTTCATAGTCCTATCTGGGACACATGGCAATAAACTCTCTCTTGACACTTTCGTACAGTACAGCTTAATACTGTTGCAATGTGATTCAATGAAATGTTAGCTGCCTGGTCAAGTAAAAAATATCTAATATAGGCTATTGTTTTCACTCATATTTCTTCTGCAACTGACATCACCAGAAACTTTAAAAAAATTACTTAATGGTGTCTTTTGGCCTTAGAAAATAAAATGGGACTGGGTACGCTTCTACTATCGCTGCCACATCCACAACTACAGAACTGTGGCATTCATTTCCGTTCTGATGAATTGTTTAAAACATGTTCAGATCCTTGTTCTCCTCTCTCTGAGCACCGATGAAGCTGATGGGAATCACCATAAAGCTCTTCAAGACACCAGCGCCCCTTGAAATTCGGGATCCCATTGTAACGACGGGCAGGGCAAGTGGAAAAGTGTTTTTTTTTTAACGTGTTTGTTGTAAAGTTTAAAATGTTAATAACTTGTAAAATATACCATCAATCTGAACAAAACTTGTTTCATTTGCATCACGGGACAATGGTGAGTAAGGTGGGTCCAAAATTGTATGTCCAATTAATTGTCCAAGATGAGTTTTAGTAATATACTAGACCAAGTGCAGACCCGTTGGGACTGCTCCCCCAACGCAGCCGTTCTCTACCCGTAGCCCCCACGGGAGACGTGGTATTCCAACTCAAGCGGCTCAGGAATCAGCAGAGCGTCTGTTTTTAAATGGCGTCTTTGAGGCGAGATGCGGGCACCAGCAGCCGTTATGGTCGCTGGCAAGCAGGAGGCGACAAAATGAGTGAGTGGGGGGGGGGGGGGGAAAGAAGGATTTTATTCAAAATGTGTACATAAACACGACAAAATTTAATGAGTGGATACTTGGAATGAAAACTGAAATCTCTACCGAAATGGAAAAAATCAGGGCGTTTGTGGGTCGGGTGTTGGCGTAGCAACGAATCAAAGGCTGGCAGCCACAAGTCAGAAACACACACAGCTAGACACACACAGAGTTTTAAATGTAGATAGATAGACAAGCGAGAGATATCAAATGCGTTGGGATTCTCCTTAATCCAATTTACCAAGGACATTTCATGGCCTATTTTAGCTCTCCTAATTCCCTACTTTTATTATACTCCTCAAAGGTCCTGTTAGGTTTTATCTCCCTAGACTTTGCGCATACTGCCTTTTCTTTTTCGACCAAATTTACCTCTCTAATCATTACTTCACAAGGTTAGACTCAGGAATCTGTGTTGGTCTCCATAAAACAATGAAAATTGTGTGGAAATTTAATGGACATTGCACAATCACAAGTGGCTTAATTTGGGTATATAAGAAGAAAGCTGTTCATAAGCAGCTGGTTCAACGAAACAGGCATCAAGATCCACGATTTTGAGTAATTGATTCAATGAGGAAGGGGAGAAGAGGGAAAATGCTACATCACTCATTAAAAAAAAGTAATTCCATGATTCAACGAAACTTAATCCATTGGTTAAAAAAGGTTGAGGTGCGATTACACTGGAGAGTGTAGAATCGATTTTAGGGAATTGCCCAACTTGGAATAGTGTAGACACAAGGAGGTTCAGATGCCATGGTTTTTCTTTTTGGATCAGATGAGGCAAAGGAAAAGCCTATTTCTCTTTCAAAAAATGGGCACAGGGCTTGGTAGGATTAGAGAATGGCAATATTCTCTGGAAGTGGACAGTGAGGAAGGGGTGGTGTTGTAGGAATAGGGAAAGGATTGTAAACAAAAAAAATATTTAAAAAGAAAGAAGTGTACTTGGGAAGCCATGACATGCAGGCTTTATGCCAAACATTTGTAGATGTGATATGGCTGGGCTGCTCGTTTTCACTCCAGACACAAAATAGACCAAATGGGTCATAACCTGTGTCATAACCAAAACATAGAAACATAGAAAGTAGGTGCGAGAGCAGACCACCAGGTCCATCGAGCCCGCACCGCCATTCGCTCATGGCTGAACACTAAACAGACACACTTACCCACAAACAGTAGACACAAGACAACTATTCAATCCGGGAGGACATTCCTCTCACCCCATAATTTTTTAAGGATTCACCAATTCCCTAACAGAATGTCATGAACTTAAACGCTAATCTGCAGCTTGAATACATTATCGTAGGTGACATCTTGGTGCAGTGCCGATGCTGTCAGAGCCAGAATCTTTTTGCTGTGATTTATATATAAAAATAAAACAGTATACGGACAACTAACAAACAAGGCCCTACCACCTGTGACCAAGTACTTCATTTGGCTTTTTTGGGGGGGTAATGAAAGGCACAATACAGTTGGAGGTTTTTTAATTTATTACCCAACTCCATGGCAACAAACGTCATTGACATTTTCAAGAAGCAGGGACACAAAGCTAAATGTTATAGGGCCTTTTGTGAAGGACATCAATGAATCAATCAAGATTTAAAAACAACCATTTAGCCTAATTACACTAAATTTCTTGTTATTTTCACAACCAAAGTATTAGATCGTCTGCAAAGCAAGTTTACTGACACTACTTAACAACTAGAAGGGAATTCACAAACAAAAGATTGGTGGTCTCTGTATAACTCTAATATGCATCAATTGCCTGACATGCATCGATATATTACAAATAATTTGACGTCAAACTGCAATTTTCACTCAACTTATCAGCTTGCACATTCCATTGTAATGTCAGATCTGTTTAGTTTATTGTCATATATTGTCAGGGCGGCACAGTGACATAAAAGCAGTGTTACTACAGTGCCAGAGCCCCAGGTTCAATCCTAACTATGGGTGCTGTCTGTATGGAATTCATGCAATAGACAATAGGTGCAGGAGTAGGCCATTCAGTCCTTCGAGCCAGCACCGCCATTCAATGTGATCATGGCTGATCATCCCCAATCAGTACCTCGTTCCTGCCTTCTCCCCTATCTAGCTCGCTCTTGAAAGCATCCAGAGAACCTGCCTCCGCCGCCCTCTGAGGCAGAGAATTCCACGGACTCACCACTCTCGGTGAGAAAAGGTGTATCCTTGTCTCCGTTCTAAATGGCTTACTCCTTATTCTTAAACTGTGGCCCCTGGCTCTGGACTCCCCCAACATTGGGAACATGTTTCCTGCCTCGAGCGTGTCCAAATCCTTAGCAATCTATGTTCTCCCTATGACAGCCTCGGGGTGGGGTCAGGGTGCTGGTGCAGCGCGGTCAGTGACTCTGGGTGGACGGAGGGACCAGACTGTCCCCAACTCGGCTGCAGTTGACGGGGTCGATGCTGGGGGGTCGGGGGTGTGTGTGTGTGCACCCAGAGCCGCGGCCCCGCTCCACCCGGCCCCTTGTGTGACAGTGCGGCCACACAAGGGGAGATGTGGCGGACAGCACTGACCCTGGGGGGGGGGGGGGGGGGGGGATGTTCTGAGGGATGCACTCCTTTGGCTGCTTACACCTTGGTGCTTGAGTTCAGAGCAAAGATACTAGAGCATTTGGTTCAGAGCGCTCAGTCACCCTCCAGCCCCGGGCGGTCTTGGGACAGGACTTGCGCTCAATCCGCTGGCATGCTGCTCTTTCGCAAGTCATTGAGCAGTAGTGATTTTGGCGGTTTTCACTCAGTTACCCCTATTTCCACAATTTTATACAGCGCAAAAATTTACCATTTTGGCAGCTTTTAACAGGTAAGAACATATGTGTTGCATGTGTTACTAGTGTATGCCAGAAATTGTCTTGCCTTCTGGATTGAGCTACTCCATGCATCACACCCTTTGACCCGATGACCTTATGTGCAACCACCCTATACTTCTAGGTTTAAAAGCAATATTAGAGCAAGACCAAGCGAAGAAACCTCGCAAATATATTTACAAATAAGATCTGCATTCACGTCATCCTGCAGTGCTAATGTTTTTAACCCATTTTAAACGAAATCATGTGATTTTGACCTTAAAAAAAACTGAAATCTTGAGCAGCTGGAAAAAAGTGTTACTTTAAAATATGACTGAAATTGAAAAAAAAAGCACTACATATGGGTTGCCGTATTTTCTGTACGATCGAGTAACTCGTATCGTGCAGGGCATCTTGAAACAATGGCACTACAGAAATAAGTGCAAACTATTTCCTTCTAACATTAGATGCTTAGACCTTTCTACTCCTTGAGGCAATCCGCTAAGAGCCGAACAATTAGAGCTTTAACATCGATGGGTTTACTTTATTTTTGTGGGGTAAGAGAAAGATGACAATATAACCGAAATCGTCGTTCTCTCTTGGAGCAACTCAGGCCCAGGGAGGTGCATTAATTGGAAAGCCCATGGGTGAAACATTAAGGACGTCAGCAATGCTCATTCACAGATTAGCGAACTCGCGCATTCAATGCACATTTTTACCTTTCAATTGCTTCATTCGCGTCACCTCCTCGTCAGAAAATCCTGCCCAACCAGCCATACTTCCCACACAGTGATTCTAAAGAGGGAAAAACTGCCGGTGCAAATGTGTGGAGTGGTGAGGCTGTACCGAGGCCTACTGGTTCTGAGCCAACGCAATGCGCACGCGTGTGCAGGACGCCGAGTGCGTGGCACCGGACCTGCTGCGCATGCGCAGTTGCTTGGTGGTGCGCGCGCGCCTCCTGCCCCAGGAGAGGCACGTGACCCAGCGCGGCGGTTGGCGCTGATCACCTGACCGGTGCATTTTACAGGAGTTGTCAGGAAACTTTGCACGGTTTGTTCAAACTAATTATACTGTCGGAAGGTCAGTTGACAGTTTGCAAAGGTGTTTTTTTTATTTTTATTTTAAATGCTGAGAACATTTAATTGAAAAGCTTAAGAGTGTAGGAGTGACCCAACCAACGTCCATCTCCCTCCACGGATGCTGCCCGACCCGCTGAGTTTAGTTTTAGTTCAGAGATACAGCGCAGAAACAGGCCCTTCAGCCCACCGACCATCGAACCCCGTACACTTACACCATCCTACGCACACTAGGGACAATTTACAATTTTACCGAAGCCAAGTGTCCTACAAACCTGTACCTCTTTGGAGTGTGGGAGGAAACCGTTGCACTCGGAGAAAACTCACGGGGAGAACGTACAAAGTCCATAGAGACAGCACCCATAGTCAGGATTGAACCTGGGGCTCTGGCGCTGTTGTAATACTGCTTTTATGTCACTGGCGCTTTAAGGCAACAATTCTACCACTACGCCCAATACTTTATATTTAGGACATGTTAGGACTTTAGAGACACATACAGGCTGATTTTTGTGTGTGATATATTTCGCTGCTCAAAAGCAACTGAATAATTGCATGAAATGTAGTGACAGATTAGAACTAAGAACCTGGCCCATCATTTTGGCCCTTCGGTTACACGTGAATGAAGATGATGGAATCAAGCAAAACACAAAATGTTGGAGGACTTCGGCGAGACTGGCAGCATCTCTGGAGGAAATAGAAAGACGATGTCTCGGATTGGACATTTCACCCTCCTTTACGTCGTGTAAACCAAGCGTAGACTCAGCGACTGTTTCGCTGAACAATTATGCTTGGTTCGTCATGGCCTGGATCTCCCAGTGGCTAACCATTTTAAATCCCTTTCCCATGACCATACTAAACTTTCTGTTCTGAACCCCTTTTATCCTCCATGGTCAGAGTAAAGGGCCTGTCCCACTGTATGAGCTAATTCAACAGTTCTCCCGTGTTTCCCCTGATTCGAACTCGGAGAATTACGGTAATAGCTGCTCGTGGGTACTCGGGTCTCTCGTGGACATTTTTCAACATGTTGAAAAATCTTCACGAGTCTTCAGGAGCTTACTGCGTTTCCCGAGTACCTGCCGTTAGCGTTACGAGCTGCTAAGAGACGTCCCGAGCTCCGACGTACCCACTACGTACATTCTACGTGCTTACCACGAGTTTGGTTTTTTTTAGAACTCGGGAGAGCTCTTGAATTACCTCGTACAGTGGGACAGGCCCTTAAGGCCACATGCAAATTGGAGGAACAGTACCTCGTATTTCATTTGGGCAGTTTACAACCCAGCCGTGTGAATGTAATATTTTTCATTTTCAGGTTCCCACTAGCTTCCCACTCTCCCTCCACTAAAGGTCAGTTAACAAGTTCCCCAGTTTGCAACAATGTATCCCTCATGGAATCACACTGTCCCTTGCCAATAATTTGCTTATCAGGGAACCACCCTGCCTGAGGTAATCTGTTGCTGGCCCTGATTTATTCTGTTTTTTTCTTGCTTCCAGTCCCACCTCCCTATCCCCACATTCAGTCTGAAGAGGGTCCCTGCCTGAAACGTCACCGATCCTTTTTCTCCAGAGATGTTGCCTGACCTGCTGAGCTAATCCAGCACTTTGTGTCTTTCTTTCTTCACACTCCTTTGGGTGGTGTAAAGAGATAGGCAATGCTTTGCAAACACCAATTTGTTGTTTCCAGTGTAAGATTCATAGTGTGCTCTGATGCCAGCTCTTTTGGTTTATTGGCCTGTTAACTAAAAACTCCCTCAGTGGTTTTAAATTCTTTACAAATCGCTACCCTTTCCCAGAGCTGGAGGATAAATACCATCTGACATTGGGTTTTAGTTTTTGTTATGAGCTCTGATGTTTATAGAACAAGCTTAATCCGTTTTATGTCCTTTAATATTTCCCGAATTTTGTGAGGTACACGTATTTACAAATTGAAATATTCAACGCTCCTTATTTTCATCCCATTTAAATCTCATTTTTTTCACTGATCTAATTTTACATTTAGTTGCTGCAAAGTTGAATACTGATACCTGGATGCATTCTTTTATGCAATGAATGCTTGAAGGGTAGGACTACAATAACAATGCAAAAAACCCTGGAAATATATAGATGTTGAAATCAATTGGTCTCCTTGTATGATTAAGTTAAGATTTGAAAGATCTGTACTGTTGGGTCGAATTGATAATAACATAAACCCCATCATGCTCATCCTCTACTCCTAGTACATCTGACTATATGGCTCAGTAAAGCACCAACGATCTTTAACTCACATGGTACCATTGTTGTCAGCCAGATCAACGACAATTATGACAAGGTGTACAGGAATGTGATGGAGATCATTGTGCCGTGGTGTCAGAACAATCTAGTCCTTCATGTCAGCACGAGGAAGGAGTTGGTGGTTGAACTAAGAAAGCTGGGGGGGGGGTGGGGGGGGGGGGGGGTAGGACAGAGGGGTGAACACAACCGTATCCACATCTACGGGGCGCTATGGAGATGGTCAACAGCTTTGACTTGCTCTGCATCCATATCACCAGAGATCTAACCTGATCCCCTCATTGCTGCCACCCTTTCTTCTTCGTTGATTTTTTAGCATGTGTTAAATGTATTTTTGTAGTGTTCTTTAGCTTGTTTTATGTGGGGGGTGAGGGAGGGTGTAAATGAGTGATCAAACACACTTGTACTTTACACTAGTCTTTAATGAGAACACAGGGTTAAACACACATCTACAGTCACTGTCTCCAGTCTGCTACTGTACCGCACAGAAGGAGAAGAAGGCGTTATTATAATTGGTAACTAAGGCGTGGTTAGTGGTATTGAGGTAGCTATATTATTGGTTGCATGCATAAACCATCTACATCCTTCCCCTTAGAAAATCAAACATGGCGTGGAACCATGGCAACAGATTTAAACAAAATTAAACAAAATCGCCGTAATGAACAGGCGGCTTACTAACCTGACCCGAGCGCGTATGGACCATGCCTTCCCTCCCCCTTCACCGGAAAGAACAGAGGAATCAGCGGGAGCTGGAGACGGCGAAGCCGCAGGGGAAACCGAGAACGGTAGGGGGGACCGACATGCAGGAGGGGTGAAAACGCGGTCGGCACAGGGCGACCCACGCGGAGGAGATCGCGGCACGCGAGGGGTCTGGGGCATGCAGGGGTCAGAAACCGGGACGGTTGTCGGTGGCTGGAACAGCAGCGGCGGAGCGTATGGACCCTCAGGCGGCAGTCTCGGCTCGTTCACGGCAAGCAGATGCTGACGGCTCCTGCGATAAACAGTTCCTTCAAAGTCAACCAGGTAGGAACAGGGAGAGTCGGCCACGCCAACCACTGTTGCGAGACGGGAATAGCCGCTGGCAGTCTGCAGCCGAATGACCTGTCCTGGCAGCAAAGGCTTAAGAAGTTTGCACGACCTGTCATGGGACCGCCGTTGGACGTCATGTCTTTCCTGTATGCGCTTCTGGATGGATGCAGGCTCCAACACTTGAGGCAGCAGCTTGTGTTGAGCAATCGGGATCGGTGGCCTGGTTGTTCTGGACATCAGGCGCTGGGCAGGTGAACCCATGGTCGGGTCTCTGGAGATATTTCTGAGGTTCAGGAGGTCTAGGTAAAAATCGGAGTTTGACAGGCGCGATTGCTCCATTAAAAGTTTGGCATTCCGGACAGCCCGCTCCACAAGACCGTTGCTCTGCGGGTACTCCGGGCTACTGGTGAAATGGTGGAAGTTCCATTTGCTGGCGAATGCCTTGAACTCGTTGCTCGTGAAATGCCTGCCGTTGTCGGTCTGCAAACGGACCGAGGAGCCGAAAGTGGAGAAATATCTTCGCAGCTTGCGGATAACCATCTCGGACGTGATGGAAGTAAGAAGGTCCACCTCGAACCAGTTCGAGTATGAGTCGGCCAGGACGAGATATTGCTTGCCACGCCATTCGAAGAAGTCAGCAGCCAGCGAAGTCCAGGCCATGGCAGGCGCCGGTTGCTGTAAAAGAGGCTGCCGTTACTGGTGGGGTGCAAGGTTGTTGCAGGTAGAACAGGACGAGATGCGGTCTCGGATGTACTTGGCCATGCCAGGCCAGTAGAATTGGCACTGAGCGTGGGCAATTGTCGCATCAGTCCCAGGGTGCCCGCTGTGGGCCACGTTGAAGTACTGGTCGTATAGGGAGGAAGGGACCACGACCTTGTGACCCTTAACTATGATGCTGTCCTGGATCACCAGCTCGTCGCGGACCAGGAAGGGTTGAGCCTCAGCCGGTGCACTGGCGCGCTTGCTTGGCCAGCCACGTTTGATCACGGAAGAAAGTCGCTGCAGAGCGGGATCAGCAGCGGTGTGCTCGGCCAGGCACTGGAGCTGCTTAGTGGGAACAAAGTTAACGCCGAGCACGAGTAGATCCTCTTGTTCGTAGGGGTGGCGGTCGCAGGAAATCTGTGGGGCGCGAGAGAGAGTGTCGGCAACGTGCATCTCCATGCCCTTCTTGTAGACTAGTTTAAAGTCAAAGCGCTGTAGCTGCAACATCATGCGCTGCAGCCTGGCAGGAGCAACATGGATCGGCTTGTTTAAAATGGTCACCAGCAGCTGGTGGTCAGTTTCGCCCGTAAAACGGCTGCCAGAAAAGAAGTCCTTGAATTTGGAGCAGGCGAACACAACTGCGAGCAGCTCTTTTTCGATCTGAGCATACCGTTGTTCGGTGTCGGTCATGGTGCAGGAGGCGTACAAGACAGGATACAGCAATCCATCATCAGAGGACTGTAGGCAGGCCGCACCGAGCCCGAACCTGGAGGCGTCGCAGGTGACAGTGATCGGGCGCCGTAGGTCGAAAAACCTTAGTGTCGGGGTGCTGATCAACTTGGACTTCAGACAGTCGAACGCCTGCTGGTGTTGCGGGAACCAGGACCAAGCGGTGTCCTTTCTGGTCAGTTGCCGCAGGGACGAGCTCAGCTTGCTGTGGTTGGGAATAAACTTCCCTAGGGAGTTCACCATACCTAGGAATCGTTGCAGACCGAGCATGTCGGTGGGAGCCGGCATCTCGGTGATTGCGGCAGCCTTCGATGGGTCGGGCTTTAGTCCGTCCGAAGTGAAGACATGCCCGACGCAAGTGACCTCCGAGACCCGGAACCTGCACTTTTTAGAGTTCAGCTTCAGGTTGATCCGCCGAGTCCGATCCAGGATGCGGGGGAGGTTCATGTCGTGCTCGGCAACATCCTTTCCATAAACCAGGATGTCATCCACGATGATGGCGCACGGCAGGCCGGAGAACAACTGTTCCATCGCCCTCTGAAACACCTCGCTTGCAGAATTGATGCCGAATGGCATCCGCAGAAACTTAAATCTGCCAAACGGTGTCGAGAACGTCGTCAGGTCGGAGGAGACCTTGTCCAGTGGTATTTGCCAAAAGGAACTCTTCGCGTCGAGGACTGTGAAAACGGTGGCCTATCCGACTTGGGCTGCAACGTCCTCCACAGTCTTCATGGGGTAGTGGGGGCGCCTGATTGCGAGGTTTAATTCCTTCGGGTTGATGCACACCCGTATTTCGTTTCTGTCCTTTTTCAGGGTGGCAACCATGGTGGAGACCCACTCGGTGGGCTCGCTGACCGCCTCCAGCACTCCCATGGCGACCATGTCGTTCAACATCGACTCAACTTTGACTTTCATGGCGTGGGACACTATGCGGTGCGTGGACCACGGCCGCCACCTTCGGGTCAATGGCAATTTTGTAGGTGATGGGCAGCTTACTGTTAAACAGGTCTGGGTATTCCGATATCGGATCCAGCGAAATCAGCACTTTGTGGACCATTCGGTCGAACGACACCAGTCCCAGGTCCTGGCATGCCTGGTTGCCCAACAGAGTCACACAGTCAGAGTTCAAAATATAAAACGTAAAGGCCCGCGATGTTTTCTTCAGCACGCAATTGAAGGTGGCCTTTCCCATAGGTCTCAGCACCTCGCCCCCGTAAGCGTGCAGTTAGGAGCTCATTGTTTCTAATCTTCTTGAACAGGCTTGTTGACATTACGTTGACCTTGGCACCCGTGTCGAGCTTAGCATGGAAACTGCAATTGTTGACAGTAACCAGCACAGTCGGATCGGGTAGTCGGCCAGGTGCGTGGAGGAGTGAGAACACACTCGCCTCCCCTTGAGAATTAATTGGATCAGAATCGTGGGCCGTGCCTAGCGAGGACTGGGAACCATACTGGTTATCAATTTGCATCAGCATGTTTAAGTTAGGTCTAGAAGCCTGTGGAACTTTCCCATGGGAGTGGCAAGCTGCAGAGAAATGATTTAACTTCTTACAAAAGTTGCAGGATTTGCCGTAAGCTGGGCACGGTGACTGCTTTTGATGCATGTAGTTGCAATTGGGGCACTTACGGGGGGGCACCCCACCGGGACTGTAGCTGGCCCGTGGCACAAATTTTGTGTTATCCATCCGAGGACGCGGTCTGTTTAACCCGGTCAGATTGATCGATTTTGTGTCCGACCCCCGTTGACCGATCTGCGGGTCAACAACCTCAGCCATTCTGCAGGCGTGCATGGCCTCGCTCAAAGTCAGATCTGGTTTCCTGAGGATCTCCGATCTTAACCTCTGATCTAGCATACCCGTCACTAAAATGTCCCTGGTAAGCTGGTCTGTCATTGCACCGAAATGGCACCTTTCGGCTAGGTATCGCAGGTCAACAATGAAACATTCAACAGGTTCCTCCGGCAGCTGCTTTCTGGTGAAAAAACACGCCCTCTCTAAAATACGGTTCGAGGGCAGGTCGCAAATCTCCCTGAACTTGCGCAGCAGGCATACCGGGTCGTCAGCGGTCTCTAGAGGTATCTGTACCTGATCATCGGGACGCAAGACTGGCGGGTCGTAGGTGAAGGTTCTTGTTCTCCTCATGGCATCGAGGCCGGCAAGGTTGAGGAGCAGAGAGGCTTTGACCGCATCGGGCTCGTTCCGATGTGCGATGTTGATGTAGTGGCTGAAGTCCAACTCGAAGGTAGCCCAGCGCTCTGCGATGTCAGAATCAAAGATGAGGGGCGCGGGCTTTCGGCACGAGGATGCCATGGTCAGTGAAAGCAAAATTTAGAGAAAGAAATAAAACTCAGAAAAAGAAATAAAACCCGGGAAACAGCAGACGCGAGTCTTTTCCGACTGACACCATGTAAATGAGTGATCAAACACACTTGTACTTTACACTAGTCTTTAATGAGAACACAGGGTTAAACACACATCTGCAGTCACTGTGTCCAGTCTGCTACTGTACCGCGCAGAAGGAGAAGAAGGTGTTATTATAATTGGTAACTAAGGCGTGGTTAGTGGTATTGAGGTAGCTATATTATTGGTTGCATGCATAAACCATCTACAGAGGGGGTTAGGGAAAACTTTTTCTAATCTCTTACCTCGATGGAGATGCGCTATTTTTCTGTATTTCTGAGGTCTAACATTGAGGAGTTGTCCGCCTTTGCTAAAGACCGATTTCGAGAGTGCCACCGCGGGAGCTGTGGGACTTTAACATCGCGGAGCTCGCAATCCCTTTGCCATGGATCGACCTCTGAGCTCTACCGCGTGTGCCTGCGGACTTTAACATCACGGAGCTCGTGGTCTCTGGTTAGAGACCGACATCGGGAACTCCTTGCCATAGGAGCTTCGATCGCACCGATGTGGGAGCTTCGATCGCCCCAACGCAGGAGCTTCGACCGCCCCGACGTTTGGGCTTCGACCATCGGCTGCAGGAGCTTTGATCACCCCGACGCCGGAGCTTTGATCATCCCGACGGATGGTTCGACTGCCCCGACTGCACGAGAAAAATGAGGGCAGAAGGTTAGACTTAATTGCTTATCATCTAAGTGAGGAATCCGCTGTGGTGGATTTTTATGTAGTTATGTCTTGTTGCTATTTTTGGTATGGCAGTATGGTAATGCGCATATCACTGTACCTTAATTGGTTCACGTGACAAGAAAATACCTTTGAAACTTTTGATCAGGAAAGCATAATAGCATTTTATTTTCTTAGGCATCTGAGAAGGTTCAACATGTTCATGAGAATTCTCTCGAACTTCAACAGATACACTACAGAAAGTATTCTGACGAGGTGCACCTTGGCCTGGCGTGGCTTCTGCTCTGCTTATGACCATCTGAACCCGCAGAGTGTGGTAAATACAGCCCAGTTCATCACATGTTTGTCACTTCCTTCTATATCCACCAGGGGCGCTGTACGATTGGCAGCCCCGTCAACAGTCTGTCTGTTGTTTCGTCTGTTTAAAACATTTTACTGTGTGTTAAAAGTTTGTGTAAATGTTCTCTGGTTTGTTTTATGTGGGGGTTGGGGTTGGGGGGGTCGGGGGAAACTTTTTTTTCAGTTCTCACCTTGCCGGAGATGCAATTACTTTTCGGATCATCTCTCCGGTCGCTCTGCGGCCTACCATCGATGGAGCTGGAGGCCTCCTCGGACTGACCTTGGACCCCATCACGGGGAGTGAACTTAACATCGGAGTCGATCCCTTGCCTGCGATCGTTCCAACCACGACCTGCGGACTTTACATCGGGAGCTCAGTCTCGGGAGAGGCCGAGTCGGGAAGCTCCAACGTCGTGGAAGGTTCAACCAGCCCCAAAGCGGCGTTCGATCTGACATCCCTCCGATGCAGTAGCTGATTGCCCCGATGTGGAGGGCCAAAATGCCGCCGGCTATGGGACGGAAGGCTCGAGGCCCCCGAACGCGGGAGAACAAAGAAGGGAAGAGATTGAACTTTTTTTCGCCTTCCATCACAGTGAGGAATGTGGAGGAGTCACTGTGGTGGATGTTTATGTTAAAATGTGTTATGTGTGTTTCGTTGCTTCTTTTTGTATGACTGACTTGGCAAATGAAATTCCTCGTATGTTGCATGTGGATAAATGTGAGGTTATCCATTTTGGTGGGAAAAACAGGAAGGCAGATTATTATCTAAATGGTGTCACGTTGGGAAAAGGGGAAGTACAACGGGATCTGGGGGTCCTTGCTCATCAGTCAATTAAAGTAAGCATGCAGGTACAGAACGCAGTGAAGAAAGCGAATGGCATGTTGGCCTTCATAACAAGAGGAATCGAATATAGGAGCAAAGAGGTCCTTCTGCAGTTGTACAGAGCCCTAGTGAGACCACACCTGGAGTATTGTGTGCAGGTTTGGTCCCCTAATTTGAGGAAGGACATTATTGCTATTGAGGAAGTGCAGCGTAGGCTTACAAGGTTAATTCCTGGGATGGGGGGACTGTCATATGCTGAGAGAATGGAGCGGCTGGGCTTGTATACTCTGGAGTTGAGACGGATGAGAGGGGATCTTATTGGAACATATAAAATTATTAAGGGTTTGGACACGCCGGAGGCAGGAAACATGTTACCGATGTTGGGGGAGTCCAGAACCAGGGGCCACTGTTTAAGAAAAAGAGGTAACCCATTTAGAACGGAGATAAGGAAATACTTTTTCACACAGAGTTGTGAGTGTGTGGAATTCTCTGCCTTGGAGGCCGGTTCTCTGGATACTTTCAAGAGAGAGCTAGATAGTGCTCTTAAAAATAGCAGTCAGGGGATATGGGGAGAAGGCAGGAACGGGGTACTGATTGGGGATGATCAGCCAAGATCACATTGAATGGCGGTGCTGGCTCGAAGCCTATTGAATGGCCTACTCCTGCACCTATTGTCTATTATCAGCTGATTTTCAGCAAATGTTTCTGTCACTCAGTTGCATCCTGTTAAAGTGGCAAACGCATCACAAGGCTGCTTCCTGTTGCATTTCTAATGGGACACTGGTAAAGTGAGGTAGCTGATCTCTGGCCCAATGCTCAGGCTTTGCTCCCGATATGAATGGATGCCTCAGCTACAACAGATTTAATTTGCTACAACCAAAATCCAAAAGAGATCTGTAATAATAATGGTAGATTGTGTTTACATATAGTGTTATCTGATTTGATTGGATAGCTTGTAAAACAAAGCTTTTCACTGTACTTAATAAACGCGAACCTAAACCTGAACTTATGTTGGTTAGCGAGCAGGGGATATTGTTACTAATTTGCACGGTTTGTGGTCTGTCCATGAGGAAGCCAAGGATACAGAGCCCAACTATTGGAGCTTTATGAAAAGTTTGGAGGGGATGATTGTGTTGAATGCTGAGATGGTGGTAAACCAGTGAGATAGCATCTGTAAATTGAATCGTATTAAGGTCATTTCTGAGGCAGGAATTGATTCATGTCATAACTAACCTTCCAAAGCATTCAAAGAAGATCACAATGCTCCTCTTGTGCACCAGTACAATGGATATTCTTCTGAAGCAGGTAGGAACCTCCGAAGCAAAAAGTTGGTCCTTGACTACTCCTGCCAGTTGTTGCACACAGATCTTTACCACCGAACCAGGTATGTTTTCTGAGCCTGACACTTTGGATCTTTGACGTCAGCCTCAAGGACTGAGACCACAGGGTCATCGGTTGTGGTGCTTCATGTAGGTGTGCCATTGTTCTCCCTTTGCATGTGGTTTGCTGTGTAGAAGGTGATAGCATGAAAGCCTTGCCACTGCTGTCAAACGTTCGACTATAATTCCTGCTCATGGTGGCCTTTAGAAGTTCATACAAACATTTTTTTTTTGTGTGTGTGACTCCGGACCACCAGTCTTAAACACCACAGTCTAGCTCTCAGCAGATCACAAAGCTCCTAGTTCATCAATGATAAATCAATGACTTTGATGCATGCTTTGAAAGGGAGAACAATGACAAACCTACATGAGCCACCACAGCACCTGATCTCAGTCCATGAAGCCATTGTTAGAGCATGGCTCCGTCCACTTATTTTAAAGCGGTCTCTTGACTGCTCTTCTGCATCCTATGACCAACACCTCGTAGTTCTCTTCACTGGTGGCATGCTCTTCAGTCTCTGTCTGCACGCAGAATAACAAAGCAAGCTGGGTAGTCTGATTTTCGAAAGTGCGTGGAGTAGATTGTGTGGTCGGCACTCATTATGGTGGTTTAGCTGCTAGTGATTTGAGCTGCATTTCGTTTTTAGCAATTTACTGTTAATTCATTCTTCATGGAAAATTTCCCAGATACTGTGTGAACTTGTTTTTCTCTCCCATTAAGTAGCTCTTAAGCAACAGGTGTTAATGTTTTCTCAAGTCCCAAGGCCCTACCTTTCAACCTATTACTAGAATTGGTAGCCACTGTATTATGTCGTAATCTATATTAAGCCACTAAGTCATTTCCTGGACTGTTCCTTAAGTGACAACAATGTCACATTTAGCTAATGCATTTAGTCATAGATGATGTACTTTATCTTTAAATTTTATCCTAAATGTTCCTGTATTTTGTTCCGATCATGCCCTTTAAGGTAACCCAATGCTTGCCATGATTATTGGTATTGGTTTGATTTATTATTGTTGTGTACCAGGCATTAATTACTCAGGGTAATTACTCAGGGTAGGCAGTCAGTCGGCTTAAAAAAAAATTAAACCGCACATGTGCAGATTGTTCTCTCCGTAAAAATAAAAAATAAAAATAAAAACAGTAACAATTCAATTTGTCCAAGGCTTCCTAGTCTCCTTTATTCTGTACTGAATGGGTGGGGGTGAAGGGTGATGGCAGGTGGAGAGATGGTGGGAAAAACGGAAGCACAGGGAAAAGTTGAATCAGTTGTCATCTAATTGAATGACAACACTTGTTCAAGGGACCAATTGGGAGGAGAGTGCCTTTCACAGCGTGTGGAGAGTCTGTGCCAAGGGTAAAGTTGCGGGGAGGGTAGGACTGTTGAGAAGGAGGGGGCGGGGATAATGCCAGTAACTCACTCACCGCTGCTGCGGCGCTCTGGGCGCGGAGCCACCATTGTAGCCGGGGAAAGAAGTAGCTCGGGTGGCTACGAGCGGCCGCCAGGACCGGACAGCGGAACTGGCCGCCACATCAGCGCCTTCTGCCAGCCCGCTCACCTCTGGCAGTGCTCTCCGTCTGAACATCTCTCACCTGCCGCTTGCCGACTTCGCTCATGTCAGCCGCTTCCCGGCAAATCCTTAAATTCCCACAGCTGAGTAACCTCAATCGCGCTCTGAGGCAGAAAATTCCACAGACAAAGTGGATGATTGGATGATTTACACAGAGCTCCAGGATAGGCAGGCTTCCAGGGCATTGGGGCAGAAAGATAGGGGGTGAAGGGTGACAGAGAGGGTCACAATTCTTTTTCTAAGGAATAGGGTGTTGATAGTGGATTTGAGGAAGAGAGAGAACTATCAATCAACTTGTATAATAACAAATATAATATAATATCAAGGAACGGCAAGGTGGCGCAGCAGTAGAGTTGCTGCCATACAGCGCTTACAGCGCCAGAGACCCGGGTTTGAATCCAACTGCAGGTGCTGTCTGTATGGAGTTTGTACCTTCTCCCTGTGACCACATGGGTTTTCTCCGAGATCGGTTTCCTCCCACACCAAAGGAGTACAGGTTTATAGGTTAATTGGCTTGGTATAAAATGTAAATTGTCCCTAGTGTTAGTGTGCAGGGATCGCTGGTCAGTGAGGACTCGATGGGCCAAAGGGCCTGTCTCCGCGCTGTATCTCTAAACTAAACTAAACTAAACTGCAGATGCTTGTGTAAAGCAAAGATAGACACAAAATGCTGGACTAACTCAGCAGGTCAGGCAGCATCCCTGGAACACATGGATCAGTGACATTTCGGGTCAGAACCCTTTTTCAGCCGGACCTGAAAAGTCACCTATCCATGTTTCTAGGGAAGCAGCCTGACCTGCTGAGTTACTCCAACACTTTGTGTTTATCAATCAACTAACATGGGTTCGGGTAGTGAGATATGGTCAACAATTTAGTGGTATAGGATCGAGGAACACAGAGGTAGGTCTCATGAAGCCGGGTTCCTGGAGTGCATAGGGAGACATGCCACAGAAGAGGTGAGTTCACAGCTAGGCATAGTTACTTAGAAGAGACAAACCTTTTTTTCCCCATTATGCAGTGACAGATATTTAGGTATAAACTGTTTCCGTTTCTGGAATCTACAATTACTATTGCCTTCACTAATCCTTCTCGGCTCCTTCAAAAGCAGAAGCCTAGAAAATCCTTTGCATCTTTTGGGCTTTATTAACCCCTGTGTGAAATTGAAATGTTATTTAAGTCTTGATAGTTTTCTTATCAGTCCAATCAAGATTACAAATATAAAAACTGCGTTTATTCATTTTGCTACACGAGAGTACATGTTTTATTTACAACTGGCACTCACAGTATGGTAGTTATTAAAAGGATGGGTACTCCTAGGCAATGCTACTGTTGGTGTTTATTTTTTTGTGTGAGATGATGTTGTGAGATGCAGTTAGCCCCCATGACAGAAAAGTTGCATCGAGGACTGATGGACTGATTTGTGCTTGTTATCATCTAATGAAGCTCCTGTTATCATTCTACGCATTCCTGAGTTGATGAAAGGAATGGAAACTGCAGAATTATCTGTTCCTCCACACCATGCCCTTGCTTTATTTTAATGAAGAAAATAATGACCTTTCCATTGTCAACAGCTAATCTGTTAGTCTTTTGAAATGCTTAACTACCATAGGTTATTTTGAGAAGAAGATAGCTTGCAAAGGGATCCAAGCTGTATTTTGCACTGAAGCAAAACATAAATTGTGCTTATGGTGCAGAAGCAATTTCATAACTTTGCTTCATGGACTATTCCTTTTTGAGAAATTTATTGGTTCTATAGTTTTTTGTGAGATGTACCAGAGTGGTGCCACATTTTGATTATGTATATATTGGTTTCATACTGGAGTTTATGTTTGTGTATCTGCGTAGTGTTCCTTTTTATTGGGCTTTCTTTCTGACAAAACTGGGGGAGGTGGACAGACTTGAAAGAGGAGAAAAGAACCAGACTCATCCAGCATCAGACATTATCAGTTGCCTCTGTTGCATTTTTAATGAATTCTGAGCCACATTGCCAGGTCAGTAGAATTTAAGCCAATGGAAAGGCTGAAATTGTATATTCTTCCAGGCTGAACATTGTGTTTGTACTGAGTCCAGTTCTCATTACAAAGGTGGAGAACAAAAGTTCAAAACCTTGGAATTGTGGAGAGAAATATCATAAGGATGATGCTGTGGCGGCTCCCAAGGGTCGTGCCATCATACTGTCGAACCCCTCGGCATGGGAGTGGTTCAGTCCGGAGGCGGCCCTTAGCCAGAGGGTTTAAAGGCAGGGGTTTGGGTGCCATCTTTCTCTTGTTTGGTCTTCCCTACAACCGGGAGGAACATAATTAAAGGTGCCTCTCAAAACACTGGACTTCGTGCTTCCTTTTGAGACCCACGCACCACATCGGTGACCTCCGACGCTCCATTGGCGTCATGATGGAGAGAAGAGAAAGCCCTACCTCCTCACAGGCTGGCCCGGCCCTGTCTCTGGACGCAGACTCGGTGAAACTGCCCAACTTCTGGACCACCCGGCCGCTCATCTGGTTCCAGCAGGCGGAGGCCCAGTTCAACCTACGGGGCATCACGGTCGAAGCCACCCGCTTCTATTACCTGGTGGGGGCCCTCGACCAGGACATGGTTGAAGAGATCACGGACTTCCTCGCAGCCTCCCCGGACACTGATAAATATCTCGGCCTTAAGGAGCTCCTGCTCCAGATTTATGGCCTAAGCAAGATGGAGCATGCTGCTAGGATCCTGCATATGGAGGGCCTAGGTGACCGACGGCCATCTAGCCTCCTAAAGGAGATGGTGGCTCTACTGGATGGGCACACGCCGTGCCTGCTATATGATACATACCTGCATCTGCTGCCGGCCTACATTCGTCTGCAGCTCACAGACGCCTCCTTTGCTGACCTCAGGGCCCTCGGGATGCACGCAGACGTGCTGTGGATGGCGCGCCCTGATGACGTAAGCGCGCTGGCTGTCAGCAGAGATAGGGTCGCGCTGAGGCCGATGCGCCCTGATGACGTCACCCCGGCAGCTCCCGATTTCCTCCGGTGGGGCGGGGGAGCTGTGGAAGGAGTGACAGCTCCAGTCCGACAGCCCGTACGATCGCCCCCAGCGGCAGTGAGGGGTACTGCACCTGCAGTCCAACGCCAGCAAGCTGCAGGCACCACCAGCGGGAGCAGGCAAGCTCCAAGTAACACCAACATGAGACGCTGGTGCTATTTCCATCAGCGCTGGGGTGCTGCAGCACGACAATGCCGCCAGCCGTGCACGTTCCCGGGAAACACCTGGGCCGGCTGCCAATAGTCCCCGCGGCGGCCGGCCAAATTCACCGCTTCTTCGGCGTCCTGCCCCCTTCGCTGGCCAACATTCATTCCGGTAAGCGGGGGCCCGTCCTCACCGCGGCGAATGGCAGCTCCATCCGCACATATGGAGTGCGCATGGTTCCGATCGTGTTTGGCTCCTGCCATTTCTCGTGGCGGTTCACCATTGCCGACGTCTCCCAGCCGGTGGGATGGCCCCTGGCGTCCGTGGACTCCCGCTTCGCACGGATCTTGGCCGCGTTCCCAGACATTCTGACCCCACAGTTTCGATCATTGACCCCCAGCCACGGAGTGGTACATTTTATCCAGACTACTGGCCTACCTCTCCATGCACGAGCATGCCGACTGCCACCGGATAAACTGCGTCTGGCACGGCGGGAATTCCGCACAATGGAGACCTTGGGGAATGTCCGCCCTTCGAGCAGCCCTTGGGCGTCCCCACTCCACATGGTCCCTAAGTCGAGCGGGGGCTGGCGACCTTGCGGGGATTACCGACGGCTGAACGCCGCAACAACAGCGGATCGATACCCCGTACCCCACATCCAGGACTTCACCGCCCATTTGGCTGGGGCCACAATATTTTCAAAAGTGGATCTGGTACGGGGTTATAACCAGATCCCGGTTCATCCGGATGACGTACCCAAGACGGCGATCATCACGCCATTCGGACTTTACGAGTTCACGCGGATGCCGTTCGGCCTCAAGAACGCTGCGCAGGCCTTTCAACGCCTAATGGACGGGGTTTGTCGCGACCTCGATTTCGTGTTTGTGTACCTGGATGACATCCTGGTGGCCAGCCGCTCGCAGCAGGAGCACTGCGCCCACCTTCGGCAGCTCTGTCAGCGGCTCAGCGAGCATGGTTTGGCCATCAACCTTGACAAGTGCCGTTTTGGTGTAACCGAGATTGACTTCCTCGGCCACCGCATGACTGCGCAAGGCGTGGTTCCCCTGCCTGACAGGGTCGACGCCATCCGTCGGTTTCTCCGCCCATGCACGATGCGTGGCCTGCAGGAGTTTGTCGGCATGGTGGCGTTTTACCATTGTTTCGTGCCATCCGCGGCCCACATCATGCGGCCTCTGTATCAACTTCTGGCGGGTGGCCAGAACAAGAACGTTGAATGGACCCATGAGGCAGGGGCAGCTTTTGACGGCTCGAAGGAGGCCCTTGCTCGGGCCGTACTGCTGGTGCACCCGCGGGAAGATGCCCCGACTGCTCTCACGGTGGACGCCTCGGAGTCGGCGGTTGGTGCTGTGCTGGGGCAACTGACGGGCGGAGGTTGGCGGCCCCTGGCCTTCTTCAGCCGGCACCTCAATCGTGCGCAGACGAAATACAGCGCGTTCGATCGCGAGCTCCTGGCTCTGTACCTGGCAGTGCGCCATTTGCGCTACTTCCTGGAGGGCCGCCCTACATGGACCACAAGCCGCTCACTTTCGCCCTGGCGAAGGTTTCCGACCCCTGGTCCGCACGACAGCAGCAGCAATTGGCCTACATTTCGGAGTATACAACATCTATCCGCTACATCGAGGGGAAAGAGAACCAGGTGGCCGACGCATTGTCCCGTCCTGCTATCAACGCCATGTTCGAGGTGGCACACGGAATTGACTATTCTGCTCTGGCAGAGGCACAGCTCACGGACGATGAGGTGCCCGCCTACCGGACTGCCATCTCCGGCCTCCGCCTTGAGGATGTCCCTCTCGGTCCTGGGGGAGTGACAATCCCCCTGTGCGATGTGTCGTCCGGTCAGCAGCGCCCCATCGTCCCTGCCACCTGGCACTGGAGGGTGTTCGAGGTGATCCACGGACTGGCTCACCCATCAATCTGGACGACAACGGCACTAGTGGCCGCTCGTTTCATGTGGCATGGTCTGCGCAAGCAGGTTGCCCATTGGGCTCGCACCTGCATTCCGTGCCAGAGCCATGTCCGTGCGCCTCTCCAGGAGTTTGGTCTACCTCACCGGCAATTCGACCATCTCCACGTAGACATTGTAGGGCCTCTCCCGCCGTCCCGGGGCATCACCTACCTTCTTACAATGGTGGACCACTTCACGCGGTGGCCGGAGGCCATTCCTCTGGCCGATACTTCAACGGCTACGTGTGCTCGTGCGTTGTCCGCGCACTGGATTGCTCGTTTCGGGGCGCACATCTCCTCAGACCGGGGGCCACAGTTCACCTCCGAGCTGTGGTCAGCCATGGCTCGCTTGCTGGGGGTGCGGCTACACCACACCAAGGCTTACCACCTGCAAGCTAACGGTCTGGTGGAGAGGTTCCACCAGCAGCTAAAGGCAGCACTGAAGGCACGACTCTCCAGCCCGGACTGGATGGACGAGTTGTCGTGGGTCATGCTGGGCATCCGGACTGCTCCCAAAGAGGACTTGCCTCATCATCGGCGGAGCTCGTGTACGGGTCGCCACTCACAGTGCCCGGGGAGTTCGTGCTGTCGGCGCCGGGGCAGCAGGGAACGCCCTCATCCATCCTAAAGCGCCTTCGCGAGCGAGTTGGCAGGCTCACACTCGTCCCGACGTCCTGCCATGAGACATTTCGCCTACACGTGCCATCAGCCCTCAGGGACTGCCCATACGTCTACCTGCGCCGTGATGCCCACCGGACGCCACTCCAGAGGTCCTACGAGGGCCCGTTCCGGGTGCTGGAACACGGGCAGTCGACTTTTGTCCTGGACATGGGGGGCCGGCTGGAGGCAGTGTCGATTGACCGTTTGAAGCCGGCACACGTGGACATTGACCAGCTGGTTGCCTAACCTCGGCCTCGAGGGCGCCCCCCTTCACGGATCCCTCCGCCTGTTACTCCACCTGTCCTCCCGCCGGTCCCTCGACCATTCCCTCAACCTGTCCCTCCACCTATGCCTCCGCCAGCCCTACGATCGGCTGACTTCCGCACGCGGGCCGGCCGGGTCGTGCGCCCGCCGGTGCGTTTCGTGCCTCTGGTTCTGGGGGGGGGGGTGTCCTGTGGCGGCTCCCAAGGGTCGTGCCATCATACTGTCGAACTCCTCGGCATGGGAGTGGTTCAGTCCGGAGGCGACCCTTAGCCAGAGGGTTTAAAGGCAGGGGTTTGGGTGCCATCTTTCTCTTGTTTGGTCTTCCCTACAACCGGGAGGAACATAATTAAAGGTGCCTCTCAAAACACTGGACTTCGTGCTTCCTTTTGAGACCCACGCACCACAATGCTAACATTAGAATTCACTTGAATCTTAAAGCAAAATGAGGGCGGTATCACACAGAAAAAGCACCCAAGGGTTACCTCTGAAATATTATGAATATACAGAATAAACAAACCAGTCGCTCTCTCAGCTAAAGCAAGATATTATCCGGGCGTTACTTCGTAATGAGACTAAATGTGAAGCTTGTTCACCCATTGGATAACTATTTGAACTTCCAAGAATGGAATATGATTTGAAAGAAATCCCATTGGGCAAGGTCAAATAAATATGTGGCTTCTCTGCAGGCTGGGTTTCTGTAAATACTATACTCTCTGATATTGTTATCTTAGTGACCTTGGGTCCAGATCACTCCCTATCCTAAGTGTGTGGGTGACACAAAATGAAGGCACGGAAAGCACGGACAGAAGAAGTTGCAAATATCTCCATTAGAGATACTTAAAATCATTAAGGTTATAGACAGATGGACACAAAATCTCATTAATAGAATAATCAAACACTACAGGACAGAATGAAGGTGATAGAAAGGTTTCATGTTTCACTAGGCTAAGTGGGAACCATTGGGTCTCTGTCACACGGGAGGCCTGGTCCCCCAACACAACCCGTTCCCCAACGCAATATTCCACCAATCACCCGTTCCCCCAACGCAACCCGTTCCCCCAATAAAATATTCCACCACTCACGCCTATCCCCCTCCCATCAAATCCACCCCTCCCTGTCTCCCTCTTCCTTTCCTCCCCCTTCTATGCCACCTTGCCCATCACCCCAGATCCCTTCTACCCCCCTCCCTACCCGCCTACACTCCACTACTCCTCTACCCCACTCCCTCCCTCTCTTTCCCCCTCCCTCTCTCTCCCCCTCTCCCCCCTACCTCATTCCTCTCTCCCCTCTCCCTCTGTCACCCCTCTCTCTCCCCCTCCCACCCTCATTCCTCTCCCCTCATCCCTCTCTCCCTCTCTCATCACTTTCTCCCACCCTCATCCCTCGCCTCCCCCTCCCTCTTCTCCCTCATCCCTCTCTCCCCCCTCCCCCTCCCCCCTCCCTTCCTCATCCCTCCCCCCTCCCTTCCTAATCCCCCCCCCCCCCCCCCCGTGCTGTGGGCCGGGATGCGGCGCTGTGGTGCGTAAAGGGCCTGTCCCACTTGGCCGTCATCTGCGCGACATTTACGCGACCTCTTCATCGTGTTGAAACGCACGGGTAGCGTGTGGGCCGCGCTAGACGGTCGCATGGAGAAGCGCCGGGGGGTATGGAGTTGCACGCGATATCGCGCGGAACTCCAGGATTTTGTAGGGCACAAACTCTTTGCGCGCCTCCGTATTGCATACGCACACGGGCGTATTGCGTCGCATGCAGGCGTCCTGACCTCGTACGTGAGAATGGTAAGAAGACGAAACATCACAGTGTTATCGCGTACCGTTTTTGCGCAAATAGAAAAACCCCGCAAACTGGACGAGCACAAGATCAGAGCTTTAGTTATGTTTATAGATGTATAGATAGATAGATGAATAGATAGGTAGGTAGATAGATGGATAGGTAGGTAGGTAGGTAGATTTTTGTGTTTTTTTATGAATGTTGGCAAATTAATTTTGCTCCTGTGATAAATAAAGTTCTATCGTATAAATAACCAAAAGAGGCATGGGAAAACTTTTTGGTGAGTGAATGATTGGGAACTGGAATGCATTGGCAGAGGAGGTAGTGGAGACAAATTCAATTGTTGCACTCAAAAGTGTGGTTAAGGATCTAAAAGCAAAAACATTGGTAGAACGCTAGGGAGATGGAATGTGTTTGTTTGTTGTTACTTTGAGCTAGTGTTCACTTTCTAGCCCAAATTGTTCTTCCATGTTATGATCATCCTATAATTCTGATTTGCTTTGCCATGTGAAAGAGGAATATTCTATCATAGTTCCAATCCGCATTGAATATAGGGGGGACACTTTGAGGAGTCAGGAGATGTTTCACACTTGGAAGAACCTGTATTCTGAAAATCTGTTATTGTGGCCAAAGTTTCAATGGACCTATTAAGGTTCACATCTGTTAACTCCCAAGCTGTTAATAGTCAATTTATCTGCCCTTATTTAAAAATAGAATAAGCCATTTGGAAAAGGTAGGCCTGAGGGTTTTGCCATGAGGAATTTCCACACTGATATTCTTTGGATGTAAAGTATAGTCTCAAACAATCATTCCATTTTTTTGTTATGACTGATCTTTCTGAGGTTTATCTTTTCATCTGATTTTTGTAAGGGCTTCGTAACAGAGTCAGTCAAATGCTATGTCTTCTCTTGTCATTCAATTCTGGTAGGTTTCTGGCAAAAATGGGCAAATTATTTGTCTAGATGACATTTGATGACATTGTTGATAATCCCTCTCATTCCTCACTACTTTGATGATTGGTAATAAACTGTGAGGGAAATAGGCCAAGGATGAGCCTAAATTAGTTTTATTTGAGTCTTACTATGGCCAACTCGTGTAGATTTTACCTTTACTTTCTTAAGCACACAGCAACCTTCAACAGCATTGGTCAATCAGCAATAGAATATTACAGTAAACAGCGACAAGAACCAATGTAAGAATACAGTGCCTCACTTTGAGGTTCCAATCCTCATGGGTCATGCACATTCAATGTTTGAGTGCCATTTTTCATTGATGAGTTTCAACAAATAATGTTAGGCAATTGCCATTGCTGTACTTGATTGAATTGCCTTGAATATGCACTGTTTATTGAATTGAATTGAATTGAATTGAATTGAATACATTTTATCAGCCAAGTATGTATACATACAAGGAATTTGCCTGTTGGTTAGTGAATGTGAAGACTGGCATGTCTTCCTGCCTACAATCCATGGCACGAGATCAATTGTGCCATGGCATTGGCTAATATTGGCTAATGGGAGAGCTGGGAGGGGAAGGGAAGGAGGGAGGAAACAAGGACTACCTGGAATTGGAGAAGTCAATGTTCATACCGCTGGGGTGTAAATTACCCAAGCAAAATATGAGGTGCTGATCCTCTAATTTGCGGTGGGACTCACTCTGGCCATGGAGGAGGCCCAGGACAGAAAGGTCGGATTCGGAATGGCAGGGAGAGTTGAAGTGCTGAGCCACTGGGAGATCAGGTTGGTTAATGCGAACTGAGCGGAGGTGTTGGGCGAAGCGATCAGCAAGCCTGTTCTTGGTCTCACCGATGTAGAGCAGCTGACACCTAGAACAGCGGATGCAATAAATGAGGTTGGAGGAGGTGCAGGTGAACCTCGGCCTCACCTGGAAAGACTGCTTGGGTCCTTGGATGGAGTCAAGGGGGGAGGTAAAGTGATAAGTGTAGCATTTCCTGCGGCTGCAAGGGAAAGTACCAGGGGACGGGGTGGTTTGGGTGGGAAGGGACAAATTGACCAACGAGTTACGGAGGGAGCGGTCTCTGCGGAAAGCTGAAAGGGGAAGAGATGGGAAGATCTGGCCAGTGGTGAGATCCCGTTGGAGGTGGCGAAAATGTCGGAGGATTATCTGTTGTATGTGACGGCTGGTAGGGTGGAAGGTGAGGACAAGGGGGACTCTGTCCTTGTTACGAGTGGGGGGATGGGGAATGAGAGCGGAGTTACGGGATCTAGAGAAGACCCTGGTGAGAGCCTCATCTATAGTCGAAGAGGGGAACCCCCGATCCCTAAAGAATGAGGACATCTCCGATGCCGTGGTTTGGAACACCTCATCCTGGTTGCAGATGCGGCGTAGACGGAGGTCTCACCCGCTGCGTTTCTCCAGCATTTTTGTCTACCTTCAATTTTTCCAACATCTGCAGTTCTTTCTTAAACATTTTACAATTTAAAATAAGTCTGTGCATCTTATCATTGGCCACTACGTGCAATTTTTTCCTATTACTAATGTTTGTCATTAAAACTCACAGAAATATAAGAGCTTAATCAGTCTCAGTTCACTTTAGACTGGAATGCCAAATATTTACCAAATTGAAATTACTACAAAATGAAATACTTTCATGAACAGCTGATCTACATTAATTCATATTCATAATTATCTATGTATCATGCTATATATGTCAACACAGAACTATTGAATAAATATAATAACACAGCAATCATAAGCCAATTGATGTGTAACCTTGAGCTGTTGTTCTCTACTAATTATAACATGATCAGTCTTGACAGGCTGACATAAGGGTGTTTATGTTTCAACCAAACTACTGGTCTAAGATCCAATGAAATGAGGTCATCTTTTAAAAAATTAACTATTGTTTAAAAGAGCAGTATGCCTGAGGCTGAACTTGTTAGGACTGAGCAACTAATGTTGTGATTTGACCACTAGCAATCTGTTAGGTGACCTTTATTCATTCAGTTTGGTTTTATTTAAAAAAAAATGAAGCATTAACAGTCTGCCTGATTTTAGGTTAATGGAGATTTAGAGTCAATTTCAAAAAATTAATTTGTTTGCTCCTGGAAAGTGGTTTCATGTGCTAGTTTTCTTCTTTATAATATATGTCCATGACGGGTGAGGCTCTTGAGGCTCTGGTATATAATACAGAAAATCGACAGTTAAAGGTGCAACAAATATAATTGTTCTTCACTTTAATTTGTCATAACAGCAAATATAAACCAACATCAAAATCATAAAGTCTGAAGAAGGGTTTCGACCCGAAACATCACCCTTTCATTCTATCTAGAGAGTCCCGCTGAGTTACTCCAGCTTATTCCGACCTACAGGCAGAAACTAAAATCTGCTAAGTCTGTGGTCAGAACAATGAAAAGGTGGACAAGAGAGGGCATTGAGAACCTACAATCCTGCTTTGACTGCACGGATTGGAATGTGTTCAGGGAAGCAACCACAAGCTTCGATGAATATACAGACATTGTATCATCATATGTCAGCTTTTGTGAGGACAGTTGTATTCCAACTGGGACCCGGACCTGGTTCAACAACGACAAGCCCTGGTTTACTGCAGAACTCAGACAGCTCTGACAGTCTAAAGAGGAAGCTTATAGGAGCGTGGATGCAGACCTCTACAGGCAGGTGAAGTACAAGCTGAGAAGAGGAATCAGAGCTGCCCAGGAAAGGTACTCTGAGAAGTTGAGGAGCAAGTTCTCAGCTAGTGACTCTTCTTCAGTTTGGAAGGGCTTGCAAGAAATCACCAGTTACAAGAGGAAAGTCCCCCGCTCTTTGGACAATCGTCAGCTGACCAATGACCTGAATGAGTTCTACTGCAGGTTTGACAAGCAGAAACATAACCCTGGTACCCCCTCCTGCCGGCCGCCAATAGTCACCGCATCGACTGTATGTCTGGGACCGGCGCTCGGGGCTCAAATTCTTGGTGGACACTGGGGCGGAGATCAGCGTATTGCCCCCATCTGGACTCGACCTTCGTGCTGGTGATAGGGGGCCCCCATTAACTGCTGCAAATGGCAGTTCAATCCACACATATGGCGTCCGCATGGTTCCTGTCATTTTCGGCGCGTGCCATTTCACCTGGCCATTCATCATCGCGGACGTGGCCCAGCCGCTGCTAGGCTGGAGATTTCTTGCGGGGGCAGTCGCTCGTGGATGTGAGGGGCCAACGTCTCGTCCACTCATCAACTTTTGAGAAGATCTCCTTGCGCTCCACTGCGCCCACCGGGCCGGTCAGCAACCCAATAACGATGGTGGACAATGTCTACGCACAGGTACTGGCTGTGTTTCCGGACATTGTCACTCCCAAGTTCGGCTCAGCCAGCCTGAGGCACAGTGTCATGCACCATATTCTGACATCGGGTCCACCGCTCCACGCCTGTGCCCATAGGCTTGCTCCTGACAAGCTCCTCATAGCAAAGGCGGAGTTTCAGAGTATGGAGTATGGGCATCGTTCGACACTCCACAGCCCATGGGCCTCCCCGCTGTACATGGTTCCAAAGGTGTCCGGCGGCTGGAGGCCATGCGGGGACTACCGCTGTCTTAATGAGGCCACGACCGCTGACCGTCACCCTATTCCCAGGGCCGGATTTAAATGAAGAGAGGCCCTAGGCTATTCCACTTGTGAAGCCCCTCCCAATCCCCCAACCCCACAACGAGAGGAGATGGAAGAGTCCACCAGATTGACACCGATGTGCAGCCGAGTGTGGCCAATGAGATAACAGCTGGAAAGCTGCACATTTTATTTATTGCCAGTGCTAGTGTCGAGTTATTGGCTTTAAAACACTATTACTCTGAAATGGAGGGGAAGGAAAATTACTGAAGTGTTGTTTAGAGACTACAGTGCGCGTGACAGCATATGTAAGAAAGGCCTATGACAGTGTCAAAAATATTATACACCAGGCCCGCCTGAAGCTTTTCAAAAAGAGGTTTTAGATGCTCTCTGGTGCATCCAGGGCCCGCTCAAGAGGTTTTAGATGCTCTCTGGTGCATTCTGAGCCTTACTTTGGAGCATTTTTGCACCAAATCTATGACCAATATTTCATAAATAATTTTGGTTGAGTCAAGAGTAATGAGTGGTTGGAATGGGATGATTGGGGTCATTGTTGTTTTTTAAATCAAGAATTGAAGCTGTCCTTGTTTTAATAATCACGTTGTACTGTAAAATGTTATGTAAAATGTTATAAAGGAGCATGCAAACACTGCAAATAAAATGCTGTAAGTTTTTGCAGTGAATAAAACCTTTTTTTAGAAAATGTTTTGTGTGTTGATTTGATTGCCTGTTACTGTTCGACTGTTAGTGTGCACATTTAAAATATGATGCAAAATGAAAGTCGCAAACTATGGAATACATATTTTTCAGTATTGTTATCAAGGAAAAGAAAGCTG
The DNA here is from genome assembly GCF_028641065.1 of Leucoraja erinaceus. Lineage (NCBI taxonomy): Eukaryota > Metazoa > Chordata > Chondrichthyes > Rajiformes > Rajidae > Leucoraja > Leucoraja erinaceus. Next base: position 45,820,108 of record NC_073386.1, read on the forward strand.
TTCCAATTGCTTGATATTATTCATATGGAGGAGAAAATATAATTGCTCGAAAACCTACCTTAATTTTGCAATCTCACTAAAGATAATCCCCCTTGCCCTCCCCCTCCTCCTTCCCCCTCCCTCTCTCTCCACCTCTGTCTCCCTCCCCATCTCTCTCTCTCTCCCCCTCCCCTCCATCTCTCACTCCCCCCTCTCTCAACCCACCCTTTCCCCCTCTCACATCCCCCCCTCTCTCTCCCTCCCTCCCCTTCTCTCTCCCCCTCCCACGCAGCGAGGCTCCGACTCCGCACCACAGACACCTCAAGCCCCCCCCCCCCCCCCCCCCCCCCCCCCCCCGCCCGGAGAAACGGGCACTCCCGCAACGAAATATTCCACTACTTATCTGGAGTAGACACCTAGGATATTTGGTAGACACAAGGCATCGAGGTGATTGTGTGGAGTGCAAATGGAGATCTGAACCCGCCTGGGCCCACTGCCCATGCGCGGAGAGACCGTGTCATTTTGCGTCCCTACATTTTCTACTCTGGGAAATAAACACCTTGGCTGGAGGCCCCCTAGATTTTGAGGCACTAGGCTTCAGCCTATGAAGCCTATAGGTAAATCCGGCCCTACCGATGCCCCCCTAGATCTCGAGCTTAAGCTTGTGAAGCTTATATGTAAATCCGGCCCGGCCTATTCCCCACATACAGGACTTCTCAGCACATCTGGCCGGGGCTAGGTTCTTCTCCAAGATCGACCTGGCCTGGGGATATCACCAGATCCCCGTGCGACCGGGGGATGTCCCCAAGATGGCAATTATCACCCCGCTCCGGTTGTTCGAGTTCCTGCGGATACGCTTCGGCCTTAAGAACACCGCACAGGCTTTTCACCACCTGATGGACACTGTGGTGCGCGGGCTCGACTTCCTGTTTGTCTTCTTGGACGACATCCTCGTGGCAAGTCGCTCGTGAGAGGAACACTGCGCCCACCTGCGTCTGCTCTTCCAACGCCTCAGTGACCATGGCCTCGTAATTAACCCTGGCAAGTGCCAATTCGGCCTTCGGGCCATCAACTTCATGAGGCAACGGGTGACATGGCACGGAGCAGTGCCTCTGCCGGACATGGTTGAGGCAATCCGCCAGTTCCCGCAGCCTGCTACGGTATGTGGCCTCCGGGAGTTTGTAGGGATCGTACATTTTACTACCGGTTTGTTCCGGCGGCTGCCAAACTTTTGCGGCCGCTTTTCCAGATGCTGACGGGCAAACAACAGGAGATACAGTGGAACGCTGTCGCCACGGCGGCATTTGAAGGGGCGAAGGAGGCCTTGGTTCGGGAGACTATGCTCGTGCATCTGTCGGCCGACGCTCCCACAGCCCTTACCGTGGATGCCTCGGACTCTGCGGTCGGTGGCATTTTGGAACAGTCGGTAACTGCCATTGGCGGACTCTCAGCATCTTTAGCCGTCACCTGTGCGCTGTGGAGCAGCCCCACAGTGCTTTCGACTGGGAGTTGCTCGCCTTACACCTCGCAGTGCTGCACCTCCGGTACTTCCTCGAGGGCCGCTCCTTTGTAGACTTCACGGACCACAAGCTCCTCACATTTGCGTTCGCGAAAGTTTCATATACTTGGTCCGCCCGTCTGCAGCGCTAGCTGGCGGCTATTTCAGAGTATACAACGGACGTCCGGCACATCGCCGGGAAATGCACCCTCATGGGGGATAGTTTGTCCCGTCCGACAATTGCAGCCATGCTTAACCCGGCCTCAGGAATAGATTACTCAGCCTTGGCGGCGGCCCAGCTGGCGCACGATGAGATGCCGGTGTACCGCACCGCGATCTCTGGCTTGGTGCTTGAGGATGTGCCGTTGGGTCCCTCAGGTTTCATCCTTTGTGAGGTATCAATGGGTCAGCTTAGGCCTATTGTTTAGCAATGTTACAAAATTTTGAGATTTAAAAAATTAAGTCTTTAATTTATCCCATCAGATAAAGCATAAAAAGAAGTTTAATTTGACACCTAATTCACTTTCATATCTTCAGTATTAAAAAGTTATGGCCATTTTCATACTCGGAAATTGGCATCTTGTTGGAAATTGCTTTTCCATTGACTTAACACAAAAGCTGTGATCGAGAACATTTAAAAGCCGATAACTTTCTTAAAATTTAAGAGAACTGAAAGAAATTTTCAGTTATTGTGGATTGAAGCATTCTGAAACATAGAAACATAGAAAATAGGTGCAGGAGTAGGCCATTCGGCCCTTCGAGCCTGCACCGCCATTCAATATGATCATGGCTGATCATCCAACTCAGTATCCTGTTCCTGCCTTCTCTCCATACCCCCTGATCCCTTTAGCCACAAGGGCCACATCTAACTCCCTCTTAAATATAGCAAATGAACTGGCCTCAACTACCTTCTGAGGCAGAGAATTCCAGAGATTCACCACTCTCTGTGTGAAAAAAGTTTTCCTCATCTCGGTCGTAAAATATTTCCCCCTTATCCTTAAACTATGACCCCTTGTTCTGGACTTCCCCAACATCGGGAACAATCTTCCTGCATCTAGCCTGTCCAACCCCTTAAGAATTTTGTAAGTTTCTATAAGATCCCCCCTCAATCTTCTAAATTCTAGCGAGTACAAACCGAGTCTATCCAGTCTTTCTTCATATGAAACTCCTGACATCCCAGGAATCAGTCTGGTGAACCTTCTCTGTACTCCCTCTATGGCAAGAATATCTTTCCTCAGATTACGAGTCCAAAACTGTACGCAATACTCCAGGTGTGGTCTCACCAAGACCCTGTACAACTGCAGTAGAACCTCCCTGCTCCTATACTCAAATCATTTTGCTATGAATGCTAACATACCATTCGCCTTCTTCACTGCCTGCTGCACCTGCATGCCTACTTTTAATGACTGGTGTACCATGACACCCAGGTCTCGTTGCATCTCCCCCTTTCATAAAATAATCTACTTTCCTGTTTTTGCCACCAAAGTGGATAACCTCACATTTATCCACATTATACTGCAATTTGAAACAAATATGAAACAATCTTACTTAGATGACTTGAAATTATAGCATATAATTAGTTAGTTACCTAATTGTAGCTAATTACAAAATTCAATTACTAGATCTAAACCTATCAATTTCTTAAGAATAGATTAACATTTTTAAATAGCCTAAGTGTCCAAATAACATTCGCACAAGAATTCACAATAAAACATGTTTTTAAATCTCATTGTCATGGATTTATGGGCCAAATGGAAGGAATTTAATGTTTAATACCTGTAAATTAATGGCCATTTAAATCAACGCTGGATTTTACTGGAACGGGACCATTTGGAACGTTGAGGTTGTGGTGATTTATACCCCCATATCGGCATGCCGGTTCTTATGGGGACTAAATCGCCGTTTCGCAACTTAAAATGTGAATTAAATACATCTTAAGAAACACTTTTATACATAAAAATAAACTACTTGCTTCAGAATATAACATAATTTTTAAATCTCATTGTCATGGGTTCATAGGCCAAATGGAAGGAATTTAATGTTTAATACCTGTAAATTAATGGCCATTTAAATCAGCTTGCGAATGTGATTTTCTGGAACGGGACCATTTGGAATGTTCAGGTTGCGGTGAATTTAGTCCCCATATCTGCAGCAAATACACTGCCGGTTCGTTCGGGGACTAAATCACCGTTTCGCAACTTAAAATGTGAATTAAATACATCTTAAGAAACACTTTTATACATAAAAATAAACGACTTTCTTTTACCTGGTCCTCCATAAAATCCGTACCCGTTGTCGGAATTGGCGGCTTCAGAAGCTGATTTTAAAATCATTCCAGCGATTAACTTGTCGGGTGAATTTAAAAAAAAACCACACAGAACGGCCGTAGGAACGATTCTTTAGCAACATCTTGCACTCCAACAAATATAATCCAGGACCAGGTCGGAAAAAATCCCCGTTTTAACCCCAGCCTCCCCCCTCAAAGCGCCAAAATCGCGCACACGGCCAGTGGCAGAATTGCAGCGCCGCTGAAGGTTTGTTATAACCGGAACAGGGGAGCTGGGAGGAGACAGAGAAGAAGGAGGGGACACGGGCTCAGCGTCGGGCAGCGCTCGGGCAGGCGAGGGGGGCTGAGCCGGAGGAGGAGGCGACTGATAGAGCTGGGAAGGCAGAGACCGGGGCATGCGAGGAGCGGCGGGTGGAGCAGGAGACTGCAGCGGAGGAGCAAAGGGGTCCGCGGGCGGTGGTGGAGGCTCGTTGACGAGCCGCAGGTGTTGGCGGGACCGGCGGTAGACTGTACCCGCATGGTCAACCAGATAGGACCTAGGCGAGCCCGCGGAGTCAACGATGGTGGCGAGCCTGGAGTGACCGGTGGGGGACTGCATGCGGACGACCTGACTGGGAAAGAGGCGCGGAAGGGGGCGGCAGGACTTATCATGGGAGCGCTTCTGGACCTCGTGCTTGAGGGCAATGCGTTCCTGGACAACAGCCGGTTTGAGGACGGAGGGCACGAGGGAGCGCTGGGCCACCGGGATCGGGGGCCTGGTGGTGCGAGACATGAGCCGCTGAGCAGGGGAGCCCATGGCAGGCTCGCGGGAGATGTTGCGAAGGTTAAGTAGGGCAAGGTAAAAATCAGAACGAGACAAACGACAATGTTCCAGCAAGTCCTTTGCAATGCGGACGGCGCGCTCGGCAAGACCGTTGCTCTGCGGGTACTCTGGGCTGCTGGTGTAGTGGCGGAAGTTCCAGCTGGACGCGAAAGCTTGGAACTCGGCGCTCGTGAACTGGCTGCCGTTGTCCGACTGCAGGCTAGCCGGGGTTCCGAAGGTAGCGAAGAGGCGGCGCAGCTTATCGATAACGGCCGAAGAGGTGAGGGAGCGCAGCTGGTCAACCTCGAACCAGTTGGAGTAAGAGTCGACAAGCACCAGGAAGTGCTTGCAACGCCATTCGAAAATGTCAGTGGAGACCGCCATCCAGGGTAGTTCTGGAGCAGCTGCTGCAGAAGCGGCTGTCGTTGCTGGTGGGGGGCGAGGCTGTTGCAGGTGGAACACGAGGAGACCCTCTCCCGGATGTATTGAGCCATACCAGGCCAGTAGAACTGGCTCTGGGCTTGATACAAAGTGGCCTCGGCCCCAGGATGACCGCAGTGGGCGGCCTGAAAATAGTGGTCGTGCAGCGCAGCAGGCACAACAACCTTGTGTCCCTTCACAACCACGCCATCGTGCAGTACGAGCTCATCACGGACCAGGAAGTAGGGCACGGCACCAGCCGGCAAAGCGGAACGACGGTCGGGCCAGCCCTGCCGGATGACTGCAGCAAGCTGTTGCAGGGCAGGATCACTGGCAGTGTGCTGGACCAGGGACTGCATCTGCTGTGAAGGGACAATATTAACATTGAGCACCATCAGGTCAGACATCTCATAGGGGTGGCGAACGGTGGACGTCAGCGGTGCGCGGGATAGCGTGTCGGCCATGAACATGTCTTTGCCCTTACGATAGACAATGTCGAAAGTAAAACGCTGGAGCTGCATCATCATGCGCTGCAGCCGGGATGAGGCAACATGGATCGGCTTGTTGAGGATGGTGACAAGCGGCTGGTGGTCGGTTTCGATGGTGAAAATGTTGCCCAGAATGTAGTCCTTGAACTTCGAGCAGGCAAACACCACAGCCAGCAACTCCTTCTCTATCTGAGCATAGCGCTGCTCGGCCTGGGTCATGGTGCGGGACGCGTAGGAAACAGGCAGCTGCAGGCCGTCGTGGAGCTGCAGACAAGCGGCACCGAGCCCGAACTGAGAGGCGTCACAGGTGATGACAATGGGACGCTTCAGGTCAAAAAATTTGAGCGTGGGAGTACTGATCAGTCTGGATTTCAGGACGTCGAAAGCTTTCTGGTGTTGAGGGAACCAAGCCCATGCATTGTCCTTCTTAATCCCTAAAGTCCCTAAGGGGCGCGCTCAGCTCGCTGAGGTCGGGGATGAACTTCCCCAGGTAATTAACCATGCCCAGGAAACGTTGCAGGCTGGGCACGTCAGTGGGTGAAGACATCCCGGAGATGGCAGCCGTTTTCTGCGGGTCGGGTTTCAGCCCCGAGGCCGTGAATACATGTCCAACATATGTGACCTCTGGGACTCGGAACCGGCATTTCTTGGGGTTCAATTTCAAGTTGATCTTCCGGGCCCGGTCCAGGACTTGGCGGAGGTTGAAGTCGTGCTCAGCGACGTCCTTACCATAGACCAGGATGTCGTCAACGATGATGGCACACGGTAAACCGGCGAACAGTTGTTCCATTGTCCGTTGGAACACCTCGCTAGCAGAGTTGATCCCGAATGGCATTCGGAGGAACCGGAACCTGCCGAAGGGGGTGCTGAAAGTTGTCAGGTAGGAGGACTGTTCATCGTGTGGTATCTGCCAGAAGGAACTCTTGGCATCGAGAACAGAAAAGATTGTGGCCGGGCCGACCTGTGCAGCAACGTCCTCTACTGTTCACATGGGGTAGTGCGGGCGTTTGATGGCCAGGTTCAGATCTTTGGGGTTGATGCAAATGCGTATCTCGCTTTTGTCTTTTTTCGCGACACCAACCATGGTGGAGACCCACCGGGTGGGTTCGCTCACCGCCTTCAGGATGCCCATGGTTACCATGCCATGCAGCGTCGATTCAACTTTATCCTTCATGGCGAAGGAGACACGGTGTGGCGGACGGATCACTGGCTCAACCTTGCGGTTGACAACAATCTTGTAGTTGCAGGGCAGCTCACCCCAGCTCGTTTTCAAAACGGTTGGGATATTCGATCAACGGGTTCATTAGGGCCTGCACCTTGTGGATGTCACGGTGAAAGGAGACTAGGCCCAAGGCCTGGCATGCTCGGATGCCAAGCAGGGTGATGCAGTTGGAATCGAGAAGATAGAAAGTGAGGGGGCGAGTGGACTCCAGTATCTTGCAGTGCAGGGTTGCCTTTCCCAGAGGAACGAGCACCCCTCCCCCGTAGGCATGCAAAGTGGAGCGATCAGAAGTAACTTGCTCATTAGCCCTTATCTTTCTGAAGAGGCTTGTTGACATTACATTTGCGACTGCCCCAGTATCAATCTTCGCGGTGAAGGTCGAGTTGTTGACAGTTACACAAACTGAAGGGTCCGTTATCAGGGCAGGTGCATCCAACAGTGAAAATATGCTGGTCTCCCCCTGGGAGGAACCCGAGTCAGACAGAGGGAGTTCATCAGGCTGGTTCTGGGAACCGAGCGCGCTATCAGCTGGTACCAAGTTGTTTAACATACGCCGTGGAGCAGCAACAGGCTTCCCACGGGAACGACAGGCAGCAGAGAAATGGTTCAGTTTCCTGCAGTAGTTGCATGTTTTACCCAAGGCAGGGCACACATTGAATTGATGAGTGGCAAAGTTGCAATTGGGGCAACGCTGCGGGGTGCCTCCCCCTGGAGCAGTGCCGGACCCCCGTGGTCGTGGCGGGGCCATGTACCGCCGACGGCTAGCAACGCTGGCAAAGTTAATATCGTGATCAGCCGGTGACACCGCCGAGGTGACAGCTTCGGCCAGACGGCAGGCGTGCATAGCCTCGTCAAAAGACAGGTCGGGCTTCCGCAAAAGTTCAGCCCTCAGCTTTTCATCGCGCAGACCATAAACCATAATATCCCTGGTCAGTTCATCGGGGGTCAGCGTGCCAAGGCGGCACCGCCTGGCCAGGTGTCGCAGCGCAGCGACGTAATTCTCAATAGATTCACCCGAGTTCTGACGCCGCCCGAACAGTTTAAAACGCTCTAAGATGCAATTAGAGGGGATGTTGCACATCGTGGTAAACTTAGCCAATAAACATACCGGGTCCCGAGCAGTTTCACCCGCAGCGTAGACGAATGATTCAGACCGTTCCAGGGCATCGGGACCAGCCAGGTTGAGAAGCAGAGAAACTTTGACTTCAGGCGTGGCGGCAGGATGGGCGATTGTGAGATAGTGGTCGAAGTCACGTCTAAAGACATCTCAGCGATGGGCAATGTCTGAATCGAAAACAAGCACATCGGGCTTGCGGCAAGAAGTGGCCATAACGAGAAAATAGAGAAAGGGAACGGGAAACTGGGGCAAAAGTAAATAAACAACCGATAAACAGGAGGCGCAAGGGTAAGAGATATGACACCATGTAAAGAAGTGGTGTAACTTTACTTATTTTATTCATACTGTAACATACTGTAACATTACAATGTGCTGTACGTGGTCCGTCACGGGAACTAGAGAGAGAGCAGTGGATGGGGAGGTTGTAATTATACTTGTGATATGGGGAGTGGTTAGTAGTGGTGAGGTAACTATATTAAAGGTACATGCACATATCATCTACAGGGTGGTTGATCGTTTTACGCGGTGGCTGGAGGCCATCCCGCTCACGGACACTTCAACTCAGTCGTGCGCTCGTGCCTTCGTGGCAACTTGGATTGCCCGCTTTGGGGTTCAAAGATTTTCACCTCATTATATATTAGCATATATCCTAACCAAACCAGTATTTCTCAAATTACTGATACATTTTGGTGAATGCTATTTATCTGTTAGCTGGATTAAATATATTGAGTGATGGTAGGTCACAGATTATTATTTAAAATCAGGAAATTATTCTGAAAATTATTGTTGTTTAGAAACTATATTTAGTTCAGTTCAGCTTTTCTTCTATTGTACTGTAATTATGGATTGTACAAAATATAGTATTTCAGCACTATATAAATATCTGGGTGCTGTAAAGCTCTGATATTCTTGTGACTTCAGTAGTGGCAGATTTTCTGGACTATTGAATATTACTCCTTTGAATACACCAACACACTTTTTTAGATATGACATACTTTCCAGTGTGTGATCAATTTTCTATGGAACCAGGTGAGTTTAAAGGGAGTATGGGAGCCATGGTCCTAGTAGGTTAGAGGGAGCGTGGGAATGGATGGCAAGTTTAAAGGAGGTTTGGGAAATGCTGAGCTTAGAGGAAGCATTATAAATGCTGAATTTACAGGGAACATGTGAAATGATAAGTTTAATGGGAGGTTGGGAAATGCTGTGTTTAAGAGATGCATTAGAAATGGTGAATTTAATGCAACCATAAGAAATGGTGAGTTTAAGGGAGCATGGGAAATTATGATTTTAAAAGGAGTTTGGGAAATGTGAGTTTAAAAAGAGCATGTGAAATGAGGCCCTGCTGTACTTGAAGTGAGCATCGGAACAAAGCCCCTGGTGAATTTAGAGGAAGTGTAGAAATGAGGCGTGGTGTCTTTAAAGGACGCGTGGGTCTCAGTGAGCCAGTTGCTGAAACATTGGTATTTCCAAACAAAGGGAAGAAGATAGAAGAGATAGATATTTCAAACTTCTTCATAATTCAGCAGCGTACGCCAGGAACAGGCAATGTTTTATGTTATTGATTAATGTCTCAACATTCAGATGGGATGCAGTTGGGAAAAGAAGGTTAGTTCGCTCGTGTGTCAGACGACTTTCTGCCATCGCTTTGCCACAGCCAGTGCCATATCTGTGCCTCTGCGAAGATCCTCCGCAGTGCATGCCTCTCCGCCGCAAGTCAATAGATGGGCCATTGTCTGTACCTCTCCACAGTTGCACTTGTCAGAGTTCGCGAGGCCTCACTTCTTCAGGTTGAGTTCGCAGCGTCCCACTCCAGTGTAGAGGCGGTTTCGGGCTTTCCAGGTAATATAAGGTGGCAGATGGTCTCCTGGTGCCATATATTGTTTGGTTTTGGTGCCTGGCTGCCATCTATTGTTTGGTTTTGGCTCTAATTCCATGAAGCTGTTCCGACTCTTCAGGCGTTTCTTGGCATGTTGGTGATTGTGCAAGGAGTGGCGGGGGTCTGTCAGTGCATTGAGGCGTTCTACTGCAGCTGCCCGATCACGACTTCGAGATGGTTCATCGATGCCTGCCAGCTCGTACAGATGTTCAAGCTTTGTCGGCTTCTGGCATCCTGTGGTTTTCCTGCAGGCAGTGTTCAATGCAGAGTCCACCTTGTGTGCATGTTTAGAGCGGCTCCAGACGGGGCTTGCATATTCTGCCACTGAGAAACAGAGTGCCAGGGTTGCAGTGTGGATTGTTGTTGGGTCTCTTCCAAATGAGCTGTTTGTCAATTTTTCGATGACCTTTGCCTCGGTTTTCTCAACATGTTGGCGATATGATAATGTGCGAAAAGAAGGTAAAAATAGTTTACTGGTGGTTAAAGTGTTATGTAAATGACGTGCACACTCTTAACTAGACTTTTATAATTGTTTGATAATGATTGTAAAATTATTATCTGACCAATTTGTGCATTCTTGCAACATAACCTAAACAAAACATTGTTGAATGATGAACTATGTTCTGTATTATCTCGGTTCATTGTGCAGGGTTTTGCCCAAAGTGACATTGTTCTTATTCAATATGTTTGCATTTTCCCCCAAAAAGGTTTCACTCTTGGCTTTGCTGTTAGTTGGATATCAAGACTAACAGCCGTTAGTATACTGCCCTGAATATGCCCTGAGTGAACAGAGCTGGCAACTTTATCCAGTCAGACTGAAGAATCAATAAGGAGCAGTGCAGAGACTGGTTAGATGATTGAATTCACAGTTAAATGGGGGCAGTTACAGAGATAATGATTGAATTACAAGAGAAAGTTAACAGTTGAAAAAAATCCAACCTTAATCAAAATTTGAATGATTGAGAATCTATTATTTTTATAACTAAAACTCTCATCTTGTTATCTTCCGGTTTGCGTTTTTTTAAACATTTGCACAAAAACGGTACACGATAGCACTACAGTACAATTTTTCATGACCAGACCATTCTCCTGTGCTGCAAGTTTTGTTCCGATCGGTGGTATATTTTAAAAGTTATAAAGAGTTAAAAATCTTAAAAACCGCGCACGCGCAGATTGGCCTCCGCTCCTGTCAGTCATCACCAGGACGGCGACACCCCTTCCTGCACCATCACCACACTGATTGGCCGCGTCCACTGTCAGTCACCAGCACCTGCCCGCCTCTGCCGGTGCTCGCCCGCCTCTGCCAGCGTGGCTGTAGCTGCTGGTCCCCGAGGCCTGAGCACTGAGCCTGACTCTGAGGGCGCCGATGGCTGATGCTCCTCTGGCAAGAAGGGAGAGGAGCGGCAACCTTCAGATCTTGGGGAGGTGAGGAGGGAGCATGAGGGGGATTGAGGGAGAGGAGCGAGAGGGGGGAAAGTGGGGGAGGTGAGGAGGGAGAGGAGGGGGGTCGGGAGGGGGAGAGGGAGGGGAAAGTGGGGGAGGTGAGGTGGGAGGGTGGGGGAGGAGGGGAGATAGAGGGTGAGGAGGGGGGTAGGGAGGGGAGAGGGGTTATGGAGGGAATGAGGGAATGACAGGTTAGGGGAAAGGGGTGGCGAGGGAGGGATTGGGGAGGGTAGGATAAGAGGGGGAAGGAAGAGGGAGGAGATGAGGCGGGGTAGGAGGGAATAGAGGGAGAGGAGGACAATGGGGAGGTGAGGAGAGATAGGTGGAGGTGGGAGGGGAGGTGGGGGATAGAGGGATAGGAGGGGGGTATGGAGGGGAGAGGAGTTATGAAGGGAGAAAGGGAGTGACTGAGGGTAAGGGAAAGGAGAGAGGGAGAGGTGAGGGAGGGATTGGGGGAGGGGAGGAGGAGAGGGGAAAGAAGAGGGAGGGTGAAGAGGAAGGGGAGCGAGTGCTGGGGATGAGGGGAAATGAGTTGAACCTGCACAATTGGGGGCTATGGGTGACCCAACGGGTACCATTTAGTCTAGTTAACTTTTTAAAATGAGACTCCATTCTCTGTGTTATTTAGGTTATTTAATAGTAATGCTGTTAACAAGGACACTTGAACTGCAATGGACAGACTATTCCATCTTCATTGGTGCAAGCAGTAACAAATTAGGAGCCCAAGATATTGGAAGAAATATGTTAGCATGGATTGAAAACTGGCTGTCACAAAACTCTAATTTGTTTTGATATTCTGTTTTGGATAAAGAAGGTTAAGCAATCCAATTCTCAACTTCAAGAGTAGTCGTCTGAACAGACAATTACAACATTTCTTATGTCCGAGCATTGATTATACAATGAATAGAACTTGGCTGGGGTACACACAAAATGCTGGAGTAACTCAGCGGACAGGCAGCATCTCTGGAGAGAAGGAATAGGTGACGTTTCGGGTCGAGACCCTCCTTCAGGCTAATGGGTGACGTTTCGGTTCGAGACCCTTCTTTTACCTTTGATTTAAACCAGCAACTGCAGTTCTTTCCTGCACATTTTGTCTGGGTTACAGTTGTTAAAAGTTATAAAGGTTTAAAAATCTTAAAAACATGTAAACAAAATGATTAAGAAAATAATGTGCATGAAAAGATGTGCTAAAATAGTAAGATTAAACGAGAACTTACCAGTTTGAAGTTTGATCTTTATTTTATGAGGAGTTACGATGAGCGATTACGTGAAGAAGGCCGTCACCACGCATGCGCATCAATCTTCAAAGCAGCGGTGTGAAATCACAGATAACAGTAATTGAAGTAACATAGTAAGATTAAAGAAGACTAGAACTACCAGATGACCTTTATAATATGAGGGTGGGAGCGGTGGGCATGTAACTCCTCATAAAATAAAGATCAAACTTCAAACTGGTAAGTTCTCGTTTAATCTTACTATTTTACTTCGGAGTCACGTGAGTTTAAAATCTTTAAAATCTTTCCCCTGCATGGGAGACCCGACCTTTTCTTTGTCGGGTCTCCGTTGTCGTTGGGGCTGCAACGTGGAGCGGCCTCCAGCAGGAACGACCTGCGGCTCCAGTCGGAGCTGCGGACTTACGTACCATCACGAAGCTGGCCGAGTCCGGAGTGGGTGGAGCGGTGGTGGAGCGCTGCTGTGACCCGACCCCTGGAGATTTGGAGGCTCCAACCGCAGATCTGGCAGACAGGAACACCGGGAGCCCGTGGGTCCCTGCTAGGAGACCGCTTTTCGGGGCTTCCGCAGCGGCGACTTCTCCCCCCCCGAGTTGCGGGGTTGAAGATTACCTGGAGCGGGGCCTTACATCACCGCCCCGCACGGCTCGGAATGGCTGGGGGACTTTGCTAGCGCCCGCCAGGGGCTCCATCAACAAGACCCGGAGCGTGGCCTTGCATCACCCGGCGTGGCTTTAATGGCCGCGGATAATTACCATCGCTCGCTGGGGGCTTTGACTCTGACATCGGGGGGGAGAGGGGAGTGCAGGGGAGAGATACGTTTTTTGCCTTCCATCACAGCGAGGAGGAGATGCGCTGTGATGGATGTTTGTGTAAATTGTGTTGTGTCTTGGGTCTTTTTCTTTTTGTATGTATGACTGCAGAAACAACATTTCATTTGGACCTCAACGAGGTTCAAATGACAAGTAAAATTGTATTGTATTGTATTTAAACAGAACACTTCCCATCTCCTGAAGAGGAAATGTACTGCTTTTTTGTGCTATTCCCTGCACTCTGCAGTGAGCACAAACATGGATTGGTCTGACAACCCAAGCCGCAGGAGCTGTCTTTCTCAGATTCGGTGAGGCAATGAATTGATTAATCATACAGAGGCTGGTTGCCCGAGTCCCAGGCTGAACCAGCAAGTTTTTATGTTTAGAATCCCCATATTCTACTATAATTCCCAGCATTTGCGGGAAACCATGGCTACATAGGCCAGTCAGACGGTACGAAAAACCCTAAAGCGGGATCTTGCTGAATCATTGCAAGACCCGACTGATGAGGCAAAATGGAGCAACGACACAAAAGAACATTCCTCCCTCGTGTAGCAAGAATGTATCTCTTGCCACTGCGATGCCACATGTCTTTACAACCTGGTGAATGAGCCTGGATGCAAATATATCGATATTTGGTGTTCCATCGAGCCATAATGTCATAAAATACTTAGTGATCCAACATCCATTCTGTGTTGTCATTGATTTACGTGATGATACACCAATGCCAAATAAAGTTAGGTAAATTATGACAGGATAATTTAACTTGATTGCACCCATGTGACCAACATAAGCCACCACCACAGTGTATCAACCTGGAATTGAGCATGCAGATCATGCATATCCGCTCAACAAACCTTGTAACCCATAATATGCACTGAGTGTCTATAGGTAGTTGATACCAATAACTGAAGAATTGGTAATTCATGCAAATCCCATCCCTCCAACTAGAGATGGCATTTGTAATTTCCCATCTTTGAGCACTAGCATCAGTCTGAAATACAACTGGAGATTTATTGACCAAAAACTACTGAAGCAATGCTGAATATTGTTCACCCACCATTGTGACCCTGGTGGCTTCAGCTGGTAATAGCATAGGTCTGTAACAATGACCAAACTGGCACTTGAGAGATTACTACTTTGCACGTTGTAAGTTTTGATAATGCAAAGGCTCAATTGCACGGCTGAAATACAGCTGTTATATTGCCAATTACACTTGATAAATAGAAGACTGCTAGATAACAAGGTTGTTGCAGGCTTCTATTGATTCCAATCTCTTGCCCCAGAGCGGAGTCACAGATAAATAATAGTTAAGGGTACAACCGAAAACAATAGCTGTAGTTGGTATCAACTTAAATTTAACTGGATGGATGAGGAACCTCAATCTCTCAAATATAGTTGCGGCTGAAAAACAGTTGATTTTAGCAAAACATAGCGTTTAGAATCTTATCCAGATAAGCAATAACAAATGTTTTTGAGCTCTGAGCAGACCCAGCTTTAAGTAAATTGGTAGATGAGCTGGGAGCTGAAATTAGCCCATTTACAACTCATTAACTCATGCCCCATCCAGATACATTCCAAATGACTCCTGCAACCCCTGTGAATGTGAAGTGAAATAGTATGCATCTTTGAAATCGATGCATGCCATAAAGACCTTAAAGAAATCAGTTTGTTAGACAGTAACGAAGTACCATATACTGAAATCTATGTTGCAAATGCGAGTTAAATCAACTATGAACCGACATCCTCCATCTTTTACAATGAAACGGGCTACGCCTGCCATAATTCCGTGCCTGCCTTGAATCACAACTCTGGCCAGATTCCCGAGCCTGTCTTGAAACTGACCATAATACTGAGGCTGCCTCGAAAGACAACTCTGGCCATAATACTGGGCCTGCCTTGAAAGACAACCCTGGCCAATTTCCGAGCTTGTCTCGGAAGGCAATACTGGCCGTAATACTGAGCCTGCCTCGAAAGACAACTTTGGCCCCAAATCCGAGCCAAGCTTGGTACCCTTGTATTTTGCAATAACAACACAACCTCATACTATCATTATCTTTTGTACAAAAACAATTGTAAATATTACCAACTTATAAATGGTCCACTTACCCCATGTTTCGGAAGAACCAGACCCACCTACCTCCATGGTTACCGGTGGTCTATGGTAAGCCCAACGGCCCCTGATGTGGGTTCTATTCCCGTCCTTGATAGGATAGTAGGAATGGTAGTGTATGTGGATTCCATTTCCTGAGACCGGCTTGGACCTTGGCCTCTGCGCTGCTTTAAAGCTGCCACCAGCTTCAGTGAACTGCTTACTGCCGATGAGGCGTGGGGTGTGTTGTCGCCGATACGATGAAGCTTTGTTCGTTGTTGGTACCTTGATCAGCCCGACATCTTTAGCTTCCTCATCCAGGTATACCTGTTGGATAAGTCTTACCTGAAGAGAAGATTCGGCGGCTGGTTTCATTCCCTCCAATGTCACCCCTGATAGTGCTGTTCACTGCCGGCACTTGTAGCGTGAGGGGAAAAATCTGGCCCCTTCCGGATTTTCTGCCCACAGCAGTAACCCTTTCGTTTGCGAGTATTTCCTTAGAGCCATGTGCATGTGCTCCAGTATGTTCCACGGACATACTTTGAATTTGAAGTCAGTTACACACTGACCACTCGCACTCCCCTCCACCGAGAGGGAGATTCGTAGGCAGCCCTGAGAACAGGTGCTGCCGCAGGCCTCTGAGGTTGCCTGCATCTGACTCAGTATAAAACTGGCCTCTTACGCTCCCCTCCTCAGAGAGGAAGACATCAAGCAGCCCTGACACAGGTGCCGCTGCCTCGGGCACTCCATAATACCCGGGTTCAGATAGCTCCCTTCTTCGGAGCATATCTCTTTGGAGCAACCTCTCCAATAGGTGCTCCAGATGGGTCAGTCTTCCAAACATACTGCCCATAGAAGGAGGAGAGTCCTCCTGGCCCGACTCATCCGAATCCAGGGCCCTAACAGACTTTTTAGTGGCTTTCCCCCCCTGCGGGGTAGCCCAGGTGCTCACTGCCGGCACCAAGTCTGTAGCCGCTGGCTCTACCGCCAGTGACTCGAAAAAGGCAAATTTTGAACGCCGCCCGCTACCTGCACTTCCGCGGTATCCGTTGCGGATTCCCCACGGTCCGTGGCCGGGATTCCCCGAGGTCATGACCGGGATTCCCTGCCGTCCGTGACTGGGGTTCCCCGCGGTCCAAAAGGTTCCCCCGCGGCCCGTCCAGACTTCGCCCCGAATTTTTACAGGAACTCTCTGTAAGTAGAGACACCTGCAAAAGAAAGCATAAACTGACAATATGATTAAAACTTACCTTTAAACTTACCGCTGGCAGGAACAGCGTGTCTGCCAGTTAGCCGTTGTGCAATGCGCCAGACGTAATGATGCGCATGCGGGTTGATGGCCTTCTTCACGGAATCACTCACATGACACCGAAGTAAAATGGCTTTGTAAGGTGGCAAGCCAGTTTGTTCCAGTGATGTTAGAAGGCTTGCATTGGCACACATCAAGTATTGCTTTATGTGCTCACATGGAGTAACTTACAATCTTTTCTGTGGTTATGCACTCAAAAATTTGGTTTCATGCATGACACCAAGTTAATCTGTGTTGTTTGACTTAATGGCTAGGCATTGTTAAGTAGCACTTTTCCATACTGCTACTTTCAATCAAGTTTAGCAATTGATTTGATGATATATTACAATCTTGAATAACTAAATAATGGCACGATGCACCTGAATATCTAGGTTTATTTTTGAAAGATAATATCTAGAGAGTTGCTAGAATAAAAGCAATGCCTGAATTAAATTTAGCAAATTGCACACAGCATTCCTGGCAAATTTTGTAGGTTTAAATGGGTGTGGTGAGTCATTCAGTCTTCTCCCCTCTAGTTTTGCTTCCAAATACTTAATGATATCATATTAGGATCTGCTGCAAGTATTTTGAGACTAGTTATCAAGTTGAGAACAATGCTTTTATGTAAAACTACTGACTGTTGATATTTCTTCAGTTGCAAATTTCATGGATTAAATCTGAATTTTACTCCTACTTTTTATCTTCTCGGGTTGGGATCTAAGCATAGAAATATCTATAGGAATGTGCAAGAATATTGTTATTTCGTATTTATTGAAGAATGTGAACATATGGAAGAGTCAGAGGCTTTCTGAGGCAGGCAGCATAATAAGTATTTCGTCCCTCCTTAAATAAGAAGGCATACTTCAGACATCCCTAGTAAGTAGAAAGAGAAGGAAATGAAACTGGAGAACTAGCATTATGCTCCCTGAGCAAAGAGAGTGAGGTCAAACTTCCAGAAAAAAAAATACTTGTTAAAGTAACAAAAAGCACTTCACACTTTTTGTTCTCATCTCAATCTGTCTCACCTTTTTGTTCAAAGGTTTCTGAAAAGTCCCTGTATCGATCAGTTTTTTTTTCATGAATATCAACGACACCAGAAAGATAAAGCAGAAATAATTTCTACATGGAAATACATCAATTTTTAACCTAATCAATGCGGTTCACCACAAAAACATATACCCCTTTGTCCAGGAATTTATTTGCATCATTATTTTTTTCTATGCCATGTAGCAAACTTAATTCTCAGTTTACACTTTCTTCCAAAATATTCATTAAATGATATGAAATTAAGTTGTGCCTGGGCAGGTTAGTTGCCTTTAGAGATTTAGAGACCTGAGAGAACACTCATCTCAGGTTAGCAGAGGTCACAAACTTCAGCCAGCCTGGTGCCTGCAGTAGGAAGACTATGTCTGAAGCTTCCTCATGTGTAGCCATTGTGGGTGGGATATTGGGGAATGTCTTCAGGAACCTGGCTCTCTGCCACGAGTGAAGAGAAACATTTTGCAATGTATTACAGATGTGGATAATTAGGAGTATGGTAGCATCGTGGTTTTTACTAACTAGTGATCCAGAGATGGGAGTTCAAATTCCATCACCACAGCAGGGGAATTTAAATTTAACTAATTAAATAAATTTGACCAGAAATATCTGTGGTCTCAACTAACTACTGAAACCTCCTGCTGTTCATGATCAGCATTAATGTTTTTTTAAATGGCTTCAGCCTTTTGAAGAGTCCACCTGCATTGCATTCCCTTCTCACCCTGGAGTGTTAGCCAATGAAGGAAGTTTTCTGACTACCAAAGTATACCGTATACCCAGTGAGAGTTCCAAAAGGACATTGCAACTGATTAATGAAGAGTTTCACCGATGAGTGTTAGGAAGTTCTCACACAATAGTTCAAGCTATTTTCTTAATTAGTGATCTCAACCTTGGGGGTCACCACTAAGGGATGCAATATTTTAAATGTGGCATCACAAATTGGTATTGGTATTGACTGGTGTTGTAATGTCTATTTATGAAAAGTTGACTATAATTTTTGGTCACAACAAATTTCCCGGGTTTAGCATAATTAAAATAAAAGATTGTTAGTAGCTGTTGAATAGCTGGAATGTCCTTTCCATTTAGTGAGGTGGGGAGGGAGCAGGGAAACACATCTGTGGGCAACAACCCACTATTCTTGGGGATGCTGGGATTTCATGTGTTTAACAGCAGGACATAATGTCATATTATTACCCCTTATAACTTGGCCTGCCTGTTAACTTAACTTGTAGGAAGGAACTGCAAATGCTAGTTTACACCTAGATAGACACAAAATGCTGGAGTAACTCCAGCATTTTGTGTTAACTTACAGTAACTTAACCTTACTAACTTATGGATACAGTTATGACAATTGGGAATGGTTACCAGAAATAGGAAATTAATCAGAATACCAGTTCCAAGAGAAAGGAGACTGGGAGAGATTATTGGCCAAAGGGAGGAGTGGACTGCACTTGGGAGGGTAGGAATATGTAAGTGATTCAAGTTTGTTGGATGAGAGCCTAGCGGTGGTCATTTTAAAGATAAGGTGCCCTGCTTTTCAGATGTGGAATGTGGACATTAATGATTTAATTCACATTGGGTTTTAATTTCAAAATAATTTTGTCCGCCAGCCAAAGTTAAAATTACCGAAAAATTCCATAGTGTTGAGTGCAAACTAATGTTGTAATCTTAAATCAACTATCAATGTTCGTCAGTGGAAATTGCAAGAATTTAATCCTCCTCTTAACATTTCATATACTCTCATGGAATAATCAGTGATCTCTTTAACCCAATCTATTTCATAAACAATCTGACCCTGAACTTTAGGATTAAGCTTGTATCACATTTTATTTCAAAACTAATTTAAAGTACTTCGTGGAGAACAAGTTGAACTCGTTTTAAAGAAGTATAGTTTAACATGCAAGTTAAATACAAGTCATTAATCAACAAGTTCAGTCCTAATAAACACAGGAACACTGGGACATCTGTGTTCTACTACTTCTGCTCCTATGAAGTAGGAGCAGAAGTAGACACTCAGTCTGTCAAGCATACACCTTCATCATGGCTGATGTGATTGCAATTTAATCTTGTTCCCTTCTATCCCTGATAACCCTTCACCTCCCTTGCTTAGCAAGCAAAATATTACCTCTGCCTTCAAATAATTCAAAATTTGTTTCCACTGTGCATTGATTATGCAAGTTCAAAAGAGTTATTAATTTTTGAAGGAATATCCTCTCCACATACCTGCCAACAGAAAGAAGTTTAATGCCATTTATAAGAATTATTTAATTGATGGCTAGATAGATGAAAATGTATATGGACAAAACCACTGCAGTAGAGATATGCATGAAACACTGTATCAGCGGTCCATATTAGTAAAAAATAAGCACAGACTTGTGGATATTCTAGATCAGTGGTTCCTAACCTTTTCCGCCCCACAACCCCATCAGTAACGTGACCCCCGAAACAAAAATTGAAAAAAAGACAGCCAGATTTATTTTTAAAAGTCTGCCAATACTCAGTCAATGGGACGGCTGAAATTGTTTCACAGCCATCAGCCGATCAAAACGAGGACGAATGCTTGACAGGCAGCACCTCATGTCAGCATCGATCACAAGCTTATTCCGTGCCTTCGTTTTCAGAGTTACCATGGTTGAGAATTCAGCCTCACAGCGATAGGTTGAGGGGGATTGGACCAATAGGGTCAAGGCCCTCTTCAAAAGAACAGGACAGTCCTTCACTTTCAGCCAAAATGTGGCAAGCTCGTTCCATGAAGTCACTCTTTAGCTGCACATCTTCAAGAATTCGGTAAAATTCAATCTTCGCAGCCACGCCAGTATCGCTGATGGCTCCGTCTTCCACGGAAAAGGGTCGGACAATCCACTCCTCATGAGAGCGGTCGCCCAGTCCAGGGAAGTAAGGTTCGATGGTTTCACTGATTGCCAGAAGGTGGGTTGAGATCTCCTCATGGAAGTGGCATTCAGCATCTAGCATAGCATCCAGGATATTCATCATCTCAGGGAAGATAGTCGGGTCACCGTCCTGTACTCTTCTCTGGTAAAGGTGAATCTTCCTCATGATCACTGCCACTTTGTCATGAGCCATGTGTAGCATTGGGAGGTTTATGGAATTCACCTCGGTGAAGAAGAGAGCCAAGTAAGCAACCTTCATCACGAACAGTTCATCCTGCATCTTTTCTTGAAGCTGATTCTTCTTCTTGGAACACCCTCTCTCCAAGAACTGCGCTATTTCCTCTCGAAGTTGAATCACATCTTTGAGAACTTTACCACGCGAAATCGAGCGCACCTCTGTGTGGAATATCAAAACAGTGCAATCGGCTCCCATTTCTTCACACATCGCTTTGAAGATTCTTGAGTTTGTTGCGCTCCCTCGGATGCGGTTCACAACCTTCACCACATCTGAAAGCACTTCTCGAAGACCAGGAGGGAGAGTCTTCATCGCTAAAGCATGGCGATGTATCATGCAGTGGGTGAAGGAGATATGGGGAGCGACATCCTTCACGAATGCTTTGATGCCGGATCTGCATCTGAACATGGTAGGTGCCCCATCTGTACACACACTGACAAGTCGTTCCTAGCCAAGCTCATGTTTGATGAGGAAGGCTTCCAGCATTCTGAACACATGTTCTCCCCAAGTGGTAATGGCCAATGGCTCCAAGAACAGGTACTCCTCCTTCATGGCTTCTTTGTCAAGGTAACGAACGTAGACTAGCAGTTGGGAACATGAGGCAACATCTGTTGACTCATCCAGTTGCAGTGAATTTGTTTGACAGCTGTTCACCCAGCACCAACTTCGCTGCTTCGAGAAGGCATGGCTTGATAAGCTCTTCACCGATGGTGTGAGGTTTCTTAGTTTGTGCAATCCGCTATGAAGCTTCCAGCGCTGCTTCATTTTGACGAGTGAAGTTACCTGTCAAATCGATGCGGGAACCTTTGAGTGTGGCTTAGAAACAAAGAAACATAGAAAATAGGTGCAGGAGTAGGCCATTCGGCCCTTCAAGCCTGCACCGCCATTCAATATGATGATGGCTGATCATCCAGCTCAGTATCCTGTACCTGCCTTTTCTCCATACCCCCTGATCCCATTAGCCACAAAGGCCACATCTAACTCACTCTTAAATATAGCCAATGAACTGGCCTCAACTAACTTCTGTGGCAGAGAGTTCCAGAGATTCACCACTCTCTGTGTGAAAAATGTTTTTCTCATTTCCCCTTTATCCTTCAACTGTGACCTCTTGTCCTGGACTTCCCCAACATCGGGAACAATCTTCCTGCATCTAGCCTGTCCAGCCCCTTAAGCATTTTGTAAGTTTCTATAAGATCCCCCCTCAATCTTCTAAATTCTAGTGAGTACTAGCCGAGTCTATCCAGTCTTCTTCATAAGTACAAGCCGAGTCTATCCAGTCTTTCTTCATCCAGGCTCTTTTCGTTTGAAATCGTCCACGCCCTTTCCCCGCCAGGTCGCTGTGACAAGACTCCAAATGGATCTTCAGTTTGCTGGACTTCATGCTCTCGTGACTCAAAACCTTGACACAGATAACACATTGCGGCCTGACCATGGATTTTTGAACAATGCTTGTGAAGTCGAACTTGAGAAATGCTTCACTATACGTGCGCTTCTTGGCAGACATGATTCACAACACACACAGTTCGTGTGCGTATACGTATGCGCATACGCGAACAAAATACTGTGTGTAGTATGTATCTTTGTTAGGTTCCTAAAAATGAGCTCAACAAATTGATGTTATTTATCACCGCTTTGTGACCCGCAGGTTAAGAACCGATGTTACAGATGATTATATTCTGAAATTTTAAATATGAAATCAGGAATATCCTGTCCATTCCAAACAAGAAAATCAGCAAAGCAGATTGAAAAAGGATTGCACCATCTGTACGGACTGACATCAGTACAGTAATTAGAATGGATTTTGATTGTGGTATGGAAAAATAAGTTGCGGTAAAAATTGGTAGAAGTTGCTAATGGGCCTCAGAAAAGTAATTGTAGTTGTAGACAACAGAATGAATAAGAACGTTTTGGAGGTGAGTGTAACAGGGATAATACAGTAATCATGGGAACTTTGTCTAATCAAGCAAATTCCATGAAAATGCAGTATTTGGATTTCTAATTCAGTTTGTTGAGGAATTAATGAAGGACCAAGCTATGTTAGATCAAGCACTTGTGCAACGTGAAGGATTAATAGTAAGATTAAACGAGTACTTACCAGTGCGAAGTTTGATCTGTATTTTATGAGGAGTTACGATGAGGGATTACGTGAAGAACCCACCCAGTGCGCAGGCGCGGCATACTTCCAAGCAGCGGTGTGGAATCACAGATAGACACAATATTTGAAGTGAAGATAGTAAAGATTAAGGAGACATCAGTTTACTAGTTTGATCCATATAATGAGGGTGGGAGCGGAGGGCACGTAATCCCTCATCGTAACTCCTCATAAAATACAGATCAAACTTCGCACTGGTAAGTACTTGTTTAATCTTACTATTTTACTTCGGAGTCACGTGAGTGACTACGTGAAGATTTCAAAGGTCTGTGATTTCAAACCGTGTAACAGCTTTATATCACTCGCTGCCGAAGTTCTTGAGGGAGGAAGTGGTATCTTAATGACCAAAGAATCTGTTTGTTTTTAAAAACAAAAAGTGTTTATTAACAATAACAAAATTCAAAAAGCTCCCCCGGGCTTAAATTAAAGATTTGCAGTTTGTAAAATTTTCTCTGCAAACAGGTCTGGTTTCATCAGCGGTTTATTATAAAATTTACGGAATGTCGACTCCCTCGACCATCCTGCCGTATTTAGGATGTGGTCTATTGGGACGTCCATGCGTTCCGCCGCTGATGTTGATGCTGCCCTGGTGGAATGGGATTTAAAAACGTTAGTATCAATTCCCGCAGCTTTCAGCACCTGCTTTAGCCACCTTGAAATGGTCTGGCTAGTTACCCGTCCAAAAGGTTTTCTGTGGCTGACCCATAAGGCTTTTTCACTCCCTCTGAGTTTTTGGGTTGTGTCTACATAGTTCTGGAGATGGGTCACAACACATAGCCTTGGTTCTGGTGGGTAGGCCCGGAAAATTATCGGTGAGTTGGGCATACCTGGCCTGCTTTGTTTTTCCAGATCTGGAATAACAAACGTGATGCAGTCTGGGGTAG
The DNA here is from genome assembly GCF_028641065.1 of Leucoraja erinaceus. NCBI lineage: Eukaryota > Metazoa > Chordata > Chondrichthyes > Rajiformes > Rajidae > Leucoraja > Leucoraja erinaceus. The sequence goes on from NC_073386.1 coordinate 45,843,864, forward strand.
TTACCATGTTGGCCAGTCGTAGCTTGTGTAATGACTGGACCCTTTGAGCAGATATGAGAGCCATGAGCATAAGTGTTTTTAGAGTAGATTCCTCTAGACTGAGGGATCCAGCTGGTGGCCATCCTCTGAGATGTGATAACACCACACTAATATCCCATACATGGGTATACCTGGGTGTTGGGGGTTTGTTGTTATAAATACCCTTTAGGAGTTTTATCACTAGCGGATGGGACCCTATGCTCCCGTGTCCTGCTGGTTTAAGATAAGCAGACAGGGCGCTTCGTGCTGCATTCACGGCACTGTAGCTCATCTTCTCATCATGGTGTAAGTGGGCCAGGAACTCCAACACGTCGGTGATTGTGGCTGTGTCATACGTTGTCCCTGCGTCCAAGCAGTATTTCTCCCATTTTTTGATGTACGTCAGGTACTGCTTCTTTGTGGAATTCCGCAGGGCTGCCGACATGGTGGTGATTGTTCTTTCTGATAGCCCCAGTCCCTGGTAAGGTCTGTTTAGAACCTACAAACCAGGAGTTTAATATTTTGATGGCATGGGTGACTCATGCCGGATACTGGGTGAGTCAGCAGTTGTGGGTTACTTTGGAAAACCATTGGTGACTCGACCACCATGTCGTGAAGGACTGGGAACCATGGTTGGGTAGGCCAGTCGGGTACGACCAAAATTCCAGAAGCAGAGTCAGTCTGAATTTCCTGGAGTACCCGACTGATGAGGCAGAAGGGAGGGAAAGCATAGAAGAAGAAATTTCCCCAATCCTGCGTGAAAGCATCTGCCGCTGCTGCCTCTGGGTCTGGTTCCCAAGCCACATACATAGGTAACTGGTGATTCAATCTAGATGCAAACAAATCGATATCTGGCGTTCCATGTTGCTTAATAATTTTCGCAAAGATTTTTGGATCTAACATCCATTCGATGTTATCATTGAATTTTCGTGACCTGGTGTCTGCCACTGTATTTAGCTTACCTGGTAGATAGGCAGCTGATAACCAAATATGTCTTTTGACACACCATAGCCAGATTGCATTGACCAATTTGTCGCATGATAATGATTTTATGCCACCCATGTGGTTAACGTAAGCCACCACCGTAGTATTATCAATCTGTAACCTAACATGCACGTGCTGCATTTTAGATGCATATGCTTTTAACCCATAATAGGCGGCCAACATTTCTAAATAGTTGATGCCCAGTGTGTGTAGTAACGATGACTCAGAATTAGTCCATCTGCCACCTGTGCTGGATATTGAGTTAGTTGCTCCCCAGCCTAAAGCACTGGCATCTGTTTTAATAACTAAGTTAGGATTAGTGATGATAATGGGACTGAAACTGTGCCAAACATTGTCTGCCCACCACTGTAGTTCTGATATAGCTTCAGTGGGTAAATACATATTTCGGCCATAATGACCCCAACATCTATGCAGTGCATGTACCTTTGCTCTTTGTAGATTTTGATAGTGCAAAGGTCCGAATTGTGTAGCTGGAATTGCTGCTACAATTATTCCAATTACTCTGGCAACTTGTCGGATTGTTGGTCGTTTATTGACTATTAAATTGTTGCATGATGGTGCTAATGCAACCATTTTATCCCTTGGCAGAGTAACAGTCATATGGATTGAATTAATAGTGAAGCCTAAATAATCCATGGTAGTTGCTGGCTTCAATTTTGATTTATCTGGGTGTAGGACGAACCCCAACGTTTCAAGGAGCTGTTTAGTAGCTGAAACTGCTGCTACAGCTAATTCCTTGGTTTTTCCCAATACGAGAATATCGTCCAGATATGCCATGACTATATGTTTTTGTTCTCTTAATATTTTCATGGCTACGTTTAGAATTTTGGTAAATAATCTGGGGGCTGAGGTTAGGCCATTGGGCAATGCTTTATACTGCCATAGTTGCCCCATCCAGATAAATTTTAGGTATCTATAATGATCCTTATGTATGGGTATTAGATAGTAAGCATCTTTGATATCAATGCTTGCCATGAAGTATCCTTTTGAGATCAGTTGTCTGGCAGTGACAAATGTCTCCATTTTAAAGTGTATATACTCAACAGATTTATTTAGTGATGTTAGATCAATGATGATGCGACATCCACCATCTTTTTTGGTTTTGGTAAATATGTTTGATACAAATTCCAAAGGTTCATGTCTGATCTTTTCAATGACTCCTTTTGACATGAGCCTTTCTAGTTCAGCTTGTCCTTCCCGTTTCTCTTTCTCAGAGGGGCGAAATACCCTTTGGGGTATATGCTGAACCGGCGGTAATATGCCTGTTTTAAATTCAATTTTGTATTCACTAATACTGTTGAGTATGTATTTGTTATTTGTGACATTACCCCAAGCTTTTTTGAACAAGTGTAGTCGCCCACCTGTTAGTAGAGCACCCTTGTTCAGCGTATGTTGACAGGAACCAGACCCACCTACCTCCAAGTTCATTCTCATTTTTACATAGAAACATAGAAACATAGAAATTAGGTGCAGGAGTAGGCCATTCGGCCCTTCGAGCCTGCACCGCCATTCAATATGATCATGGCTGATCACCCAACTCAGTATCCCGTACCTGCCTTCTCTCCATACCCCCTGATCCCCTTAGCCACAAGGGCCACATCTAACTCCCTCTTAAATATAGCCAATGAACTGGCCTCAACTACCCTCTGTGGCAGAGAATTCCAGAGATTCACCACTCTCTGTGTGAAAAAAGTTCTTCTCATCTCGGTTTTAAAGGATTTCCCCTTTATCCTTAAGCTGTGACCCCTTGTCCTGGACAAGGGGTCACAGCTTTTTGGAGTTGTCTTCTCTTGTAGGCGCGGTTCTGTTGTCCTGTTATCGGTGCTGTCGTAGGGCGGCGCATCTTCCAACGGTTCCGCTCTGGGCCCCTGTCTAAAAAAGACATTTGGGGGTAATGTGTAGCGGTTGCCGAGCTTTCACCAGTCCTTGTTCGTGGATATTTGCTGGTGGACGCCGAGGGGTGCTGCCAGCTGGGTGTTTGTGTCCTGCTCGATCCTAGGCCTGCCCTCATGAGGCCCACAGGTTTGGCTGCCTCTTCTAGTTCTTTTAGCCTTTTGGCTAGGTCGGCCGCAAACAGCAGTGCCTCGGTTTCTGCTGCAGGGGCTTTGCATAGCCCCGCATACTTGGGGTTCAGGGCAGGTCTGATGTTATTCCGCCTCAGGTTATTTATTTCGTACTGAGTGTTGCACATAAGTGCTAGTACGTCCTGTTGGCAGGTAGTCAGATCGATGTTTTCTGTGGACCGAGCGAAGGCGGTGATAGCCGCTGTGTGGAGCTTTAAAATGCGCTGCATTTTTAGCTCTTGTCCGCGGATATGTTGTCCCAGCTGGCTCCAGATTTGTCCGTTGACGGTTTTGACTCTCAGCGCCTCGCAGTTTTCAGGTGCTGTATACGTCTCTAGAGCCTCTAGGATGACCTTTTCCTGCAGGGCTTTATTTGAAAGTTTATTAATACTGGCTGCCATCCTGGGTTCCAGTATTCTCCCTGCTCGTGGAGGTGCCGCGTAGCGGCCGACAACACCCAGCAGCTCTTCTTGCTCCTGCTCCCCTGGCATGCTAGTGCAATCGTCCGCCTGCCCTTGGTGTGAGCCAGCCCAGCCCTGGCCTCCCTTGCTAACCTCGAATAAAGAGGGAGCAGAGGGGTGTGGTGACAGTTTAGAGGAGGCATAAGCCCGTCCTCCATAGGGATGCTTGTCTTGCATCTCCTGTTCGAGCATTTGCTCGAGGAGCTGTCTCATGCAGCTCAGGCGGCTGTCTCTCCGCTTTCTTGGGGGAGACTCGTCCTGTTCCTCCGATGAATCGGAGACCACCGGCCGGTCCGTTTTCCGAGTGGACTTCCTCCCTGTGCGCGGTGTTGAAATCGGCGGCACAGGGAGCGGCTCGGGTTCAGGTGTTGGGGAGCGCTCAAAAAGCGGTCCCGCCGCCAGTGGCTGCCGCCCAGATATCGAACCCTCCTCGGGGGGAGTCGGGCAGGCAGTTCTTTTAGCGAGCCGTTTTATGGAAGCCATACTCGCAATTTCTCCTGTTCAACGAAAAAACACTTACCTGAAGGTCTTGTTTTATCCTGCAGCTGGAGAGCCTGACTCCAGCTGCCGCCGCTGTTGCGCTGCTGGCATAATGTCGCGCCTGCGCACTGGGTGGGTTCTTCACGTAGTCACTCACGTGACTCCGAAGTAAAATCATGTTTAAGTGTCATTAATGTAATTTAACATTTCTTTATTGCCACGTATGCACAGCACAGTTAAATTATTTTGCACAACCCACAAATGCTCAGTCGCCGTGTTTTGGCGCCATTTACAAAGAAAAAAAATGTCCAGAGTCCGGACTAAATGTTGCAAGTACTGGAATGCCCCCAGCCCAGGTAAATCCAGGTAACCCCTAGGCTGCTGCAAGCCCGCAACCTGACGTCCCACTCCTCGCCTTTCTTCCTCTGAATTCCAGGGAAGGCCTCCTGCAGCCGAACTTGAAGGCGCTGGAGGCAATACACCGGTCCTTCTCCTATGAGCCCACTCCTTGCGTCCATCACAACTAGCGGCTCTCTCCTTGCCTCTCCACCGGACCACCAATTCTCGATGGCCACCGGATCTTTGTGCTTGTCGCCCGCCAGTTTCGTTCTTGAACTCGGCCGGCTGCCGAGTTTGTTCTTGCATGGCACCACGCCGCTGCCAGGAGCTCCCCTTCTGCGTCACCACAGCGCTTGTTGGGACCAAGACAATAATTTCATATTAAGTTCATTAAGGGTATAGTTCAATCTGTAACTGGTGACTTCATTCCAAACAAAGGAAACCAAAGCCATGAGGACTGTGGTAGTTTGGGATACCGCACTAGAGAGTGGACAAGCAAAGGTTAGCAGCAGAGAAATTGTAAATGATTTGCAACATATATTCCTATGTCACAAACACAACATAAAAAGTTGTTCATCAATGGATTGCAAAAGAAATTAGAATTATATTAAAACTGAGTCAAGTGAAGAATCAAGTGTTTATTTGCCATCTGTACCAAAATGGAACAATGAGATTCTTCCTTGCAGCAGTACAACAGGTTTGTAAATGCTTTACCCAATAGATATCATAATAAATAAACAAAATAAAGGTTTGGCTTTAGAATTCCCTACCACAGAGGGCAGTGGAGGCTCAGTCACTGAAGTCATTCAAATTACAACAGGATATGAGAGTCAAGGGATGTTGAGACAACACAAGAGACAGAAGATCAGCTGCAATCGTGCTGGTGGAGCCAGTGACCGAATATCTATACCTCTCCTATTTCATATGTTCTTTATTATGTGGTGGAAATCTGAAATAACAAAAAAATATTAAACATCAACAAAATACCCAGAAATAGAAGGTCTTTTATAATAAACATAGGAGGATATTTCTGAGACACTGGCAGTCACCATGAGAGTGAGAGAAAATGATGATTAAAGTGGATGCATGTCACTGCAGTACAATTAGTTCACTTTCCACTGAGTCATAAGAAACTGCAGTTAGTTATAGAGTGATACAGCGTGGAAACAGGCCTTTCGGCCCAACTTGCCCACACAGGCCAACATGTCACGACTTCATTAGTCCCACTGTCTGCGTTTGGCCCATATCCCTCCAAATCTGTCCTATCCATGTGCCTGTCTAACTTACCTCCTCTGGCAGCTTGTTCCACACCCCCACCAGCCCTTGTGTGAAAAAGGTTGCCCCCCAGATTCCTATTAAATCTTTTCCTCTTCACCTTAAACCTATGGCCTCTTGTCCTCAATTTACCTACACTGGGCAAGAGACTGTGTATCTGCCTAATCTATTCCTCTCACAATGTTATATATCTCTATAAGATTGCCCCTCATCCTCCTGTACTCCAAGGAATAGAGACCCAGCCTACTCAACCTAGAGCTCAGACCCTCTAGTCCTGGCAACATCCCAGTAAATCTTTTCTGTACCCTGGATGTTGGAATCTTGAGCAAATCACAAGGTTCTGGATGAAGTCAGCGGGTCAGGCACCACCAGTGGAGGAAATGGACGAATGACATTTTAGGTCAGGGCCCTTCTTCAGATATACAAAATCTTCCAGATGCGTCAAAAAAGTTCAATACATTGAGGATGAAGATGATGAAATGACTGATAAAATGAATTCATAAATAAATCCTAAATTTACTCTAACATTTTACAGTTTGTACCTCTAGATGAATAAATGGAAATATAACTTTTCTGAATAATAATTAGTACTTAAATAATTATTTTAGTTTTATTCAGCTTTTGAATAAATAATTGAACCAGTTTCATTTGTAAAGTGAAAATTGCATTGGATTTTGCATTAAATTATTAGGACTAGGTCTCCTAGAAATTCATTTTTATACTGTACTAGACTAAGTGCAGACTCGTTGGGTCTGTTCCCCCAACGCAATATTCCACCACTAACCCATTCCCCGAACGCAACCCGTTCCCCTGACGCAATATTCCACGCGTAACAGGCATGGCTCATTTCCCTCATCCCCCAGTACTCCCTCCCCCTCTTTACCTCCCTCTTCTTTTCCCTCTCCTCCTCCCCTCCCCAATCCCTCCCCGATCCCTCCCCCACCTCTCCCTCTCCTTTCCCCTACCTTCAGTCACTTCCTCCATCCATAACTCCTCGTCCCTCCTTACCCCCCTCTATCCCCCACTTCTTACCTCCCCTACCCCCCCCACTATCCATCCTGACCTCCTCCACTGCCTTCCTCTCCCTCTATTTCCCACTACCCACCTCTCCTCCTCCTCCCCCACTCTCCCTCCTCACCTCCTCCATTTCCCCCCTCGCCCTACCTACACCCTCCTCTCCTTAAATCCCCCACTCTCTCTCCTCACCTCCCCAGGATCTTTCCCCTATCCTCCCCTCCCCAATCCCTTCCTCACCTTTCCATCTCTCTTTTCCCCTACCCTCCGTCTCTCCCTCCCCCCATAACTCCTCTCCTCTCCATACCCCCTCCTATCTCTCTATCCCCACCTCCCTCACTCCTCACTTCCTCCTATCTCCCCCACTATCTCTCACCACCTCCCCCACTGCCCCCCTCTTCCTCTATTCCCCCTCCTCCCCCACAGTCCCTCATCACCGCCACCACATTCCCCCTTCTCCCCTCTACTACCCCTCCTCTCCCTCAATCCCCCCACTCCCCCCTCACCTCCATAGGATCTCGAGGTTGCAACCATCAGCGTCAGAGCCAGGCTGAGCGCCGGGTGACAGACAGCGGATGCCGCCAATCAGTGCGGTGATTGTGCAGGAAGAGGCGTCGCTGTCCCAACCGTGGCAGTGACTGACAGGAGAGGAGACCAATCTGCGCATGTGTGGTTTTTAAGATTTCTAAACCTTGATAACTTTTAAAATATACCATCGATCAGACCAAAATTTGGTGCACTTACAGCACAGGAGAATGGTGAATAAGGTGGTGAAAAATTGTAGCGTTATCGTGTACCGTTTTTGTACAAATAGACGTTGGGTCCCATCCACTCAATGTGCATTTGGGGGGGGGGGGGGAGCAGCCTGCGGCATCACACACACACTACCCACCCCCCCCCCCCCCCCCCCCCACACACACACACACACACTAACCGCCCAGTTGATATGGCGAGTCTAGAGAGGGAGGGGGGTAGAGAGAGAAGGCAGAAAGAAAGGGGCAGAGAGACACAGAGAGAGAGGGGCAGAGACAGAGAGAGAAGAAGGCAGAGACAGAGAGCAGAGTGAGGGGGGCTGAGACAGAGGGGCAGAGACAAAGAGGGGGGGAGAGATAAAGTGGGGAAGAGAGGGGGAGGAGGGGGGGAGGGAGGGGGGCGAAGATGGGGGGGGGGGGGGAGAGAAAATGGAGAGAGAAGGGAGAGAGAGGAGCCGACCGAGCGACCCGAGATCTTGGCGGCTTCAGTACGGGGCCCAACTAGCTCGTTCTTTCTGCGTCTTTTGTAGCGGGTGAGGGGGGGGGGGAAGAGAGGGAGCCGCAGGCAGCGGGCCAAAGGATTGCGAATTCAGTGCAGGGCTCGACTTCATCTCTGGCAGCGTCTTTTGAATAACGGGAGGAGGGAGAGGTGGTGGAGGGGTTACGTCACTCACAGTGTGAGGAAGGGCACGCAGACCCATTGTGAAATCATCAGCGAAAGAAAGTCGTGTTTAATTCAAAGTTTTGTCAGATTTTTGAAAATTTTCAGTAATAACTCGAGAAATAAAGCATGAAAATTTCAGATAAGGCGATTTCGGACCCCACGGGAGAAATCTCTACCGGAATATGTAAAAATCTTACAGTTAGCGCGTTGTTTTTTCGAGAAGATGTGATTATGCACAAACAAACACTACACAAACACACATCCAAGATCAGACCTTTAAGTATATAGATGTATATATATATATATATATATATATATATATATGTAGAGAGAGAGAGAGAGAGAGAGAGAGAGAGAGAGAGAGGGGGGGAGAGAAAGAGAGAGAGATAGAGAGAGAGATAGATAGAGAGAGATAGAGAGAGAGGAGAGAGAGAGATAGAGAGATAGATAGAGAGAGAGAGATAGAGAGATAGAGAGAGAGAGAGAGAGATAGATAGATAGATAGATAGATAGATAGATAGATAGATAGATAGATAGATAGATAGATAGATAGATAGATAGATAGATAGATAGATAGATAGATAGATAGATAGATAGATAATCAAATTGATCCTTTTCCTGCAATTGATTGACCTATTTTCAGGAGCAATGGGACACAAGTTTGAGTGTTAAAGATCATGGATAGCATGGCATGTTTAGCTTTGCAAGTGTATACTTTCGAGCATGTATGTACGATAATGAAACTGCTTGGCACTTGACACAAAGGAAGGAAGACCTCCCCTTAAAAGAGCAGGACAGCAGAACGTTTAATCAATTTACTACAGACAACAGTGGAATCTCCATTGCACCTGCTCTCCCTGTATTTTGTATATGAGATTTTTATTTTATTTGTGAATGTGGGGAATATTGGAGACGGTGCCCAAAATATCAGATCCTTGCTCTGTCTGACATGGTGTCCACTTGGGTAGCCGAGAAGTGGGATGGTTATACTGGATACTGACCCTCCTTTTATGGCATTGGGTAGCCCTCATCTGCTGAGAAATAATGTGCATAATCATGCCGAAGGGCGAGGAATTATGTCACTTGCTCTTAAAGTGCCATCCAAAATCTGTGGCCCTTGTAATCTGCATGGATCCCTTGTGTGGCCTGATATAATGTCTAGCCTGTTATCTGTAGGAACAGACTAAAGTTTTTGGAAGGATTGCTTATAGAGAAAAGTCCATAAAATACTGCTCAAAATGAAATTGAAAGCTTTACATTTATGCTTTTTTTTTCACTAAAGTTAATGCTGTCTTGAAGGGAAGGCTGTCACAGTTTTGTCTAGACAGTGTTTTAATAGAACAGGAAATTCTTATTAGTACAAATCAGCTAATGAAAAACGTACTTGCATTGTTTTGTAGTCATTAAGTAAAGGTTTGATATCCTTTGCCTTTCTTTATTTTTAATACTTCTAGAATCAGCAACCCATCAAAATAGCTCATTTTATCACATTCTCAGACTCCCTCAGGGATAACTGTTCTTTCTGGCGCCAGTCCTAGTCTTACATTAACCCCTGATCTGTGTAGCCTTGAGGCCAAAGGTCAGGTGTTAAAACTGGTAGCAATGTAATAACTGTTATCGTTTTTGTTATTCCCGCAGGATTGCTCATATCATGTCAGAATGGTGGAAGATTTATTTTCTTAGGTGAGGGGTTGATTTCTAGTAATATTCAAAGTATTTTCCAGAAAAAGAATGTCATGGGTTAAGTGGTATTACTGTATTTGAAGTCGCACTCCCACAAAAAGAAAGATAATTAAATACTATTTCCAAGAGTTTTCTGTTTAGTTGATGGCTTGATAGCAACGTGCAGAGTATTTGAATGTGAGCTTTACAACTTTCTTCACAGAGAAACTATCATTGCACAATTCAAATATGCCAACATTTTTACATCAGTGTACGATGTAGAAAAATCAATAACTGGTACTTCTGATCATTTTAACCCTCAATACAATACAATACAATACAATACAATACGGTTTATTTGTCACATTGCACATAAGTGCAAGTGAAATGAATATGTCAGCAGCGATACAATTATAAAGAACACACACAAAAACACAATAAAAATTTAACACAAACATCCACCACAGCATTCATCACTGTGGTGGAAGGCACACAATTTGGCCAGTCCTCCTCCATTTTCCCCCGTGGTCAGGACCTCAACCCTCCGCAGCCGTTGCTGCGGGCGTCCAGATGGTAAAAGGACAAGGTACAAGTCCAGGTAAGTCCAGAGTCGGCTCTTCCCCACTGGAGACCGCGGCTTTAAGTTGGTGTAGGCCGCAGGCCGGCGGTCGAAGATTTAAAGTCCCCACCGCGCCGCAGACAGAAGCACGGCAGACTGCAGGGTCGGCGGTCGAAGCTCCCCTCCAGGGGTGATGGTAAGTTCACGCCGGGCCCGCGGTAGAAGTTGGCCGCGGGCCGGCAGTGATGGCTTCTTCTTCCCCCAGGTCCCCCACGAGGGATCCCGGGCTGCGGATGCCGCGCCAGCTGGAGCTGTGCAGACCGATGCTTCAGGCTGCCGGCTGCCGGCTGCCGCGGGCCAGCGAAACGGAGTGCTCCCCTCCAGCGAGCCCCAGCGAGGGCTCGCCCACTCCACGCCGAGAGTCCATGCTGCGCCCGCCGCTGAAGCCCCGGGCGCGTCTCCGGGAAAGGCTGCGCCGATCCTTGCTGTTAGGCCACGGGGAGGCGACCTGGAAAAAGTCGCCTCTCCATGGAGGTGGCGGCCGAAACGGATTGAATGCGATCTGAGGAAACAATAGTGAGAATTGATGCATTGGAATCAGATAAACTAATATTAGTTATACCAATATAGTTAGGAAAGAAAGCAACCACAATCCTGGGTATATAAAAATCCAATAAAATTTAGTTACTTTGAACAATGGTATATGGAGGAGGATTTTGTGCAATGAAAGGATTGGAAAGTGCAGTTTGTTCTACATCAATGTTTAATCCTTGTTCATAATCTACCTTGTATTGTGACTTCAAGTTTGGCAGTATTGACCCAATTCTAGTAGGCTTGACCCGAAAGCATAAAATTGGGATACAACTTAGAATGGTGGGAGGAAGTTAATTAAATATCTATCTATACATACATATACATACATTTACATAACTCTGATCTTGTGCTCTTCCGGTTTGTGCGGTCTTCCTATTTGCGCAAAAACGGTACGCGATAGCGCTAAGATTTTTTGCCAGCTCAGTCACTGTTCTCCTGTGCTGTGAGTGCACCAAGTTTTGTTACGATCGGTGATCCAATGTAAAAGTTGGCGAGGTTTAAAAATCTTAAAAAATGCTCATGTGCAGATCGATCTCCTCTCCTGCCAGACAGCGCCACGTGGATTGGTCTTTACTCCTGTCACTTTGCGGGACGGTCCGCCCCTTCCTGCATTGTGTCTTTACTGGAGCTGAGGATGGCTGGCAGTGGTCTCCGACCGGACACAATTTTCGGGCGGACCCGAAGCGACCCAGCCCGTGGCAGGAGATGTCACCAAACAGAAAGCGGAGAACCTGATCCTGGCAAAGGAGAATGACCAGCAACCAGTGACCAGCGCTTGCTGTGACCTCCCATTGCACTGCCAGCTCCAGGCCCCTTCCTCTCTGGTCCACCTTGCTGCCTCCTGCCCTCCTCCCCCATGATACCCCCCCTCTCCCCCACAACCCCCCATCTTTTCTCCAAGCTCTCCCCCCGTCCACCCACCCCCTTCCCCCCACAACCCCACCATCCCTACCCCCCCCCCCCCCCCCCCACCCCACAAACCCCCCCCCCCCCCAACACCCCCCCCCCCCCACTCACCCCCCTCCCCCTACAACCCCCCCCCCCCCCCCACCCCCATACCCCCTTGATCTCCGTTATTAATCTCATCTTGATAAATGCAAAATATTCCCAAATCAGTGTACCTCACAAATAAAGTAATTTCGTCTTTCTGAACTATGAAAAAAAGAAAAACATAAAACTGATGATGATACTTCAGATCTTGCCCAGCTCTTAAGCATTTGTGGTCATTCAGATTCAGATTCAGATTCAGATTCAATTTTAATTGTCATTGTCAGTGTATAGTACAGAGACAACAAAATGCATTTAGCATCTCCCTGGAAGAGCGACATAGCAAATGATTTTAATAAATAATAATAAGTGGGGGGGGTGGTGATTGGCAGTCACCGAGGTACGTTGTTGAGTAGAGTGACAGCCGCCGGGAAGAAGCTGTTCCTCGACCTGCTGGTTCGGCAACGGAGAGACCTGTAGCGCCTCCCGGATAGTAGGAGGGTAAACAGTCCATGGTTGGGGTGAGAGCAGTCCTTGGCGAAGCTGAGCGCCCTCCGCAGACAACGCTTGCTTTGGACAGAGTCAATGGAGGGGAGCGAGGAACTGGTGATGCGTTGGGCAATTTTCACCACCCTCTGCAATGCCTTCCAGTCGGAGACAGAGCAGTTGCCATACCATACTGTGATGCAGTTGGTAAGGATGCTCTCGATGGTGCAGCGGTAGAAGTTCACCAGGATCTGAGGAGACAGATGGACCTTCTTCAGTCTCCTCAGGAAGAAGAGACGCTGGTGAGCCTTCTTGATCAGAGTTGAGTCATGCACTTTGGTAGCAGGAATAAAGGTGTGGACTACTTTCTAAATGGGGAGAGGATTCAGAAATTGGAGGTGCATCGGCACTTGGGAGTGCTGGTTAATTTGCATATTTGCATATTGAGTTAGCAGTAAGGAAAGCAAATGCAATGCGAGCATTCATTTCAAGGCGACTAGAACATAAAAGCAAGGATGTAATGCTGAGATTCTATGAGGCTCTGATGAGGCTACATTTAGAATATTGTAAGCCGTTTTGGGCTCCATATCTGAGGAAGGATTTGCTTGTTTTGAGAAGGTCTATAAGAGGTTTATGAGAATAATTCGAGGGATGATTGGGTATGAGGCAATGTTTGAGTACTCTCGGCCTGTACTCGCTAGAGTTTAGATGGATGAGGGGTGATCTCAATGAAACCTACGAGATAATCAAAGGCCCAGATGGACGTGGAAAGGATGTTTCTAATGATGAGGGAATCTAGGACCAGAGGGAATAGCCTCAGAATAAAGGAACGCACCTTTAGAATGGAGATAAGGAGGAATTCTTTAGCCAGGGGCTGGTGAATCTATGGAATTCATTGCCACAGACAGTTGTGGAGGCCAAGACATTTGGGTATTTTTAAAACGGGGATTAATAGGTTCTTCATTGGAAAGGGCATCAAATGTAACGCGGAGAAGGCAGGAGAATGGGGTTGAGAGGGAAAGATAGATCAGCCATGACTGAATGACAGAGTAGACTCGATGGGCCTAATTACTCTCACATGTTCAATGGTTTTATTTATAGACAATAGGTGCAGGAGTAGGCCATTTGGCCCTACAAGCCAGCACCGCCATTCAATATGAACATGGCTGACCCTCCGCAATCAGTACCCCGTTCCTGCCTTCCCCCCATATCCCCTGACTCCGCTATTTTTAAGAGCCCAATTTAGCTCTCTCTTGAAAGCATTCAGAGAACCTGCCTCCACCGCCCTCACCGTCCACAGACTCACCACTCTCTGTGAGAAAAGGTGTTTCCTCGTCTCCATTCTAAATGGCTTACTCCTTATTCTTAAACTGTGGCCCCTGGTTCTGGACTCCCCCAACATCGGGAACATGTTTCCTGTCTCTAGCTTGTCCAAGCCCTTAACAATCTTATATGTTTCAATGAGATTCCCTCTCATCCTTCTAAACTCCAGAGTGTACAAGCCCAGCTGCTCCATTCTCTCAGCATATGACAGTCCCGCCATCCCAGGAATTAACCTTGTAAACCTACGCTGCACTTCCTCAAATTAGGGGACCAAAACTGCACACAATACTCCAGATGTGGTCTCACTAGGGCTCTGTACAACTGCAAAGTTGCTCCTTTACTCCTTTATTCTTTGCTCCTATATTCGATTCCTCTTGTTATAAAGGCCAACATGCCATTCACTTTCTTCACAGCCTGCTGTACCTGCATGCTTACTTTCATAGACTGATGTACAAGGACCTCCAGATCCCGTTGTACTTCCCCTTTTCCCAACTTGATACTATTCAGATAGTAATCTGCCTTCCTGTTTTTGCTACCAAAGTGGATAACTTCATATTTATCCGCATTAAACTTCATCTGCCATGCATCTGCCCACTCCCCCAACCTGTCCAAGTCACCCTTCATTCTCATAGCATCTTCCTCACAGTTCACACTGCCACCCAGCTTTGTGTCATCTGCAAATTTGCTAATGTTACTTTGAATCCATTCATCCAAATCATTGATGTATATTGTAAATAGCTGCGGTCCCAACACCGAGACTTGCGGTACTCCACTAATCACTGCCTGCCATTCTGAAACGGATCCGTTAATCCCTACTCTTTATTTCCTGCCTGCCAACCACTTCTCTATCCGTCAGCACTCTACCCCCAATACCATGTGCCCTAATTTTGCCCACTAATCTTCTACACTACTTCCACTGGCTCTCCCTTGTCAATTTTCCTAGTTACATCTTCAAAAAAATCAAGAAGATTAGTCAAGTATGGTTTCCCCTTCTTAAATCCATGCTGACTCGGACCGATCCTGTTACTGCTATCCAAATGTGCGGCTATCTCATCTTATATAATTGACTCCAGCATCTTCCCCACCACCGATGTCAGGCTAACTGGTCTATAATTCCCCGTTTTCTCTCTCCCGCCTTTCTTAAAAAGTGGGATAACATTAGCTACCCTCCAATCCACAGGAACTGATCCTGAGTCTATAGAACATTGGAAAATTATCATCAATTCATCCACGATTTCTAGAGCCACTTCCTTAAGTACCCTGGGATGCAGACCATCAGGCCCTGGGGATTTATCAGCCTTCAGTCCCATCAGTCTATCCAACACCATTTCCTGCATAATATGGATCTCCTTCAGTTCCTCCCAGTCACCCCAGATCCTCTGGCCAGTGCTATATCAGGAAGATTGGTTGTGTCCTCCTTAGTGAAGACGGATCTAAAGTACCTGTTCAACTCATCTGCCATTTCCTTGTTGCCCATAATAAATTCACCTTTTTCGGTCTTCAAGGGTCCAACTTTGGTCTTAACTAAATTTTTCCTCTTCACATACCTAAAGAACCTTTTACTATCTGGCTTTATATTCTTTTACTTTACTTTACACTAATTTACCTCGATGCTGTCTGTGTGGAATTTGCACATTTTCCCTCTTATAAAGTGGTTTCCCTATGATTTTCTCAAACATCCCAAAAGATGTACTGGTTGGTAGATCAATTAGCCCTGGAGTGGGAGTGGAGAGGATAGGTGAATCAAGGTGGTTGATAGGCTTTTGAGAAAGAATAAGTGAGCAAATGTGACTGCTCTGAATTCCAGTATTGACTCAATTATTTGAATGACCAATGTTACAAAATATGAAAAATTAAAAACTGCCTGTTCAAAGGCAGAGAGAGAGAGAGAGAGATAGAGAGAGAGAGAGAGAGAGAGAGAGAGCGAGAGAGTGCCTTTTTAATTCAACCCAAACTACCATTTGCAGGTAGTGCTTTTTTACTTCAATCTAACTATATTGTCATTTTCAAACCAAATTAAGGGTACTCACAGTGCTGTAGACATTTGTTCAGTCATTCAGAGCTCAGAGTGACAGAGACTAATTGACAGAGCTCCAGCTTGCGGAGACTAATTGAGGCATGCCACTTCCTGGTTTTATAGTCCCTTCCCCTGCCTCCAGCGGGGGCAGCAGAGAGAATGGGGAATTTTGTAAAAACATTAATATCTCTGTCATATTTCATCGACGGGAAAAATCCTCGGCACACATACGGCGGAGGGGGACTCTGAGCGAGGTGGCCAAACATGACGGCCGTAGGTGGTGGCGTTCTCTCGGAAATCGCAGCACAGATCGCCAAAACCGGTCAAGAACAGAGTTTTAATAATATAGATTATTTCATGCGCCGGCATATATTTTATTGAATGCAACTTCTATCATTTTTATTCTTAAATCATATTATGTGTCAACTCCAGTGATAGCAACAGAAGCTTTCCAACCTTAATGAATAAATTATGATGCTTAATATACAGAATATATTTTCCCACCATTTAACTCAGCATCTTTTTTGGTATTACCTGTACCAGAATTATTTTCTGCTTCTTGAATGTTAGGGTATTAAGGACATTTTTATATTGTGCAGCCCGGTATTTGGTCCTGGCAACCAAAAATGATAATTGCTTAAAAAGTACATTCCTCTTCAATAACAGTCATGGTATTCCCTACTTCTTTGTCTTCATCAATTTCAGTGCCTTTATATTCAATTAATTCTACTACAGCGCTTATGGTACCTGGCCATTCTTGTATTGACAAATTTCATTTTGCTGCTAACCTGAGAAGCAGGAAACTAGGTTTTGATGGGATGGAACTTCCAACTAGGAGGGGAGTTGCTCTCTACTGAGATTATATGACATCGATAGTGAATCTCATCCTATTAATAATCTGCTTTGGTCATTGTGTTCCCAGATTCAATATGCAGTGTCTCATGCAAAGAATAATTCAATATTATTTTCAGTTTGTAGATATTCTGGAGCCAGTATGCAGAGTGTTGCCATGCTCCGTTGCCATCTTAATTTTTCTTCCAGTATTTTATGTGCAAGCAAAGTTACTCAGATAATTTGTAATCATACACATTATTTAATCTTGAGAGAAAATGTTTCTTCAAAGCAGCACTGGGTTCTATTCCACAAAATAATTAGTCTAATATTGTGACTTTCCAGGGTTCTGGATGAAAGTCTAATCAATGAATCTTTTCAGACAGTGCTTTTCAGAAATGTTATGAACTTATTTTTGTGATTGCAGAGGATGTCAAATTATTTGCAATAAATAGCACTGCATTATTTGTATTCTTGATGAAGCCCAGTCATATAGCTAAAGCAATTAAATAGTACAAAGGAATCCCTGCTGTCATGGGGCTCATTTGGTGACCTGCACAATAATGTTAATGAAACAAACAATCATTTTATAAAGTTAGAAATCATACAATTTAAAGAAAATGGGCTATATATCACAGGAAGAATTAATTAAAAGGTTCTTTAGTCATGTGCCTCAAATGAGTTCCATTCAGAGTTAGCACTCAAACTGCCGAAAGATTTAACAGAACTATTGACATTTACAACACAGCTGGAAATCATTTGACCATTATGTCCATGGCTGTTAATCCAAAACTAATCCAACTGTTCTGCAGCACAGCACAGAAATCAATCCTTCGGCCCACCTGTCCAGATTTTACTATTTTGCCCATTGACTTATCTATTGCCTGCAATAGGTCTATATCCTTCTATATCTTGCCTATCTAAGTTCCCGTCTGAATTTCACTTAAATGTAGTGATTGTATTTGACTCCACCACCTCCTTTGGCAGTGAGTTCCCTGTGTCAACTTGACTGTGCAGGGGAAAAAATTACTCCTCAAATCCCCTTTAAAACTCTTTCCTCTCACCTTAAACCTAAGCCCTCTTGTTTTTGATACCACATCCTAGATCATGGCAATGAGAACGACACAGAATACTTCAAGTACAGTCGAACTAGCGTTGCGTAAAGTTGCAACATAGCGCCCCAACTGTTATATTCTATGCCTCGACCAATGAAAACAAGCATGCCACATGCCATGTTTACCGCCTTATTTTCCTGTGTGGCCACCTTCAGGGAACAATGGACTTAAACCTCTAGAAGATCCATTTGTTCATCAGCATTCCTTGGCATTCACTATTTACTGTATATGCCCTTATTTGACTTTTCACTGTGAAACAGCTCACACATGTTGGGATTAAATTCTATCTGCACAATTTTCTATTTGAACCCTATTGTGCTCCAAACTAAGACAATCGTTCTGATTTCTGCATTACCAACTTTCGTGCCATACTCATTGATCATACTTCCTACATTCACATCTAAGTGTGAACATATATCAGGGTGCCAGCACTGATCACCGTGGAACACCACTAATTACAGATATGCAATAAGTAAAGCCTTTTCTACCACCACTCTTTGCCTCATATTACAAAGCTAATTTTAGATCCAATTAACCATCTGTAGATCAGTGATGCAAGTTATGAGTCATACTTTGTAGCTACACCCACTAGTTTAACAGAAAGCCTCCCTGCCCTGTCTCTCTCACTTTTAGAGTAACTTGCTAAGATGAAGTTACCTATGCTGTAACATTAATAAAGTTTTTGGATCTTAATTACGGTGTGTGACTTGTTATTCTGACAGCAGAAGCTCAACATGGTGTCAGAGTGTACGGACTCACTCCTTACTTAATTATATTGCTTTTATTTTAGTTTGTTGTTTTCTCCGGTATGTATCACTATGGTTTCTGCTCTCAGAAAACCAGAGATCCTGGTGTTTGACGAGTACCTCGCAGAACGGTGGCGCGTATTTGAAGAGGATTTTTCAATTTACATTGAAGCGGCTCAACCTACTGCTGCTCCAGGTGTGCGAGCGTCAATTCTTCTTAATCTGGCAGGCACAGAAGCTGCTCGACGTGCCTGAAGATTTCATTATGAACTGGCTAGATTTGACCCGGCTGGTGTCCAGCTGCTGCTCGTGACCATTACCCTGCGTATAGAAAATTATGTCAATTTTGCAACAAAAGAAATAATTTCTTCAGATGTCATTCACGTGGCAACAAGGCAATCTGTTAATTCACTTGGCCATGAGAACTTGCTTGCAAAATGCTCTCAACCAGCTCCCACAAATTTTCAGGCTGCTGGCAAAGGTTTTGACTTCGATGTACATTCCTTGTCTGATTTAATGCATAAACAATTAGACCCCAAGATCGCTTTGCTCATTAATGGCAAGAACTTTTATCTCAAAGTGGACACAGGCGCAAGATGTAATGTGATTTGTCTAGCTGTGTTTAAAAAGTTACGAAAAACAGCGATTGTCACTCCGGTGGCTGCCTCCCTTCTCCCATTTGCTGGAGGTCCAATGCACCCTATCGGTCAAGTTGAGTTACGTTGCTGCCTTAATTCGCGTGTCCACAATCTGTATATTTAGGTTCTTCATGAGGATGTGCCGTCTCTGCTGGGTGCTAATGTATGTCAAGACATGGGACTTGTCTCTTTCAGCCCTTCTGTTTGTTATCTGACTACAACCTATGATTTTAGTCAACAAATTCTGACACAATACAAAACTTTGTTTGATGACAAGCTGGGCAGGTTGCATGTTAGGTACACAATTACCATTGACCCTGCGGTAATTCCAGTTATTCGTTCAGCTCATAAGATTCCCCATGCTATGTGGGACCGTGTTCAAAGTGAACAACAGAATGGTGTCTCTAGGTGTGATTGGTTCCGTCGCTGACCCCTCAGATTGGGTTTCCACGAAGAAGAATAAAGACAAAATATGGATTTGTATCAATCCTAAGGACTTAAACACAGCCATTAAATGACCTCACTATCTCATGCGCAACTGTGGATGAGATTGCAGCACAGATGCCTGAGGCAACTATATTCACAGTACTAGATGCCAAGAGTTCATTCTGGCAGATTTCCCTTGAACACAACTCCTCCATGTTAACCACTTTCAGCACATCGTTCGGGCGTTACAGATTTATTCGCATGCCCTTTAGCATAAGCACTGCTAGTGAAGTATTTGAACAAGCTATGGAGCAGCTGTTTGCAGGTTACCCGTGATCCATTGTAGTGGATGACATCCTCGTTGCGCGACGAACTGTCGAAGAAGACGATGCTAATCTGACGAAGGTCCTGGATCGCGCCAAGGCCATTAACCTCAAGCTAGACCCTCAAAAATGAAAATTCAGGATAAGTGAGGTGAAATACATAGGCCATGTGTGCACTAAAGATGGCCTAAAAACTGATCCGGCGAAAACCAGTGCTATCAATGAGCTCCCACAGATGTGCTCAGTCTGCAGAGATTCCTTGGCATGGTTAACTACTTGAGCAAATTTATTCCGGACTTCAGTGAAATATCATCCCCATTGTGCCAGCTTACACACAAAGACACTGCTTGGACTTGGCACGAGCAGCAGCAGAGGGCGTTCAACACTCTTAAGTAGCAGATGTCTTGTGCTCCTACTCTCGCTTACTTTGATCCTAAACAACCGGTCACACTGATTTGTGGTGCTTCACAACATGGAGTAGGCGCCTCATGTCTTCAAAATGATGGTAGCGACAATAAGCCTGTTGCCTATGTCTTGCGCACTATGACTGACACAGAACAACCATATGCTCAAATTGAGAACGAGGTGTTGGCGGTTGTTTTCGCCTGCAAGAAATTTAACGATTTTATCTTCGGACAAACGGTCACGATTGAAACTGACCATTAACCTCTGATCAGCATCTTTAACAAACCAATTCTTGCCTCTCCAGGGTGCCTACAGTGGATGCTGGTGCAGCTTCAATAATATGACATAGTTCTGACCTACAAACGTAGTAAGGATATGCACCTAGCTGACACTCTCTACCGTGCACTCCGGAAGACGTGTGGGTGATGACTTTATTGTAATGACTGTGTCTTTTATTCCCTTGTCCTGTATGAAGGACTTGTTTGCTCACACTGCTGCTGACAGTACTTTACGGTTGCTTGCCTCCGTCATTAAGCGCGGCTGGCCAGACAAACACTACAATGTTCCGCTGCCAGTTTGGCCTTTCTTTGCCGTCTGTGATGAGCTAGTGCTACAGGATGACATTATTGTAATAGGACACAAGGCTGTGGTCCCTGCTTCACTGCACAGCAAGTAGTTTAACGCTGCCCACGCAGGGCACCCAGGCGCTGAAGCCACCGTCCAACAGGCAAGAAACATGTTTTACTGGCCTGGCATGGCCGAATACATCACTGGGAATGTGGTGTCCTGTGCAGTGTGTAACAGCTTGCCGCCTCATCTACAAAAGCAACCACATCTTTCTTGGCTGGAACTCTCTGCCACAGAGGGTAGTTGAGGCCAGTTCATTGGCTATATTTAAGAGGGAGTTAGATGTGGCCCTTGTGGCTAAGGGGATCAGGGGGTATGGAGTGCTTCTACGCAGCGGCGGTGGAAAGCATCTTGTCCGGGAACATTACCATCTGGTTCGGGAATTGCTCTGCCAAGGACAAGAAGGCTCTGCAGAGAGTAGTGCGTTCGGCCGAACGCACTATGGGAACTTCACTCACCCCCCTGCAGGAACTATACAACAGGAGGTGCAACTCCAGAGCAAACAAAATCATGAGAGACCTCTTCCACCCCTGCAACGGACTGTTCCAGCCGCTACGGTCAGGCAAACGCCTCCGTTGCCACGCAGTGAGAACGGAGAGGTTGAGAAGGAGTTTCTTCCCAGAGGCAATTCGGACTGTAAACGCCTTTCTCACCAGGGACTAACTGTACAGAACGTTTTTCCTTCTATTATTTATTATGTAAAATAATATGTGTGTTATGATTGTGTTTATAATTTGTTTGGTTGTTTTGTTGTTCCGCGAGCATTGCCACTTTCATTTCACTGCACATCTCGTATGTGTATGTGACAAATAAACTTGACTTGACTTGACTTGACTTGACTTGAGAGAAGGCAGGTACGGGATACTGAGTTGGATGATCAGCCATGATCATATTGAATGGCGGTGCAGGCTCGAAGGGCCGAATGGCCTACTCCTGCACCTAATTTCTATGTTTCTATGTTTCTATCTTTCACATCCGACTCCTGCCCTCCCGTGGTCTACAGTGGCAACTGACATATTTGAGGGGCATGGCAAGCAGTACCTGGTACTTGATGATTCGTATTCTGGATGGTTTGACATTGATTTTCTTAACAGCCCTACTTCCTGTAGTTTCGAAGCTTGCTCGCCATTTTGCAGACCACGAAGCTCCGTGCATACTGTTATCTGATAACGGCAGTCAATTTACCAGCCAACATTTCAAGGAGTTTGCTGCACGCTGGAGTTTTCGCCACATCACCAGCAGCCCTGAATATCCACAGTTGAATGCACTAGCTGAGCGGGCTGTCAAAAGTGCCAAACAGCTCATGGAACGATCGTACAGAGCTAATTCCGACATGTACCTGGATCTACTCAACTTATACAACATCTCCCGCAACCCCATTTTGGGTTCACCTGCTCAACGTTTATTGTCGAGGCAGACCCGAGCCACGGTGCCTGTGGCGGATCAGGCATTGATCCCACAGGTGGTTCCACCATCGGAAGTCCAGTCCAGGTGACGCCAAAAGCGTGATATTCAAAAACAGTGGTATGACATTACAAATAGGCCGCTGCCACCATTAACCCAAGGGCAGGTGGTTCATTTGCAGACTGACAAAGGCCATGACTGTATCGGTGTAATTTCTGGATCTGCTTCTGAGCCACGCTCATATCTGGTCAGTGCCGATGGCGGCCCCTAGAAGCGTAACAAACAACATATCCTGCCTGTGAATGAGCCAGCTCCACCTCTGTATTATCCAGACCATACAAGTGTACTTCCATCCGTGTCCAGCGGCATTAATCCGCCTACACCAGCACAACAACCCACTTCTGCAACGGCTGCTTGTCCAGTGGAGACGCCCCCTCCGCCTGCGCCACAGTCTCCTGTTCCATCACCGGGAATGCTGGTTCAGTCTCCGTCACCTGTGAAGCCACCGGTTCTGTCCGGTGGGGAAAAGTGGAGATGGTCTTTATCGCACACATGCTGGTCGTGTTTGCAAGCCCACCGTGAAGTACTATGGCTATGTTTGACTTTCCTCCAGCTTATTACCAATTGCATGCCTTATTTAGTCAATGGTTTTGTACTGACATTTAATTCTTTAAGAGGGAGGATGTAGATCAGTGACTCATGTTCTGAGTCATACTTTGTAGCTATGCCCACTAGTTTAACAGAAAGCCTCTCTGCCCTTTCTCTCTCACTTTTAGAGTAATGTGCTAAGATGAAGTTGCCTATGCTGTAACGTTAATAAAGTCTTTGGATCTTAATCACGGTGTGTGACTTAAGTTATTCCGACAGCAGAAGCTCAACACCATCCCACCTTGGATCCCATATGCTTCAAACCCTGCACTGGCCTACCAGGCAGAACCTCATCAAAAACTGAAATCCATATAGATTATACCAATTGTCCTATCTTCATTATTTGCTTTTGTTAACTCCACAAAAACAATCTATAGTAATGAGGCACAAAGCCATGATCATGCCTCCTATCCATGACGATTTTCTCCAAAAATGTCCCTACTACTGATGCAAGGTTTACTAGCTTGTGAAAACATAGCTTATCCCTGCTGGCCTTCGTAAACAAAATGAACAACATTAGTTTTCCAGTGTTCTGGCACTTCACCCAATGCAAAAATCTTTGCCAGCGCCCCAGCAATCTTCTCAATTGCTTCTCATGGCAATGTGGGATTAATCTAATTTGGTTTAGGGATTTATTAACTTAATGTGTTGCATGACATTTAAAACCGCCTCTTCCTTAACACCGACCTGCTGCAGATTACCCTT
The DNA here is from genome assembly GCF_028641065.1 of Leucoraja erinaceus. Classification (NCBI taxonomy): domain Eukaryota; kingdom Metazoa; phylum Chordata; class Chondrichthyes; order Rajiformes; family Rajidae; genus Leucoraja; species Leucoraja erinaceus. The sequence continues at coordinate 45,867,431 of NC_073386.1, forward strand.
GTACACCACCTTGAACTCACCATCTTTAATACCTTTCTTGGAGTATACAGATGATAGATATTCATTTAAGACATTGCCTACATTGCCTGACTTCATGCATTGGTTCCCACTTTGGTACTTTTGGGGACCTTCTCTTTTCCTGGCTCCCTTTATCCTCTTGATATAATTATAGAATGTTTTGGGACTCTCCTTAATCTTACTTGCCAAGCATAGTCAAGGGCACCTTTTCTTAAGGACTAATTTCTACGCCTTAAGGACGTAATTTATTTCTTAAACATTTCCTTACATTGCTCAAATGGCTCCCTTGATCCCATCAGGCTATATCTGCCATAATTTTCCTTTTTTCCCCTGAGCAAATAACCCTTCGACAAAATAAGCTGTTTTAGATATCAAGAGGGCCATGAGGATTGCAGAAAAAGTTAAATAATTTAAGACAATGAAGATAACATTATTTAAGATTAAATTTATAACAAAAATGTGTAAATATACAAAATGGGGAATTAAGCTGTAACCACATTTTTGAGTACTTTGCTACATAACAAGAACAATGATGGGTAATGGGAGGATAACCCATGGATGCCAATAATTTATGGCAGTGCATATAAAAACATCACAAAATTGTTGAACAAAATGTTTTTCATTACACTTATTGTGTTTCTCAAGAACATTCAACCATTTCCAAATGAAAAGAAAAAAAATGGAATCTATCTTGCATCTCTGTTGCATTTTATCTTTCTTGAGCATTTTGGCAGATCGATAGTAAAATGCTTTTTACTGTATCGTGTTATATGTGACAATAATAGACACAATAAAAAAAACAAACTCACAAAAAACGAATGAAGCATTTTGTTATAGTAGAACCAATTTCTTGCTTTATGCCAGGCAGCTGACACAGTGAACACTTGGGTGCTGCAAAGTGTCATAGAACAAGGGGATCAAGTACAAGTAGATATTTTGGTGAAGAAGGCTTTTGGCATGCTGACATTCATCAATTAGGGTATTGAGTATTGAAGTTGGATATTTGTCTTAGCAGTTGTACAAGAAATTGGTAATACCACAGTTGGAACATTGTGTTCAGTATTGGTCACCCTTGCTGTAGGAAAGATGCCATTAAGCTAGGAAAAGTGCAGAAAAGATTTATGAGAATGTTGGCAGGACTCAAGGGACTGACTTATGGAGAGAGGTTGGGCAGGCTAGAACTTTATTCCTTGGTGTGGAGGAGACTGAGGAGTGATCTCAGAGATATACAATCATGTGGGGCACAGATCATAATGGCAAAATCATGAGGTGAATGCACACTGCCTTTTTCCCCAGGGTTGGGGAATCCTAAAGGAGAGAGAAAAGGTTTAAATTAAGAAGGGAAAGATTGAATAGAACCTAAGGGGAAGCTGTTTCACACAGAGGGTGGTAATACCTGGAACAAGCTGCATGAGGAAAGTGTTTGAGGCAGATACTATTACAACTTTGAAAAGATATTTGGACAGGTGCCTGGATAGGAAATTTTTATAGGCCAATGGGACTAATGAGTTGAGTATCTGATGGGTATGGATGAGTTGTGTCAAAGGGCCTGTGGTGTATGACTGTATGACTTTCCAATTCTGACAAAGGGTCCCTGGCCAAAATCATCAAAGCTGTTTCTTATCCCTCTGATATCCCTTCACTGGCAGTACAGCAATCACTTCTATGAATATTATTATGGAGAGGCGCATCTACCACAAATTGATGAAGATGAGTTTAATTGTTTTTTCCCTTCTGTTGACTCACTCACTCACAGCTATGTATATTAAAGATCCCCAGTCTGAATGCGTTTTGTGTCCTTGCAGGTTTCAAGTGTCGTTCAACATGGATGAGCACTGATTAATCAGGTGAGGACTTTTAGACTTTAATCTTTAGAGATACCGTGTAGAAACACCTGGAGGAAACCCATGCGATTACAGGGGGAATGAGTATCCTGCAGCTTGACAGCATCGAAGATCAGGATCGAACTCAGTACTCTGGTAATGTGAGGCTGTAGGTCTACCGGCCTTGCGCTGTGCCACTTTTCTATTGATGTTGAGGTTTCTGAGCAGCAGGCAGTGGTTACTACTGCTGCATGTCCTCATCTCTACTGGACCTCAACCTGCTAGTGCTTCCTCCCTTTCAGTTGCAGCTGTCCCTGTTGCTAACATCGAGGTCCTCCATTGTGACAGTTTGAACTGCTGCCATCCTTATCAGATGATCTGAACATCTGAGTAATTAATACCGAAGCACGTTAGATAACATCTTAGCACGAGTGGTATGAATAGCTATGCATTATTTCCTTCTCTTTGATCATAAAGCATTATAAAGTATTTATGATACTTGGAGTATAGTGTAACGAAAATGATAGCAAAATACAAATTTATATAGAACACAGGGCTGAACAGTAGTGCAGCGGTAGAGTTGCTGCCACACAGCGTCAGAGACCCAAGTTTGATCCTGACCGTGGGCGCTGTATGTGGGGTTTTCTGTGGATGCTCTTGTTTCCTCCAACATCCTAAAGATGTGCTGGTTTGTAGTTTAATTGGCTTCTGTAAAATGCCCCTAGTGTGTAGAATACAAAACCGGGATAACATAGAACTAATGTACAGGTGATTATTGGTTGGCGTGGACTCGGTGGGCTGAATGGCCTGTATCCGAGCTGTATCTCTAAAACTAAAACAAAGATGTTTATGAAATAACTTGTACAAGGTACTCATAAACACATAAAAACTGCTTACAAAGATGATGATCATTCAGAGGAGTGGGTCATTTTTAAAATATTGATTTGTTGATTGTTGTGGTATAACACTTTCCACAAGTCACTTTTCAAACAATCCTCCCATACATTTTCTTCCAAATATAAAAGTTTGCATTTGTAATGATAGCCACATAAATATTATTAATACCACTAACATTGCCATGTATTGCGTTCATTCTAATCAACCAGGGATGAAATTCATCAAAAATGAGTAAACCCTGCTAAATACACTTTCCTTTTAAAGAGGCTCCCTATTTCAGCATGAACACATGTCAAGCTTTTCATACTGAAATTTGACTCTCTTTGGCACTGAAGCAAATATTGGGTTGGATTACTCAAAGCAAGGTGAAATATTGAGAAGTGAAGAAGGGATGTCAGTGTGATTTATGGAAAAAGTTTAATTGTAATTACTTGATTGCTTTCTAAATGAAAGCTATGGGATCAGGAACTGCTTTTTGTTCTCATTCTATTTGCATCCATGGATTTAATGAAACAATTGCCAACAGATTTTCAATCTCTCAGTCTTGCTTTGTAGTTCCATAAAATGTTGGTTTAATATGGTGACTGAAATGAAGAGCTGGTGTAATTTATACTAAAAAAAATGTTGAATGGTCAACTCTACTTGGGGGAAGGGAAAAACTGGGGGAGGGGACGGCTAAGACATTAATAAGAAAAGTTAAAGTCGTGGTTTGAACAGAGCAGGCCAGACTGTGCCTTGAGGGAAGTGCAAAAAAACCAAGGCGCCTACTGTTGGGACAATTAATCTGCTGCAGGCACATGGCATGATTTTTTCAGTAATCTTGGTTTCAGAGTACAGCTTATTTAGGTTTCATAACATTTTCAGAAATAGGAGGAAAAAGCTATTAATGTAAGGCCATTACTCTAAAGTCCTTCCTTTCTGTTGCGCAAAATGCTGTGTCACAGGTTTGAGTCTGATCCATGACAGCTGCACCAACACCAAGATCGACAGATGCACTCACAAAATCAGCAAAAGCCACTTTTTTTATTATTGAAAAAATATATGGTTAAAGAAAGGAAGTAATCTTACAAATTAGCTGTAGCCTTTGACAAACAGAATTAATCTTTTTCATGATTGTACTAACTCTATGACTACTTGCATAAGATTTTCTGAGATGATTCTTCTTTCATTATGAAGATTGACTGATGCTGTCCAGCATAATGAAGAGAACTAATGACATTTTAAGATTCTCTAATGATCTAGCGAGCAATAGCATTGCCGACTGTTATATTAGAACTTTTGAGGTCTCATTGGCAGTGAGATAGTTGACCCAGTCAAGGAATTGGCTGAAGTGGCTAAACGTAGTCACTAGTTAAATTTGTCAGGGTTTCCACTCATATTTGCCATCAAATGCAATCCACCTCCACTTCTGCAAGAAGCTCTTCTAAGGACCAGATCAGGATTCCATGCTCCAGTCGTAATAAAACAAGTACAAACAGTACTAAGACCTTTATACAATAAAATATGCTGTAGTATAAGGTGGTGGTTGCCACTGCAGCTTGAGCCAACATATTCAATATGAAAGATGTACTCTGCAGTATAAACCACCGCTTCAGTCGACCAGTTTGACAATAATATTGATGTCACTGCTGGAGCAAGTTAGATGATGTCCTTTTGGCTTGTGAATTGAAAAATTCAATGTATACTTCCCTTCAGTTTATACTATTAAAAAAAGCTATTTTTGAGTAGAAATAATGCAAGACTACTTTTCAGTTCCAGGATGTTTACAACCCTCTAAAAAGCCCTGTTATTATGAATGGGTTAGTCGGTTAAGTTAATAATGCAGCTAACTGATAAATCCCAATGATTTGATGCTCTGCATCAGAGTTTTGTAATAAATGGATTACCTTCTTTCTTTTGCTATGTTTTGTCATTAACAAAACTCTGTTGTGGCGGCTCCCATGGGTCGGGCCATTCCACTATTGAACTCCTCGACACAGGAATGGACTAGTCCGGGGGCAGCCCTTAGCCACAGGGATAAAGAGCCACAGGGGTTTAGGTGTGATTGTTCTCGTGCAGACCCGACTGGACAAGAGAACAACAGCTAATAAAATTCCTCCCAAAATACCTGGCTCTTTGCCTTCATTTTGGGCTTATCGCCTTGCATCTGGTTTGCCTCTGCAGGCGGAGGCCCAATTCCAGCTGCGGGGCATTACAGCGAACAACGCCCGCTACTTCTACCTGATGGGGGCCCTCGACCAGGACACGGCCGGAGAAGTCACTAAATTCCTCGAAGACCCTCCGGCCGCCGAGAAATATCTCGGCCTTAAGGAACTCCTGCTCCAGGTTTACAGGCTCAGCCAGATGGAACGGGCTACCAGGCTCCTTCACATGGAGGGCCTAGGCGACTGGCTGCAATCAAGCCTCCTTAACGAGATGGTCATGCTCCTGGATGGGCACACGCCGTGCCTCATGTTTGAGTATATTTACATGCATCTGCTGCCGGCTGACATCCGCCTGCAACTCACCGACACCCGGCTGACACCCGGGCCCTCGCCAAGCGCGCATCGCGGTGTGGATGGCGCACCGGGATGTTGTCAGTGCACTGGCCGTCACTCCGGCAGCACCCGATTTCCTTTGGTTGGGCGGGGGAGCTGTGGAGGGAGTGACAGTTGCGCCCCGGAGGCCTGTGTGATCGCCCCCCGCGGCCGTGGCGGGTACCGCACCTGCAGTCTCACATCAGTAGGCTCCAAGCGCCACTGGCAGGAGACACTGGTGTTATTACCACCAGTGCTGGGGTGCTGCAGCACAACAATGCCGCCAGCCATGCACGTTTGGCTGCCAATAGTCCCCGGGGCGGCTGGCTAGATTCACCGCCTCTTCGCCTGGGAGCGGCGTTCCGGGGGTCGCTTCCTCATGGATACTGGGGCGACGCTGAGCGCCCTGCCCCCTTCACTGGTGGACATTCGTTCCAGTAAGCGGGGACCCGTCCTCACCGTGGCAGCCCCATCCGTACGTATAGGGTTCGCACGGTCCAGATCGTTTTTGGCTCTTATCATTTCTCTTGGCAGTTTAGCATCGCCGATGTCTCCCAGCTGTTGCTCAGTGCCGACTTCCTTCGGGCTCACTCCTTCCTGGTGGACGTCAGGCAGCAGCGCTTGGTCCACGCCGTCACGATGCAGCCAATCACGCTGCGTCTGGATGAGCCGATTGCACGGCCCCTGTTGTCCATGGATTCCTGTTTCGCTCGGGTCTTGGCCTGACCCCACAGTTCCGGTCATCAACCCCCAAGCACAGGGTGGTGCATTTCATATCAACTACCGGCCCACCTCTCCACGCACGGGCACGCCGACTGCCGCCTGATAAGCTACGTTTGGCACGGCAGGAGTTCCGCATGATGGAGTCCTTGGGGATCGTCCGCCCTTCGAACAGCCCATGAGCGTCCCCACTCCACATGGTCCCCAAAGCAAGCGGGGGCTGGTGACCTTGTGGGGATTATCGGCGGCTAAATGCCGCTACCGCCACAGACTGATACCCCGTGCCCCACTTCTAGGACTTCCAACGGCCATTTGGCTGGGGCTACTATCTTCTCAAAAGTGGATTTGGTGCGGGGCTATAACCAGATCTCGGTCCACCCGGAGGATGTGCCCAAGGCGGCATACATTATGCCATTTGGATTGTACGAGTTCGTGCGGATGCTGTTCTGCCTTAAGAATGCCGCGCAGCCATTTCAACGGTTAATGGACGGGGTGTGCTGCGGTCTCGAGTTTGTGTTTGTCTACCTCGACGACATCTTGGTGGTCAGCCGCTCGTGACAGGAGCACTGTGCCCACCTCCGGCAGCTCTGTCAGCGGCTCAGTGAGCATGGTTTGGCTGTGAACCTCGCGAAGTGCCAGTTTGGAGTGAACACCATCGACTTCCGCAGCCACCATGTGACTTTACAAGGCATGGTTCCCCTGCCGGATAGGGTCGATGCCATCCGCTGGTTTCCCCGTCCATACACTGTGGGCGGCCTGCAGGGGTTCGTCAGCATGGTGGCCTTTTATCACCGTTTTGTGCCATCTGTGGCCCACATCATGCGACTGCTGTATCATCTTCTGACGGGTAGGCGTAAGGACGTTGAGTGGACCGATGAGGCGGTGGCAGCATTTGACAGTGCGAAGGAAGCCTTTGCTCAGGCTGCGCTGCTGGTTCACCTGCGGGAGGATGCCCCGACCGCCCTTACAGTGGACGCCTTGGAGTCGGTGGTTGGTGCCGTGCTGGAACAACTGACGTACGAGGGTTGGCGGGTCCTGGCCTTCTTCAGCCAGCACCCCAACAACGCCCAGAGGAAGTACAGCGCATTTGACTGCGAGTTCCTGGCTCTGTACCTGGCGGAGCGCCACCTCCGCTACTTCCTGGAGGGCCGCCCATTCACCACTTACACAGACCACAAGCCGCTCACATTCGCCCCGGCAGCAGCGGCAGTTGGCGTACATCTCGGAGTACACCACCTCCATCCACTTCATCGAGGGGAAGGAGAACCAGGTGGCCGACGCATTGTCCCACCCCGCCGTCTACGCTGTTTTTGAGTTGGCACCCGGCATTGACTATTCTGCCCTGGTGGAGGTTCAACTCACGGACGGTGAGATGCCTTCGCTTTGAGGATGTGCCTCTCGGACCTGGAGGAGCAACAATACTTTGCGATATGTCATTCGGTCAGCCGTGCCCCATCGTCCCTGCTGCCTGGTGCCGGAGGGTTTTCGATGTGATCCATGGTCTGGCTCACCCATCTATCCGGGCGATGACAGCACTTGTGGTTGCTCGGTTCATGTGGCATGGTCTGCTACAGGGCCCGCACCTGCATTCCGTGCCAGACGGCAAATATCCAGCGGCATGTCCGGGCCCCACTCCAGGAGTTCGGCCTACCACGGCGGTTCGACCACCTCCACGTGGACTTTGTGGGGCCTCTCCCACCGTCCCGGGACATCATCCACCTCCTCATGATGGTGGACCGCTTCACGCGGTGGCCGGAGGCCATACCACTGGCCGATACTATGACAGCTACGTGCGCTCATGCGTTGTCCGTGCATTGCATTGCTTGCTAGGGCTGCCACTGGACATCTCCTCGGACTGGGGGCCACAGTTTATCTCTGAGTTGTGTTCAGACATGGCTCACCTGTTGGGTGTGCGGCTGCACCACACCACGGCCTATCACCCACAGGCAAACGGCCTGGTGGAGAGGTTCCACCAGCAGCTCAAGGCAGCGCTGAAGGCACGACTCTCCGGCCCGGACTGGCGTGGGTCTTGCTAGGCATCCAAACCGCTCCTAAGGAGGACTTGGCCTCATCTTCAGCGGAGCTTGTTTACGGGTCGCCGCTCACGGTGCTCGGGGAGTTCGTGCCGTCGGCGCCAGGGCAGCAGGGACTGCCCTCATCCACCCTACAGCGCCTTCACGAGCGAGTAGGCAGGCTCGCGCCCGTGCCGATGACCCGCCATGCGACATTCGCTCGCACGTGCCATCGGCCCTCTGAGACTGCCCCAATGTTTTCTTGCGCCGTGATGCTCACCGGATGCCGTTCCAGACGGCGTATGAAGGCCTGTTCCGAGTGCTGGAGCATGGACAGACAACTTTTGTGTTGGACATGGGGGGCCGGCCGAAGGCCGTGTCGATTGACCGGTTAGAGCCGGCATATTTGGACATTGACCAGCCAGTGCTGGTTGCCCAGCCTCGGCCGCGAGGTCACCCTCCCTTCGCGGCTCCCTCCACCTGTGCCTCCGCCGACCCTTCTGTCGCCCGACTTCCGTATGTGTATGCCCACTGGTGCGTTTCCTGCCTCCTGTTCTGGGGGGCAGTCCTGTGGCGGCTCCCAAGGGTCGGGCCATTCCACTATCGAACCCCTCGGCATGGGAATGAACTAGACCGGGGGTGGCCCGTTAGCTACAGGGATAAAGGGCAGGGGTTTAGGCGCGATTATTCTCTTGCAGACCTGGCTTATCGCCGCGCCACACTGTCATTAATAAGACCAGAGACGCGTGTTCGATTCTAACCTTGGCTAATGTCCGTGTGGAGTTTGCATGTTCTGTGAGCATTTGTGGAGAGAAATTGAGTTGACATATTCGGCTGAGACTCTTAGAAACATAGAAAATAGGTGCAGGAGTAGGCCATTCGGCCCTTCGAGCCTGCACCAACCGCCATTCAATATGATCATGGCTGATCATCCAACAGTATCCTGTACCTGCCTTCTCTCCATACCCCCTGATCCCTTTAGCCACAAGGGCCACATCTAACTCCCTCTTAAATATAGCCAATGAACTGGCCTCAACTACCTTCTGTGGCAGAGAATTCCAGTGATTCACCACTCTCTGTGTGAAAAATGATTTCCTCATCTCGGTCCTAAAAGATTTCCCCCTTATCCTTAAACTGTGACCCATTTGTTCTGGACTTCCCCAACATCGGGAACAATCTTCCTGCATCTAGCCTGTCCAACCCCTTAAGAATTTTGTAAGTTTCTATAAGATCCCCCCTCAATCTTCTAAATTCTAGTGAGTACAAACCGAATCTATCCATTCTTTCTTCATATGAAAGTCCTGACATCCCAGGAATCAGTCTGGTGAACCTTCTCTGTACTCCCTCTATGGCAAGAATGTCTTTCCTCAGATTAGGAGACCAAAGCTGTACGCAATACTCCGGGTGTGGTCTCACCAAGACCCTGTACAACTGCAGTAGAACCTCCCTACTCCTATACTCAAATCCTTTTGCTATGAATGCTAACATACCGTTCGCCTTCTTCACTGCCTGCTGCACCTGCATGCCTACTTTTAATGACTGGTGTACCATGACACCCAGGTCTTGTTGCATCTCCCCCTTTCCTAATCGGCCACCATTCAGATAATAGTCTACTTACCTGTTTTTGCCACCAAAGTGGATAACCTCACATTTATCCACATTTTACTGCATCTGCCATGCATTTGCCCACTCACCCAGCCTATCCAAGTTACCTTGCAGCCTCCTAGCATCCTCCACACAGCTAACACTGCCCCCCAGCTTCGTGTCATCCGCAAACTTGGAGATGTTGCATTCAATTCCCTCGTCCAAATCATTAATATATATCGTAAATAGCTGGGGTCCCAGCACTGAGCCTTGCGTTACCCCACTAGTCACTGCCTGCCATTGTGAAAAGGACCCGTTTATTCCTACTCTTTGCTTCCTGTCTGTCTGCCAGCCAGTTCTCTATCCACATCAATACTGAACCCCCAATACCGTGTGCTTTAAGTTTGTATACTAATCTCTTATGTGGGACCTTGTCAAAAGCCTTCTGAAAGTCCAGATATAACACATCCACTGGTTCTCCCTTATCCACTCTACTAGTTACATCCTCGAAAAATTCTATAAGATTCGTCAGACATGATTTACCTTTCATAAATCCATTCTGACTTTGTCCAATGATTTCACCACTTTCCAAATGTGCTGCTATCCCATCTTTAATAACTGATTCTAGCAGTTTCCCCACTACCGACGTTAGACTTACTGGTCTGTAATTCCCTTTTTTCTCTCTCCTTCCCTTTTTAAAAAGTGGGGTTACATTAGCTACCCTCCAATCCTCAGGAACTACTCCAGAATCTAAAGAGTTTTGAAAAATTATCACTAATGCATCCACTATTTCTGGGGCTACTTCCTTAAGTACTCTGGGATGCAGCCTATCTGGCCCCGGGGATTTGTCGGCCTTTAATCCATTCAATTCACCTAACACCACTTCCCGGCTAACCTGGATTTCCTCCATCTCATTTGACCCCCGGTCCCCTGCTATTTCCGGCAGATTATTTATGTCTTCCTTAGTGAAGACAGAACCAAAGTAGTTATTCAATTGGTCTGCCATGTCCTTGTTCCCCATGTTCAATTCACCTGTTTCTGACTGCAAGGGACCTACCTTTGTTTTAACTAATCTTTTTCTCTTCACATATCTATAAAAGCTTTTGCAGTCAGTTTATGTTCCCTGCCAGTTTTCTTTCATAATCTATTTTCCCTTTCCTAATTAAGCCCTTTGTCCTCCTCTGCTGGACTCTGAATTTCTCCCAGTCCTCTGGTAGGCTGCTTTTTCTCTGGTATGCTGCTTTTTCTTCATCTGGATTGAAAGAATAGAATGGAGGTAGCCACTATAAAGTGTTGAGGAGGAGGGGTGAAGTAAGAGATGCCAAGTGAGGAGGGGCAGATGGAGTCAGATGGGAGACCGAAAGGTGGGGACTTGCGACGGAGGCTGGGTGATAAGTATAGACAACAAGGCGCTGTTAATATGAAATAAAAATTGGCGATACCTGGGGTTCTTTGTGTGCAGGATCTTCTTCTAAGTGCTCGCCCTCCTTTACTAGGATCTGAAGATCATTAAAATTGGATGAACTTTCCTGTGCCTGTTGTTATCAGTGCTTTCCATCGACGTTCAGTGCTGGTTTCCTTGATTAGCCACCTCTTCTTTAAGAGGTGCAAACATGACATAAATTAGTTAACTTCAACAGGTGTCTGGGATGACTGAAATTAGTCATGCTTTGCACATGGTCATGGGAAATACATATTAGAGGCACAATTCCTTGCAGTAAGAATGTAAGAAAATGAATGATGCAATTAATGGCACAGTCCTTAATGGCATGTACATCAATGTACAGAGGGATCTTGGGGTCCAAGAATTGATCTCCTTGAAAATGGCAACACAAGTAGCTAGACTGGTCAAGAAAACATATGGTGCGCTTGCCTTCATTGGCCATTGGTCAGGGCATTGGGTATAAGAGCCAGGAAGCAGTAATGCAGTGTTATATGACTTTGGTTAGGTCGCGTTGGGAGTATTGTGTGCAGTTACGATCGCTTCATTACAGGAACGATGTGGAGGCTTTGGAAAGGGTGCAGAGGAGGTTTACCAGAATGGGACCTGGATTAGTGTGTATTAGCTAGAAGGAGAGGTTGGACAGACTTGGAATCCAGTGGTCTGCGGGGCGCTGCAAGCTGGCACCCTGCCAGCAGCGTGTTAGTTTTTTCAACTTTAAAGTATGTTTTTTAAAGTATGTTTTAAAGTATGTTTTTAATGGGTCTTTGTGTGTCTTGTGTGGGGGGTGGTGTGGGGGGGGTAAGGGGGGGTAAGGGGGAAACCGTTTTGGTCGCCTCCTCCACGGAGAGGCAACTTTTTCCAGGTCCCCTCCCCCGTGGCCTAACAGCAAGGATCGGGCAGCCTTTCCCAGAGATGCGCCCGGGGCTTCAGCGGCGGGCGCAGCGTGGACTCTCGGTGTGGAGCGGGCGAGCCCTCACCGGGGTTCGACAGAGGGGAAAGCTACGTTCCCTGGCCCGTGGCAGCCGGCAGCCTGAAGCAGCGGTCTGCAGAGCTCCAGCTGGTGCGGCGTCCGCAGCCTGGGATCCCTCGTCGGGGACCCGGGAGAAGAAGAAGCCACCACTGCCGGCCTGCGGGCAACTTCTGCCGTGGGTCCGGCGTGGACTTACCATCACCCCTGGAGGGGAGCTTTGACCGCCGGCCCTGTGGTCTGCGGTGCTTCTGGCTGCGGCACGGCGGGAACTTTAAATCTTCGACCGCCGGCCTGCAGCCTACACCATCTTGAAGCCACAGTCTCCGGTGGGGAGACGCCTCAGGACTTATCTGGACTTACCTTGTCTGAACATCTGGGCGCCCGCAGTGACGGCTGCGGAGGGTTGAGGTCCCGACCACGGGGGAAAATGGAGGAGGACTGGCCAAATGTTGTGCCTTCCACCACAGTGATGAATGCTGTGGTGGATGTTTGTGTTAAATTTTTATAGTGTATTGTGTGTTCTTTTTCATTGTATCGCTGCTGGCAAATTAATTTCACTTGCACTTTATGTGCAATGTGACGAATAAAACCGTATTGTATTGTATTGTACTGTATTGTATTGGTATTGTATTGTATTGATTATTTTCTCTGGAACGCTAGAAGTTGTGGGGAGACCTGATAGAAGTATATAAAATTATGAGAGGTATAGATAGGGTGGACAATCATAACCTATTTCCCAGGATGGAAATATCAAATAGTAGAGGACAAAGCATTAAGATCAGATGGACAAAGTTTAAAGGAGATGTGTGGAGCAAGTTGTTTTTAAACACAGAAAGTAAGTGGCTAGTACGTGCTGCCAGGGGTTGTGGTGGAGACAAACAATAGGAGCATTTAAAATACTTTTGGATAGGCACATGAATATGTGAGGAATGGAAGGATATGGATTAGTAGACAGATAAAAGTTGGTCTTGGCATCATGTTCGGTACAGACATTATGAACCAAAGAGCCTGACCCTGTGCTGTAGTGTTCTATGATACTGGGACAAATTGATACAGCTAGTTTATCCAGCCCCATTTAAATACCTTTTGGATTTTTAGCCCTTTATGTTTGTGCTGAGATTTAGAGAAATGTCAAAAAATCTTCAGTGAAGATTTTGAAATAATAAGAGCCAAGATTAACAAATTTAAGAACAAATAAACTAGCAAACCACTGAACTTCAGTGATCCAACCTTCAGAATGTCGGTGCAATAATATTTGGAAACTATTGCAATTGTGTATGGTTCTCAAATCACAAAAAATGAGCCCAACAGTGCCAACAAACCTGCTTAGACATTATCCATTCAAGTAGAAACTAATCATAGTCCATGTATGTTCATGGGTGAATATACATATTTTTCTTTAATTGTTTAATTAATCCTTTCTCCCCACACCCCACCGAATTTCGGCCTACAAGAAACAACAGCCAACTAAGCCGGTGAAATTTCCCCTATGCTTCGCATAGTTGCCTCTGTGTTTGTCTATGTAACACTACTACTGAAGACAAGCTGTCATAAGACTTTATGACCTGGCACTATTAATAGAGAGCCTTTCTTGCTGAGAGCATATGTTGGAAGTATCCCAGAATGGAAAATCATGAGCAGTTCATGCCAGAATTTCCAGTATGGAATTTTAGCAGCCCGGGCAACCTTCCAATAGCTGGTACTGCATAAGCATGATCTTATATGAATGAAGGCTGATGCAAATGTTAAGAAAGCCAAATGCACAACTATGCTCATATGTGAACCTGCACGAAGTCCAAAAAATATCTGAAATAGAAAAGAAAGCAGACGTGCTTGAAAGATCGCATCATTACTTAATATTTCCAACAACAGCTATGGAAGAGTGTCATTAAAACTCAGTGTTTTCATTTAATGATTTTTGCTATTTTTCCTTATTTTCTGCTTAGCCTGGAGAGTAGTTTGTACTGTGGATGTCTCCATGTACAAATCAGTGCCACTTTGCGGTTATCTAGCTGGGTGGTGCAATTCAATCATGCTGCGTTGGACCATGGCAGCTGTTCTTCCTCTTCTCACTTCTAAAATGTTAACATCTTATTTCGGCATGCAAGTTCTTTGAACTAACTCCAATGAAGTAAACACTTCTGAGTGATGGACAGCCCTGGTTACTCTGACTCTCAATCATTAGTCTGTGAGTCAAATATTCAGATGTTTACATGATCAAAGTTCCTCAGGAAGGTGGTTTAAGCATATTTAAATATTAACTCTAACCTACCACTGGAGTAGTTCACAGGCCTGAAGGTTTGAGGTTTATCCCACCTACCCTTTTTGAATAGGTAGACAATATTATAAGATACCTCTCCTGTGGCTAGTAAAGATGCAATAATCTCCATCAGAGCCCCAGCAAGCACTTCCATTGTTTCCCTTATCTTCCTCAGGATTTATCCATCCTAATGTTCTCTAATATTTCTAACATTTCTTCCTTCATCATACTGACATGCTGTCATAATATCAGCATCCTCCCTTAAATGTCCAATTCCACATTCTGCTCTGCAGTGAATATTGATGAGGTATTCATTGTGAACTTCACTCTGATCTAGTGCCTTCATATATAGAATTTCCCCTTTCGTCACAGAGGGAGGTATACTTTCCGTAGCAACTCCTTCTCCCCCAGTGTCCCCGACCTACTCCACCTTGGAAGAGGTCGGCAACTGCAGGAGAGAAGGAGATGGAGGCAGCGGTGGAGTGGACAAAGTGAAGGGCCGACAGGATGAAATGACAGCAGGTGAGAGGGGGGGAGCGCCACTGACTAAACGCATTTTGTTGGTGATGGCGGCCTGAAATAAGAACTGGGGCTACAATGTGAACCACGACACACAGCCACGGCAGTTGTTAAAGAAGAGCTTATTGGTGCAGACCAAGGGCATTGGCGCCTAGTTTTAAGGTGAAATGACACTAAGTGCTGGAATAACTCTGTCTGATGAAAAGTCTTAATGTCAATTATCCATGCTCTCCAGAGATGCTGCCAGACCCAGAGAGTTACTCCAGCACTTTGTGTCTTTTTGTGTATCAGCATCTGCAGTTCTTTGTTTCAACTGCATACAATGATTAAATCTTATGCAGTTAGAGCAGACAACGCATAAATGGACACCATTCCCCTCTCTGTGGTCCATTACACTGAGGATTTACCGTATTGGAGAAGTTTAAGTCTCCCACTACTACAGTCCTATTGCTTTTACAGCCTTCTGTCATCTGCCCACTTATATGTTCTTCCAATACCTATGGATTATTGGAGGCTACAGTGATTGCAAATTTCTTATTCCTAGGCTCTATCCATGTAGCCTCATTGGTCTCTCCCTCCAGGATATCGTTCCTGAGTACTGCTGCGTTACTCCCCATGATTAGTTGTATAACACTCCTCCCCTTCTGCACCTCCCTCTGCCAAACCTGCCAAATCTATATACTGGAACATTGAGCTGTCAGTCCCGGCCTTCCCTCAACCACTTTTTTGTGATTGTAACAATATCATAATCCCATGTGCTGAGCCACGCTCTCACCTTAACTGCCTTAACTGCTCAGCTTCTTGTAATAAAGTAACTGCAGGAGTCTCACACACTCTACCAGCCTTCTTATGCATCCGATCCTATATGCCCTTTACACTGCACTTGCCTATTTTATTTTCTGCATATGAATCAGTCATCATCTGCTGCACTGTCATTCTGGTTCCTGCTCCCTGCCTTATTAGTTTCTCTTCTGAGTAGCATTGGCAAACTTACCTACAAGGATGTTAGACCTCTCCCGGTTCAGATGAAACCCATTCACTTTGTACAGATTGCTCCTGCTCTAAAAGAGATCCCAATGATCTAGAAACCTGAAGCCTTTAACCAACTCTTCGGTCACATATTAGTTCTATCCTCTTATTTCATTTCTGTACACTCTAGCATGTGGCAGAGGAAGGATTTCTGTGAGCGTAGCCTTGATGATCATATTTTGCAACTTGCTATCTAACTCCCTGAATTCCCTTTGCAGGACCATATTTCCCTTCTTACATATTATTACTGATAATACGGACCATGACCTCCAAGTGTCTACCCTCTCCTTTCAGAATGTTCTGTACTAACTGTGCAGCATCTTTGATCCTGGTACCCGAGAAGCAACGCACCATCCTGGATTCTTGATCACAGCCATAGAAACATCTGCCTGTCCCCATGGTTGTCAAGTCCTCTGGCACTTCTACTCATACAGTCCTTATTCTTCTCTGCTGTCAGCAATTTGGCTGGAGCTGCTTTTCCCTAAAAGGCCATTACGCCCCCACCAAATGTGTCCAAAACAGTATAACTCTTGGAGAGAGAATTACGAACTCTCCACCTGCCTTTCCTGGCAGTAACCCATCCACTATCTTGCTGAACCTGCAATGTGACCAACTTATGAAACTTCCTATCTATGACACTTTTTGCTACTTAGTGAGTTCAACTGCAGCTCCAACCAATCGATATGGACTGAAAGGAGCTGCAATTGGGCACTTGACTTCTCCTTGATCTCCCATGTTTTTCAGAAGGAGCAAAGCAGTCAGCAGATTACCTTCAGCTTCATACGTTCTATGAGCAGAATTGGGCCATTCAGCCCATCAAGTCCACTCTGCCATTCAATCATGGCTGATCTATCTTTCCCTCTCAACCCTACTCTCCTGCCTTCTCCCTATAACCCCTGACATCCTTACTAGTCAAGAATCTATCAATCTCCAACTTAGAAATATCCATTGACGGCCTCCACAGCAGTCCACACAGATTCACCACCCGCTGACTAAATAAATTCCTCCTCATCTCCTTTCTAATGGTATGTTCTTTTATTTTGAGGCTATGGCCTCTGGACCTAGACTCTCCCATTAGTGGCAACATCCTCTCCACATTCACTCTATCAAGGCCTTTCATTGTTCAGTAAGTTTCAATGAGATTTCCCCTCATTCTTCTAAAATCCAGCCTTCAAACGCTCAGTGGAAAGCATATCATCAGAATTAATTTTGGATAGTTAAATATCTGACATGATGGAAACATATCACCTAGTCTAAAATCGCATTAACAAATCATTGTGAAATGATACATCCATGGATTTCCTATGGAAATTAGAATTTCTCCAGAGGACTTTCACCATGTATGGTATGTTGGAAGATATGTCGGCAGATATCTGCAGAGATCTGAGTTTAATAATGTAATGTCCCTCTACGGTCAGAACTGAGTTCCCTGACTCAGAACTAGCACAAAGCCAAAAGATGGGCAAAACTTAATTTCAGTAAATGGGTGCTAGACTGAAACAAACTATTTATGGGGCCACTGTAGAGGCTCGGGACAAACCAACAGTTGAATACGCTTTTTTGAGGCCTGATACACAGGTTCGAGCAAACCAGTATGATTACCTGGGGCCTGTTTATCGTCCGTTGGCGCCAAGCCAAGGATATCAGGATGGATTATTTGCATTGGCAAATAGGCAAGCTGAATTCAACAAGATCATAGCTCAACAAAATCCCTCTTTCACTCTACCACCAATAAAAATTCCTACATATAATGGTGATCCTTTGTGGTATGAAGTAGTAGAAATGAAAATTACTGATGAAAGTGAGCGCTTACGATTTCTGATGCATTACACAAGTGGACGTGCTAAGGTACTTGTAGAAAGTTGTCAAAATGAGCTTGATGGCCAAAACTATAAAGAGGCAAGAAGGTTACTTAAAGAACGTTTTGGTAATGAACTGAGGATTGCTAACGCATACATGGAGAAGGCCCATACTTTGAAAGATATCAAGCCAGAAGATGTGGATGCAGTGAGTAATTAAGCAATATTTCTGAGAGGTTGTTTCAGCTTGATGAAAAATCTCGTCAGCATGGAGGAAATGAATCTTGTTAGTAATACTAGAGCCATCATTAAAAAGCTGCCGGTAGACAAAAGTGCTGGAGAAACTCAGCGGGTGCAGCAGCATCTATGGAGCAAAGGAAATAGGCAACATTTCGGGCTGAAACCCTTCTTCAGACTGATGTAGGGTGAGGGGTGGGTGGGGAGAAGAAAGGAGAAAGGAAAAAGGAGCCCGAGGGCTGAGGGAAAGCTGAGAAGGGGAGGAGGGGAGAAGACAGCAAAGACTAACGGAAATTGGAGAAGTCAATGTTTATGCCGCTAGGGTGCAAACCCCCCAAGTGGAATATGAGGTGCTGCTCCTCCAATTTCCAGTGCTCACTCTGGCCATGGAGAAGGCCCAGGACAGAAAGGTCGGATTCGGAATGGGAGAGGGAGTTGAAGTGCTGAGCCACAGGGAGATCAGGTTGGTTAATGCGGACCGAGTGGAGGTGTTCTACGAAATGATCGCCAAGCCTACGCTTGGTCTCACCGATGTAGATCAGCTGACATCTAGAGCAGCGGATGCAATAGATGAGGTTGGAGGAGATGCAGGTGAACCTCTGTCACGCCTGGAATGACTGCTTGGGTCCTTGAATGGAGTTGAGGGGGGAGGTAAAGCGACAAGTGTAGAATCTCTTGCGGTTGCAATGGAAAGTGCCCAGGGAGGGGGTGGTGCGGGAGGAAAGGAAAGAATTGACCAGGGAGTTCCGGAGGGAGCGGTCTTTGCGGAAAGCAGACAGGGGAGGAGATGGGAAGATGTGACGTGCGGTGGGGGTCACGTTGGAGGTGGCGAAAATGACGGTGGACTATTTGTTGTATGTGACGGCTAGTGGGGTGAAAGGTGAGGACTAGGGGGACTCTGCCCTTGTTACGAGTGGGGGGATGGGGAGAGAGACACTGTATTACAGTGTTATGTATTGAAGAGACCCTGGTGAGAGCCTCATCTATAGTAGGGGAGGGGAACCCCCAATCCCTGAAGAATTAGGACATTTCCGATGCCCTGGCGTGGAACACCTCATCCTGGGAGCAGATGCGGCGTAGACGGAGGAAATGGGAGTAGAGGATGGAGTCCTTACAGGAAGCAGGGTGGGAAGAAGTGTAGTCTAGATAACCATGGGAGTCAGTAGGTTTATAATGGATGTCGGTCAGAAGTCTATCACCTGCGATGGAGATAGTGAGGTCAAGAAATGGTAGGGAAGTGTCGGAAATGGTCCAGGTGTGTTTGAGCGGATGGAAGTTAGTGGTGAAGCAGATGAAGTCAGTCAGTTGTGTGTGGGTGCAGGAGATAGCACCAAAGCAATCGTCGATGTAGCGGAGGTAGAGGTCGGGGATGGGGCCCTGGTACGTCTCGAACAAGGATTGTTCGACATACCCTACAAAAAGCTGCCCACAAGACTTAAAGAAAAGTGGAGAGATAATGCAGGCCGAATAATGGATAAGAAGAAGCGAGTAGCCATGCTACCAGACCTGGTGGATTTCTTGGAAAAGCAAGTACGGTATGCAAATACTCTATGGTACGTTAGAGCCACACCACGGGAGTATTGAAGATCATAAACCAATTGCAGCTGTCAAAGGTTCTAACCTTTCCAAAACTAAAGGAAGATCAGGACCTAAGGGAGGCAGTTTTGCTACCGCTATAATACCAGTGGAAATGACAGGTGGGATGAAAGGAGATGCATCTACTATCAAGCAAAAATGATTTTGTTTGCTATGCGATGAAGTTGGTCACACCATAAGGTGGTGTCGAAGATTCAAGAAGAAGGAATATAAAGAAAAGGTGGATTTCTTAAAAGAGAAGGGAATCTGTTTTGGATGTTTGCAAAAAGGACACATGGTTAAAGACTGTAAGAGTCCTATAATTTCTGATAAGTGCAAGCAAAATCATCCTGAAGCACTTCACACTAAAGAAGAAGTGGGAGCAAACAGAACAGAAGGAGAAGGAATATAAAGAAAAGGTGGTTAATTTTTAGCAGTATAATTTTAAGGCTGATATCATCTTTGTAGACTGACTCTTCTAGATCACCGCTGTCCATCAAGATTCTACATTCAAGTTTAGGTCATCCATCATCTTATCTTGTGAATCTGCATTAGCTGATTAATATAAACATTAAATTATTCAAATGAGGCAGAGGTGGAATTGAGTGAAGGTGAAATTAGTGAGCCTGAACAGTGGCATTGATTTGTGATGGAAAAGGTGTACTTAAATTAAAATGAACCTAAGCTTATTTGGATTTAAATATTTGGATTTGTTTCTAACATTTGCCAGGCAAAGGAATGGAATTTGTGAAATTGGAATGGAATTCACAGTGCAGTTTAAGAGAAAATGATTTTAACATTCCCATATTGATGTGCTGTTAATCATTGACCATCCAGTACTAGATATTGCTCTGTGGATAGTGGAAGAGATAGAACTGGGAATCATGTGGAACCTGATAGTATATTTTCTAATGATGTTCTGAAGATACAACATATGGATGAGAACTGGGTGTTGATGGCCATGCACTGGTAACCGTGCAGGCTCTGGATATTAGATTTTGTATTGTTATAGCGAGACATTGTCACTGTTAATTTTTGATATACTTACTTAACATATACTTGTGACTGTTTTTTTATAGGCCCTTCAGCCCAACTTGTCCATGCCGACCAAGATACTTAACAAAGCTTGTCCTAATTACCCGTGCCTAGTCCATATCATTCTAAACCATTCCTATCCATGCACCTGTGCATCTGTCTTTTAAATGTGGTTATAGTACCTGCCTCTGGCAGCTCGTTCATTATACCTACCACCCTCTAAATGAAAAGGTTGCTCCTCGGGCTCATATTAAATCTTTTCCCTCTTACTTTAAACCTATGGTATCTAGGTTTAGATTTATCTGCACCATGGAAAAGACTTTGAATACTCACCTTATCGCATGATTATCTAAACCCCATTAAGGGCACCCCTCAGCTTCCTACACTCGAGGGAAAAAAAGTTTCCTTTTTGCTCAAACCCTTCAGACCTGGTAACATCCTCATAAACCTTTTTTGCACCCTTTCTAGTTTAACAACATTTTTTGTCCAATAGGGCAACCATAACTATATAATGTGGCTTATCATCATCTTGTACTTTTGTCCACAGTTTTATTGGGGCATTGGTTCACTTACATTGGTTCACTGCCTTCAGATCATTTTAAGAGACATTTCAGACAAAATATTTTCTTCCGTTATCGTCATTAATTTCCAGGCATGTGGTATTGATGAATAGATTTTAATGTTTACAGTGCTGCAAGGATTAGCTATGAAGAAATGATACGTTGTCTTTAAATTTAGGGTCTGAAGAAGGGTTTCGGCCCGAAATGTTGCCTATTTCCTTCGCTCCATAGATGCTGCTGCACCCGCTGAGTTTCTCCAGCTTTTTTGTGTACCTTTGATTCTCCAGCATCTGCAGTTCCTTCTTAAACAGCTTCAATTAATTGTTTGGCTGACATTTAGTATTATCCACAGCCAGCTTTCCTCAGCTGAGGAAAGTTCATGCAGGTAGGTCATTGCAATGTCAAAGATGAAAGATGGCAAGTAAAATAAATCAGCCTGGAATAAAATGCCCCATATGCAATCTGTCATCAGGAAAATAAATAAATTACTAAGGATAAGCTAGATCATGCCAAATACTTCTCATCACTAGGTAGTGATAAGAGAATGAATGAAGGCCATTTTGACCTTTCTTGTCTCATCGATCTAACCATAAAACCTTAAACTCCATAAGATTATTCGATTGAATCTTGAATTAATTTACTATTTCCGATACTATTCTGAAATAGTAAATTTCAAACACTGTCTTTATTTGTCAAGAGGAAATTTTGCTTATAAATCATCAATATTTTAGTTTATAGACCATTTCCCACTTAAAATAACGTTCAGTTGTTTCACAGAGGTGTAATTGAGAAAATGGACAATGAGCAGAAGCAAGGAATAATGCGAATGGTGGCTAAAGGCCTAAAGAAATGCAGTATCAGGAGGATCTTCAAATAGGAGAGGGAGTTGGCGAGGCAGAGATAGTTACAAAAGGACTTTCAGGACATGAATCTCAGATGGCACTACTAGAAATTAAAATGGGGTAGTGTTATGACAATTTTGGTAACAGAAAGGTGCCATTGCAGAATTTGCAAATCGCTACAAAACATTTGAAGGTAGACAAAAATGCTGGAGCAACTCAGCGGGTGAGGGAGCATCTATGGAGCGAAGGAAATAGGCAACGTTTTGGGTCGAAACCCTTCTTCAGACTGATGTGAGGTGGGGGGTAGAAGAAAGGAAGAGGTGGAGCCATTGGGCTCAGGGAGAGCTGAGAAGGGGAGGAAAAAGTAGGGACTACCTGAAATTAGAGAAGTCAATGTTCATACCCCTGGGGTGCAAACTGCCATTTGAGATATGAATAATCAAAACCTTTGATATATGAATAATAAATCCCTCATACAGAATTTATATGAGAAAAAATAAATACAAAATGCATATGGAGAACTGAACTAGTTTCTAACGACAATGATTCACAGTGGGAGGTCATTTATACGTATGCAATACATGGAATAATACCATGAGAGAACAGGCTCTTCAGCCTACAACGTCTGTGCTGAACATGATGCCAAGTTAAACTAACTTCATCTGCCTGCATGTCATCCCCGTACCTCCATCCCTTGCAAATCAATATAAAATCTCTTAAATGGACTATTTTATCTACTTCTGCCACCTCCCATGAAAATGCATTCCAGGCACCTGCTGGTCCCTGAGTAAAAAATGTTGCCCTGCACATCTTCTTTAAACTTTCCATCCTGACCTTAAAGCCATTCACTCTTGACTTTGGCATTTCCACCTGTGGTAAAGGTTCTGACTGGGCACCTTTATCTATGACTCTCATAATTTTATACACTTCCTTCGGGTGATCGCTAGTCGGCATAAACTCGGTGGAAGGACCTGTTTCCATGCTGGGTCTCTAAATTGAATTAAACTAAGGTCTCCCCTCAACCTCCAACACTTCCGAGAAAGCAATCCCTGTTTGTCCAACTTCTCCTTTTAGCTAATACCCAGGCAGCATTCTGCCAACCTCTTCTGAATCTTCTCCAAAGCTTCCACATCCAGTCTGTAATGGAATGACCAGAACTGCACACAATACTCCAAATGCCACCTAACCAAAGTCCTATAAAGATGCAACATGACTTCCTTCTCTTATATTCAATTCCTCGACTGATATGGGCAAGCACAGCAAACACCTTCTTTACCTCTCTATCAATTTAAGAGGTTTGCTTTGGAAATGATCAAAATAATATCTTCCATTGATATTTTGTACAACAATAGTTTATCAACATCCATTTATAATTAATTATAGCAACAATTACTTCCCTTTTGTCTACTATACAATCAGAAACTGTTTGCCGATAGGCTGTGCTCCATGGGGGATATAACCTTTGAGAGAAAATCTTCCCATACGAATGAATCTCCGCTTATAACATGCGATGCATTTAAAAGGTTTTTTTGCATTACGGAAAATAATGTTACAACGGTTTTGTGGGAATGTGACATTTCCGTCAGGTAGAGGTACATTGTCTAAAGAATCTGCAAGGCTGAATCAAGTTATAGGAAGGGATGAGATCATGAAAAGATGTATCCCTGACAATGAGAATTCAGAGTTTGATTAATTGAGGGACAAAGAGTTGGATGACCTGAATTGAGTGGGCAAGCATAGATTTCACGCTGTTCCAGGCGTCAACTTCTCTACATTGGCGAGACCAAGCACAGGCTTGGCGACCATTTTGCTGAACATCTCCACTCAGTCCGTCTTAACCTATCAGATCTCCCGGTGGCCCAACACTTCAACTCTCCCTCCCATTCCCAATCTGACCTTTCTGTTCTGGGCATCCTCCATTGTCAAAGTGAGGCCCTGCACAAATTGGAGGAACAGCACCTCATATTTTGCTTGCGTAGCTTGAGTGAGGCCCAGCAGTATGAACATTGACTTCTCTAACTTCAGATAGCCTTTGCTTTCTCTCTCCTTCCCCGTCCCATTTCTCTCACTAGTCTTATTGTCTCCGCCTGCATTCTAACCTTTGTCCCGCCCCCTCCCCTGACATCAGTCTGAACAAGGGTCCTGACCCGAAACGTCGCCCATTCCTTCTCTCTATAGATGCTGCCTCACCCGCTGAGTTACTCCAGCCTTTTGCGTCTACCAGAGAATTAGAAGAGTTGGTCTACTAGGATTTTGGAGAAGAATTGGTAAGAAGAATATTAACAAATAAATATGTGAGAAGTTTGCAGATGCAGATAAGATATAATCAGTTTAGATTTTCAATTTGTCAGCATTTTCCATTTCACAACATGGTTCCTGTCTTAACATCAGTGGGATCCTTTGACCCTAGCTTGACCAGGCAGTATTCTGGAAGCAAAGACATGAAAACTAGCATTAACAATCAACAATCAGTTTTATTCGTCACATTGCATAAATGCGTGAAATAAATTTGCCAGCAGTGGTACAATGAAAAAGAACACACAAAAACACACTAAAAATTTAACACAAACATCCACCACAGCATTCATTACTGTGGTGGAAGGCACAAACGTTTGGCCAGTCCTCCTCCATTTTCCCCCATTGTCGGGACTTCAACCCTCCGCAGCCGTCGCTGCGGGCGTCCAGATGTGCAGACAAGGTAAAAAGTCCAGGTAAGTCCTGAAACGGTGCCTTCCCCACCGGAGACTGCAGCTTCAAGTTGGTGTAGGCCGCAGGTCGAAATTTAAAGTTCGCGCCGCAGCCAGAGGCACCGCAGACTGCAGGGCCGGCAGTCGAAGTTCCCCTCCAGGCGTCCCCGGTGTGGGCCGGCATTTGGAGCTTCTACTTCCCCTGGATCCCCCACGAGGGATCCCAGGCTGCAGACGCCGCGCCAGCAGGAGCTCTGCAGACCACTGCTTCAGGCTGCCGGCTGCCGCGGGCCAACGAATGGAGCGCTCCCCTCCGGTGAGCCCCGGTGAGGGCTCGCCCGCTCCACGCCGAGAGTCCACGCTGCACCCGCCGCTGAAGCCCCAGGCGCGTCCCCGGGAAAGGCCGCACTGATCCTTGCTGTTTGGCCACGAGGGAGGCGACATGGAAAAAGTCGCCTCACCGTGGAGGAGGTGACCAAAGCGGTTTCCCCCTTAACCCCCCACACCACCCCCACCACAAGACACACAAAGAAACATCAAAACCATACATTAAAACATACTAAAAAAACAAAAAAAGTTTTTAAAAAACGGTCACGCTGCTGGCAGGGCTGCCGGCTTGCAGCGCCCCCACCGACCAGTACAGTGGTACAGGAAAAGAAGGCATTGTTTGGGGATAATCAAATAGATAAGAGAAAGCAAGTGAACGTAAACCAAAATGGTTGAACAAAGGTGGAGTTATGTTGAATATGGATGGGTTGACTGGGTACAACTAGATCTTCATATCATGATGCTGGATTGGGGTTACTGTCAAATATTCTTAGATTTAATATATCACTTGATCACCACATCAGCACCCACTTAACCCACCTAATGTTGCTGTGACTCCTTGAGGCCTGGGCCCTGGACTCAACCTTGCTCGATTCTCCTCACTTCAAGTTCCAAGCATTTCCCCGCTAACCCAAAATTCCACAATCCTCCAAGATCTTAAAAATGGAAAAGAACCAACATAAACCACCATCCCCTTACCAATAGCTTCAATGTTCCAAAAGGAGTGTTGCATTGGGAATGTACCCAACCAGAAATAGACATTATCAAGTTTCACACTGACAATAATTAATTCTTGTTTGTACTGTATAAAACTGAAAAGGCAGTGTTGTGCAGTTGAATTACTTGGCCACAATTTTTTAAAACTCCATTGAAGATTTGCCTATGTTATACTGCTACAATTTTACCTTTCACAAATATTTAAACTGTTGTCTGTTTTAAACTCTTCAGTGTCTCCATATGATATCATAATAGTCATAAAAATGCATCCATTTTTGAGTGCAGTCATTTTTTTTTCTTTTATCATATTTTTAAATATTTGATAGTAGAAATCCTTTCTATCAAATAGTTACTTACGACATGCTAATCTAGTTTACTTAAAATGTGTATTGACTTTTTCAACCTTCCTGTCTGTGCTATTCATTTTTCTTTGTTTCGTGCTCCGAGAGATGTTATCATAGTGATGAGCGCAGAATCATGGATTCAGTTACATAAGGTATGAAAATCTAAAGCAACAGATCAAGGGTTGTAATTTGGAATTCTGTAGGGCATTAACGTATTTACCCCCTTTGGGAAAATGCAAATAGCCTAGTGGTGGAAAAAGACAAAAGGAAACTCGAATTCAATGCATGCAGGTATGGCATTTCCCCAAGGGCCTTTAAAATAATTTATGGATAGGTTTGCTGAAGTCTAGTTGTCTGGTACATTAAAAAAAAAAATGGCACATCATTTTTCAGTACATGTCTGCCAGAACTATCCCAACCCTTTTGGATCTTGTTTTTTATGTTCTTTAATCTACTGGAACAAGCAATGATTGCTAAATATAAAAAGTGAATCTGTCCATCTTGTTCCCATATGGGATCCAATTATTCGCAGCTAAACTGCTGAATTCTTCATTGGGACATAAATCTTGTAACTTTTTTAGACAGTTTTGTACATGAATTCCAGATGCCAGTAAAAGTGGTGAGCATTTGTAACATGCATGGGCTTTAGCGGCTTTGGGCAACCAATGTTTAAGGTTTGGCAGAACAATGCCCCACTGCACATAACATATTTGAAGATAAGATTCTATGAAGCTCTTTGGGACAGAGGTAGATAAATCAGCATTGGCAATGCAGACAGACCAAGTTGTTTGAATATTCTGCTTAATTTTAATAAAGCAGACTTTCTAAAAACTTGTGATATGGCATTTTCATGGAAAAATGAGATGAGAGCACAATGTTGTCATTTCAAATCAAGATATATATTTATTTTACCTAGTTGAGGACTGCCATGGGATTAAGCCTTCAAATCAAAAAGTAGCAATATGGAGTCAATTTCATTATTGTACCATGGCTGGAAAAAAATACTTAAAGCTGGCAACATATGCAATAGTTAACAATATGATGTCTGAAATGAGCAGAGGAAATAAATATTCTCCGAAGGGATTTTATTACAATTATTTTGATTAATTTGACATGAGTTCTAATTATTTGAATTATCTTCAAAGTTACTTCCTGCAGTGATTTGTCTGCATATTTCATAATTCTCCTTGTGACACCGTAAACACACTAATGTGATGCACCTTTAATTTCAAGCACAGGCATGAGGGGGATGTTTAAATTGTCCCAGTGCATTGAGATATTTAGAATAATTTGTCTATTTTATTGGGTACTAGACTAAGTGGGACCCGTTGGGTCCCAGTCACACGGGTGGCCTGGTCCCCCAACCCAACCCATCCCCCAACGCAATATTCCACCATTCACCTGTTCCCCCAACGCAAACCGTCCCCCCAACAAATTGTTCCACCACTCACCCATAGCCCCTAACTGGGGGAGGGGGGATTGTGTGGGGGCAGGGGTGTGTGTGTGGGCGGCAGGGTGTATGGGCGGCGGGGTGTGTGGGCGGGTGTGAGGGGGGGGGGGGGGGTGTGTGTGGGGGGAAGGGGCATTGTGGGGGAGGGGAGTTGTGTCGGGGCAGGGTTGTATGCGCGGGGTTGTGTGGGGGCGGAGGAGTGTGTGGGCAGCGGGTGTGTGTGTGTGGTGGGTGTATGGGGGGGTTGGGTGTGGGGGGAGTGGTAGTGGGGGGGGTGGGTGTGTGTGGGAGGGGGCTTTGTGGGGGCGGGGGTGTGTGGGCGGGGGGTCTGAGTGGGTTGGGGGATGTGTGGGAGGGGGGGTGTGTGGAGGTGGGGTGTGTGTGTGGGGATGGGTGTGTGTGTGGGGGGGGGGGTTGTGTTTTGTGTGTGGGCGGGGGGTTGTGTGGGCAGGGGGGCTTGTTGGGGGGGGTGTGGGGTGTGTGGGCGGGGGGTGGTTGTGTTGGGGGAAAGGGGTGTGTGGGCGGGGGGAGTGAGCTCGGAGAAAAGACGGGAAAGAGCCATGGGGGAGAGGAGCCAGCAAGGGGGACCAGAGGGGTAGTGGCTGGAATTGGCGGTGCGATGGGGACTCACAGCGGGTGCTGGTCGTTCTCTTCCGCTGGGATCAGAGTCTCCGCTTTCCGTTTTGGTGACTTTGGGGATATCTCCGACTCCGGGCTGCCTGGGTTTTTGACTCCGGGCTGGGCAGGGTCTCCAATGCTGGGCTGGGTCAGGTCTTTGACGCTGGGCTGCTCGACGCTGGGCTGCTCGGGGCTGGGCTGCTCGGGGCTGAGCTGCTCGGGGCTGGGCTGCTCGAGGCTGGGCTGCTTGGGGCTGGGCTGCTCGATGCTGGGCTGTTAGGGGCTAGGCTGCTCGGGGCTGGGCTGTTTGTGGCTGGGCTTGGCTGCTTCGGGTCCCTCCGAAAGACCACTTGGAAGCCTACACCGGTATCTTCAGCTCCAGTAAAGACGCGATGGCGCAGGAAGGGGCGGACCGTCCCGGAGAGTAACAGGGGAAGAGACTAATCCACGCGGCGTTGACTGGGAGGAGAAGAGATCGATCTGTGCACGTGCGGTTTGTAAGATTTTTAGACCTCGCTAACATTTACGACATTCAACTAATTGGAACGAAACTTGGTGTAATCGCAGCATAGGAGAACGGTGAGTGAACTGGTGAAAAATCGTAGCACTATCGCGAACCGTTTTTGCATAAATAGAAAGACCGCCAAACCGGAAGATAACAAGATTAGAGTTTTAGAGAGATAGATAGATAGATAGATAGATAGATAGATAGATAGATAGATAGATAGATAGATAGATAGATAGATAGATAGATAGATAGATAGATAGATAGATGTTGGATAGATGTTGGGAAAAAAATATTGTGACTGTAGCATTTGTATTTTCTTCTGATGTTTACAAAGAAAGTAAGAATAAAACTTCTAGTCAAAGAATAATGGTGAGAAATACCCAACACATACTGCAGTCATTGATGTAATAATATATCAAGCATCATACCAGGTGGCATATAGAGTTTCATGATATATATGCAATATGATCCAAGAGTCAAGAGTCAAGAGTCAAGAGTCAATTTAATTGTCATTTGGACCCCTTGAGGTCCAAACGAAATGCCGTTTCTGCAGCCATACATTACAAACAAATAGACCCCAGACACAACATAATTTACATTTTACATAAACATCCATCACATCGCTGTGATGGAAGGCCAAAAAAACTTAACTCTCCACTGCACTCTCCCCCCCCCCGATGACAGAGTCAAAGTCAAGGCCCCTGGCTGGCGATGGCGATTGTCCCGCGGCCATTAAAGCCACGTCGGGTGATGCAAGGTCGCACACCGGGTCTTGGTGTTGGAGCCCCCGGCGTGCGCTCGCAGAGTCCCGCAGCCATTCCAAGCCGCGCGGGGCGGTGATGTTAGGCCCCGCTCCAGGAGCTCTTCGACCCCGCAACTCGGGCGGGAGAAGTCGCCGTTGCAGGAGCCCTGAAAAGCGGTCTCCCTCCAGCGACCCGCGGGCTCCCGGTGCCGCCGTCCGCATACCCGCAGTTGCAGCCTCCGCATCAGCAGCAGCAGCAGCAGCAGCAGCAGCGCTCCACCACCGCTCCACCCGCTCTGGACTCGGCCAGCCCCGCGACGGTGAGGTGAGTCGGCACCAGAGTCCCCGGCTTCTTCTGTTGGAGGCCGCACCTCATTGCAGCCCCAACGACAACGGAGACCCGACAAGAAAAGGTCGGGTCTCCCATGCAGGGAGAGATTTAAAAGTTGCCCCCTCCCTCTACCCACCCCACCCCAGGGACCCCTGGATGGGACACACACCCCAACAAAAAAATAACAAAAACTACATATAAACATAGACAAAAAATTATAAAAACGCGGACGGGCTGCAGAGGCCGCTGCTGACGAAAGTCGCGCCGCCTACCTTAAATCCTGATTGTTTCCCCTAAAAAAAATTATAAACTCATGACATCAGTTGCGTAAATTAAAAAAACTTGTTCAATCTATACTACTAAAAGTCTGATCTTGACCGCTTTTGGCTCGCTGTGACGTGATTTCCGAGAAAACGCCGACACCTACGGCCGTCATTTTTGGCCACCTCGCTCAGAGCCTCCCCTCCGCCTTCCAGGACCGTAGGATTTTTCCCATCAATGAAAAATCAGAGAGATATTAATGTCTTTTTAAAAACTGCCATTCTCTCTGCTGCCCCTGCTGGTGGGAGGGGGGAGGGACTATAAAACCCGGAAGTGGTGTGACTCACTCAGTCTCTGCAAGATGGAGGAGCCAAGAGGGTCATGTCTCCCTGAATAACACTGAACACATGTCTACTCAACTGTGAGTGCTCTTAATGTGGTATGAAAATGAAAATATGGTTGCTTTGAAGTAAAAATGCACTGTTAATGAAGTAAAAATGCACTGTTAATGAAGTAAAAATGCACTGCTAATGAAGTAAAAATGCACTGCTAATGAAGTAAAAATGCACTGCTAATGAAGTAAAAATGCATTGCTAATGAAGTAAAAATGCACTGCTAATGAAGTCAAAATGCACTGCTAATTAAGTAAAAATGCACTGCTGATGAAGTCAAAATGCACTGCAAATGGTAAAAATGTTTGGGTTGAAGTAAAAATGCACTGCTAATGGTTGTCAGTGTTTAAAAAATGTTGAGAATCTCTCGCCTGTCAATCACACCATGAAGGCCACACCTTTTCCGGTGGAAGGGGAAGGGATTATAAAACCCGGAAGTGTGGGTGTGGCTCAATCTCTGTATGATGGGGGAGGGAGAGGTCACAACTGTCTGAGCTCGGTGGGGGCGCTGCAAGCCGGCGCCCTGTCAGCAGCATGTCCTTTTTTTCTACTTTTTTTGTTTTTTGAGTTTGTTTTAATGGATGATTTTTAATGTTCCTCTGTGCGTTTTGTGTGGGGGGTAGTGTGGGGGGGTGAGGGGGAAACCGCTTCGGTCACCTCCTCCATGGAGAGGCGACATTTTCCAGGTCGCCTCCTACGTGGCCTAACAACAAGGATCGGCGTGGCCTTTCCCGGAGACGCGCCTGGGGTTTCAGCGGCGGGCGCAGCGTGGAGCGGGCGGGCCCTCGCTGGGGCTCGCCGGAGGGGAGCGCTACGTTTTGCTGGCCCGTGGCAGCCGGCAGCCTGAAACCGCGGTCTGCACAGCTCCAGCTGACATGTCGTCCACAGCCCGGGATCCCTCGTTGGGGACCCGGGAGAGGAAGAAGCTTCCACCGCCGGCCCGCGGCCAACTTCTACCGCGGGCACGGTGGCGACTTACCACTACTGGGGATCCCTGGAGGGGAGCTTCGTCTGTCGGCCCTGCAGTGTGCAGTGCTTCTGGCTGCGGCGCGAACTTTAAATCTTCGACCGCCGGCCTGCCTGAAGCTGCCTGAAGCTGAAGTCTCCGGTGGGGAAGAGTCGATCCTGGACTTACCTTGACTTTTATCTTGTCCTTTTATCATCTGGACGCCTACAGCAATGGCTGCGGAGGGTTGAGGTCCCGACCACGGAGGAAAATGGAGGAGGACTGGCCAATTTCTGTGCCTTCCACCACAGTGATGAATGCTGTGGTGAATGTTTGTGTTAAATTTTTATTTTGTTTGTGTGTTCTTTATCATTGTACCGCTGCTGACAAATTCATTTCACTTGCACTTTATGTGCAATGTGACGAATAAAACTGATTGATTGATTGATTGATTGAGCTATGAATCAACTGAACACACAGAATGTCTACTGAATTGTGTGTGGTGTTTTATGTGGATTTATGGTAGTTTCACCTTGCTTGAAATGGTATGAAACTGCATTTGAATGTGGTGTTGTTGCACCCTGAATTAAATGGTATGAAACTGCATTTGAATTTGGTGGTGTTGCACCCTCCTTGAATGGTATGAAACTGCATATGAATTTGGTGGCCTTGCACCCTGCTTGAAGTGGTTGGAAACTGCACTTTAATTCGGTGGTCTTGCACCCTGCTTGAAGTGGTAGGAAAATGAACCTGAATTTGGTGGCCTTGCACCCTGCTTGAAGTGGTATGAAACTGTACTTGAATTTGGTGGCCTTGCACCCTGCTTGAAATGGTAGGAAAATGGATTTGAATTTGGAGGCCTTGTACTCTGCTTGAAATGGAATTTCAAGGAATAGCCGTGAGTCAACTGCCAGCCCACCAGCCCACCATGAGCTGCCAGCACATCCGGCTTGAGGGACTCAGCTGCCACCCCAAGAACCCACTGCTAATGAAATAAAAATGCACTGCTAATGAAGTAAAAATGCACTGCTAATGAAGAAAAAATGCACTGTTAATGAAGCAAAAATGCACTGCTGATGAAGTAAAAATGCACTGCTAATGAAGTAAAAATGCACTGCTAATGAAGTAAAAATGCACTGCTAAAGATGTAAAATGAAGTAATAATGCACTGCTAATGAAGTAAAAATACACTGCTAATGGTTGTTTGGGTTGAAATAAAATGCACTGCTAATGAAGTAAACATCCACTGCTAATGAAGTAAAAATGCACTGCTAATGGTTGTTTGAGCTGCCAACACATCAGGCTTGAGGGACTGAGCTGCCACGCCAAGAATCCATTTGGCCCACAATGTCCATACTAGCCCTCTGGAGACCAGTAGTCCCTGCAGCCAACAACACCCATATCAGCTCTCCAGAAAGTCCCCCCCCCCCACTGGCCACCAATATTGGAATTGATGGAGAGGTGGAATATTGCGTTGGGGAACCAGCCCTCCCGTGTGAACATGGGACCCAACGGGTCCCACTTAGTCTAGTACAATATAAAAATGTTCAAGTGAGCAATTAGTGGCAATTAAAAAATTAGCTAAACATAATCTAACTAGGCTCAACTACAACACAACAATGTGCGCTGGATTTAACGATTCAACAGTGTGTACCCCTCAATGTTACATGATTTCTGCAATACTCTTCTCATAAAGTAGATCTTGCACAAATTAGTTATTTTAACTATAAAAATGGCACGTGCTCGAATTACTCAGCCAGCATCTCTGGAGAACGTGGATTTCAGGTCAGGAACCTTCTTCAGGCTGATTGTAGTTGGTGGAAGGGACGGGATGGGAGGAGAAACCTGGAGAGAGATGGGAACAGGACAAAGCCTGGTAAGGCATAGATGGACCAAAAATGCTGGAGTAACTGAGCAGGATGGGCAGCATCTCTGGATAGAAGGAATGGGTGACGTTTCGGGTCTAGATCTTTCTTCAGAAAGGTCTCGACCTGAAACGTCAACCATTCCTTCTATCCAAAGATGCTGCGTGTCCTGCTGAGTTACTCCAGCATTTTGTGTCTTTCTTCGGTTTAAACCAGCATATGCAGTTCCTTCCTACACAAGTCATAGACGGATGCAGATAAGGGGGGGGGGGGGGGGTTTTGGAATGGGGGGGGTTGTTTGATTGGCATATGGTTGGACAAAGGCCAGATATGAAAAGACACTAAGTCTGCGATAAGGAGATAAAGATGGAAGATGTGGCAAATATGAAGGCGAGGAAGAGGCAGGGGAGAGGAGTGGAAGGGGAAAGGGAGAAATAGGTGCACATCGAGGTGGGGCACAGGGAAGGGAAGGAGGGAAAAAAGGGCGAGAGAGGTAAAAATAGTTGGTGGGGTGTTGTAGGATGGTACCTAAAATTGGAGAATTCAAAGTATTCAGTGTTCATACCATTGATTTGTAAGGTACCCAGGTGGAATATGAGGTGTTGTCTTCCAATTTGTATGTGGCCTCACTCTGGAGGAGACCCATGACAGAAGGGTCAGTATGCAAATGGGAAGGGGTGTTAAAATGTTTAGCAACCAGGAGATCCAGTAGGCCTTGGTGGATTTAGCTCAAAACAGTTGCCTTGTCTACGCTTGGTCTCACCGACGCAAAGGAGGCCATGTTGGGGGTCCAGGACAGAAAGGTTGATAACTCCAACTAAAAATGGCCACAAAAGTAGTTTCACAGGCAATTCTGTACATCAATTGTAAATCCCAAAATATTCCCAAGTATCATAAAAAGCCTGAAAGAATTTAAGACTTGCAAAATATTTTTTTTCTCACAGGAATTTGAAAAGTAAAGATCTTTTTAATACACTAGTTGTACATTGTTTTATGCAAGCCAGAAAAACCGAAGGCTGTGTGTTAACATTGTTTACTGGAGTGACATTGGATAAGTGTCTATCGAAGCAATTGTCAGTTTCAGTGGTCACAGGCAGTGAATTAGCAGATATACAGGCGAAATACAGTCTGTATTTTGTAAAGAGTAATTGATCTCTGATTACTACAGGTAGGTTATATGAAAATGGTTCTTTTTCCCACGAACATTTTTTTCCCTTAGACACATTATTTTCTACATGTCAAGTTCCAAAGTGACCTCTAAGTGTTTCTCTAGTTGTCGATTGAAATTGCACTATAACCGATTTGGCACTCATAATACAAATGTTGTTCCCTAATTATTCAATTTAATTATATCCAATTTGCAATATGACAGTATACATTATTGTAACAATAATTTATCATTAAAATTTTTCTGAATGGTTTTCATTTTCTTGCCTTCATGTGCGCACATGCTATTTTACCTCATTATTCTTATTGCATTTCCTTTGTAACACAGACCTTTTCTTTTCACTGCATTTATTAGCTTCATGAAAACCAGAAGTCTCATCGATACCAAACCTTTCCATGATCTGTATTCTTCTTAACGGTTCATTATTTAGAAAAGGCAAGATTACTGTCTGTTCCAAATCATTTTCTATGTATTCTCATGCAATTTCACTAAGACCCACAGCCCCACAGGTGTATTCCCCATTGTGTGCGTTGGCCAACATCTGACTTTCCTCTCTAGATAATTCTTGTCTGATGTCGTAAGGCATACATTTCTCTTGAGATGGGCTGTATTTGGATGTCTACAATGATTTCAGCGCATCTCAAATATACTACCATTATTTCACTTAATTCAATGGAAAAAGTCATTTCTCCTCGGCCTGCTCTCTTCTTCAGGTGTTGCTTTGTTCTCTGCTCCCTTTGAGACTTTGACAATATCATTAGCTCTCACAAACTTCTTTACCGAAGCCAGGCATATAGCACACAGCTGTGATTTCTTATTTTTACCCCAACTTATTCATAAAGCTGCCACATCTATTGCTTGCATTTGTAAATTCTTAGAGATAAACATATATTGCACATAATACAAGGACCAAGATTTTTGTGTTCTGATAAAATTCTATGCAAATTAACGGCCTGTCCCACTGCGGCAACCTAATTCGCGAGTTTACACAGCATGGTCGACACAAGGTCCTAGGAGGTCTTTGTAACTCTCCTTCATGCTCGAGAGTAGTCCCCGCATACTCGAGGCCTCAGCTAGGTCGCGCCGTTTTTTCAACATGCTGAAATATGTCCGCGAGTAAAAAAAGTCTCGATGGAAAAAAATCAATATTTTTTTACTCGTAGGTTTAGTCGAGGTGGGTCGTAGTAGGTTGTAATGCTATTGTAGGTAGTCGAAGGTAATCAAAGGTATTCAAAGGTAGTCGAAGGTAAAGCTCGTTGAAAAAAAAAGGTAAATAAACCGACCGGTAATGTTAAATGCCCACTAAAATTTATTAAAAGTTGCCTGACTTCTTAAAAGTGTCTCCATTCCCTCACCCTTCTCTCCCCTTATCTCCCCTTATCTCCCCCCCTCCTCTCCGCGCTCTCTAAAGTACTTACCAAATTGTGCCTGCCGTCTTTTATATTCTTGTTCATCACGGGTGTGAATTTCAGACAGCGCTTCCCCGCTTTCCCTGGCCCTGCCTTTGCGAGATGTTTGTGTGTGTGTGTGTGTGTGTGTGTGTGTGAGCAGATGGTCGATCCGACTTGCGGTTTCATCGCTGATGGTGCCCTCGAGCTTGAAGGTCGAAGACAGACACTTAAAAGTCGCGTTAGTGGGACAGGCCCTTTTGAGCTCAACAGATACATTGAACCTAAAATCCTATCATTACTGATCCACAGTCCTGACTTTACATGTCAAGTGTTTTGGTGCATCCATAATCGCATATTACTATTGTGGAACAAAAAAAGATAAACGGATTTATAGAATCGCAGAATACATACAGTACAGAAGGATATTCAGTCCAATATGTTTGCCGTAGCTCTGTACCAGAGCAATACATTCATTTCATAACTCAATCCCTTCTTCAAAGACGTGTACATTTTTCCTCAATATATATTTACCCAAATCACTTTTGAAGACCACCATGGAACTTTCATCCACCATATCTGCAGACAATACATTCCAGATTGTAACCACATGCTGCATAAAAAAAAGCTCATCCACATGTCATTGTTAATTTTCTTGTCCTTTATCTTATATTTGTAATCTCAAGACCTTGGCTTCTCCACTAATAAGATCAGCCTCCCACTGTCCACTGCTCAGACCCTCTGTTCGATCTCCCTTCAGCCTTCTCCAGAGCAAACAATCCTAGCATCTCTAATCTATCCTTATAAATGTATTTCTTCATCCCTGGAACCATTCTTGTAAATTCATCTGGAACTTCACTGATGCCTCTGCATCCATCCTCCAATGAGCCAACTAGATTTAAACACAATATTCCAACTGAAGCTGAATCAATATTTTATTTAGGTTCAGCAATGTTTAAGAGACATTTACACAGGTACATAGATAGGACAGGTTTAGAGGGATATGGACCAAATGCTGGCAGGTGAGACTATTGTAGATGGGACATGTTGGACTGTGTGGGGAAGTTTCACCGAAGGGCCTGTTTCCACGCTGTAAGACTATTACTCCAAATTATTTCCCTGGATTTATACTCCATGCCTCTGTTAATAAAGCTCAGACTTGTGTATTTACTTTCAATGACATGCACATTCACACATCCAGGTTCCGAAGGTCCTGCATCTTTTTAAGAATCTTTTATTCAATGTGACACAAGGAACTGCGGATGCTGGAATCTTGAGTAAAACATGCTGGAGTAACTCAGCGGGTTCAGATTGGGGTCTTCCTTCAGACTGAAGGAGGGTCCCAACCCGCATGTTGCCAATCAATTCCTTCCACAGATGCTGTCAGATCTTCTGAGTCACTCTGGCACATCGCGTCTTACTCATTTGTTCTATATTGTGTCTCTTAATTCTTCCTATCAAAATATATCATCTCACATTCCTCTAGATTAAACTTCATCTGTCCAGTCAATCAGTCTGTAACTTGCATTTCCCTGCTATTTATCATTCTCGTCTGTGCAGTTCTCAATACAACCAAGCTTTGTGACATCCACAAATTTAGAAATTGTGGCTTGCTCCCCCAAGTCTAGGTAATTAACAATGATCAAAGATAGCAATGACTAACAATAATCCCAGGGGAATATCATTATTCATCTTCATCCAGTCCTAAAAACAACTTGTCCACAACTCTCTGTCATTTATCATTTAGAAAAAAACTTTGTATCCACACTTTCAATGGCTCTTTTATGCTATGCGTTTCAACTTTGCTGATAACAGTTTATCAAAAGCCACATACTCTCATCAAGTCTATTACCTCAACAAAATGTTCTACCACACTGGTTAACATTATATACCTTTAACAAATCTGTGCTGGCTTGCCTTCATTAATCTATTTTCATTCAGATGATGTATTAGTTCCATCCTGGATCAATGATATAAAACAGATTACCCACTGCCAAGGTTAAACTGACTGGCCTGTATTGCTAGATTTATTCTTACTTTCTTTTCTGATCAAGGTCAATCCCCATTTTTCTAGCACCATCTTGATATCCAAAGAGCATTGAAAGGTTATGATGTTTGCTCCCACAATTTCCTCTTTGCTTCAACAGGTAATGACTAAAAACATATCATTACCTATTTAGCATTGAATTTAAGTTCCATTTCAATTTGAAATTATAACGTATCAACTGCATAATTGAACTACATGGCACTAGCTTGTTACCACATTACTGCCAGCCTCCCCTCATCGTTAGACCCCCTCCAATTTGCCTATCGCCCCAACCGTTCTACAGAGGATTGCATCTCTACCACGCTGCACACAGTACTCACGCATCTGGAAAACAATAACACATACGCCAGAATCCTGTACATTGACTTCAGCTCAGCGTTTAACACCATCATCCCACAGAGACTTGTGGAGAAACTAACCCTGCTGGGCCTCAACACCACCCTGTGTCACTGGATCTTGGACTTTCTGACAGAGAGACCGCAGTCAGTCCGTGTTGGCAAGAACACTTCAGGCTCGATCACGCTGAGCACCGGCTCCCCTCAAGGCTGTGTGCTCAGCCCGCTGTTGTTCACATTGCTCACACATGACTGTGCTGCCAGATTCAGGGACAATAAGATCATAAAATTTGCGGATGACACAACAGTGGTGGGACTCATCAGCGGAGATGACGAATCAATGTACAGGGAGGAAGTAAAACAACTAGTGGACTGGTGCGGCAAAAATAATCTAGAATTAAATGTCGACAAAACGAAGGAGATGGTTGTCGACTTCAGGAGGGCGCAGCCAAAGCATACACCCCTCAACATCAGTGGCACTGCAGTGGAGAGAGTGGAGAGCATAAAGTTCCTCGGTGTGCAAATTACAGACAGCCTCACCTGGTCCAGGAACACCACTGGGACCGTCAAACGGGCCCATCAGCGACTGCACTTCCTGAGGAAACTAAAACAGGCCTCACTCCCCACCAACATCCTCAGGACTTTCTACAGGGGTACGGTGGAGTCTGTATTCACATACTGCATAAATACGTGGTACTCCACCTGCAACTGCTCGGACAGGAAGGCTCTGCAGAGGGTAGTGAGGGGAGCAGAGAGGATCATTGGCGTCTCCCTACCCTCGGTACAAGAACTGTTCCAGAGCCGCTGTCTGAAAAAAGCTTAGAGAATTGCTAAGGACAAACTGCACCCCCTCCACATACACCTGGATCTCCTGCCATCAGGCAAGAGATATCGAAGCATCAAAGCCCGGACTACAAGACTGCTAAACAGCTTCCTACCACAGGCTGTGAGGCTGCTAAACAGTCACTCTGTACTCACAGTCACTTGATTCTGCGGCTGGCACGGACACTTTAATAACTGGCACTGGCCATTTTAATAACTGGCACTGGCCACTCAAATCAGCTGCCCCAGACATTTTTATGATTGGTTTATTGTATTTTAACGTTGTGTTTTACCTGCTTTTAACTATTTATTTATACTGTTCCATCAGGGACTGAATTTTTTTTAGTGTTATTATGTGTGAAATGTTTTAAATTTCATGTGCGATGCTCCGCTATTCCCTGGGAAACGTCTTTTCATTTTGCACTGTACAACTGTTGCTTGCAAGATGACAATAAAGGTTGATTGATTGATTGATTGATTGATTGATTGATTGATTGATTGATTGATTGATTGATTGATTGATTGATTGATTGATTGTCAGCTTACTAATGTGAATTAATTGCAAATATTGATTGGATGACTGTGGTATCAAGCCTCTGGCAGTGCAGAAAAATGAAGAGTAGGATGACTGTGGTATCAAGCCTCTGGCAGTGCTGACACAACCACTGAACTCATCAATTCACCTGCCCAATGTGAATCTGCCACGGTCCAGGGTCACCTACACGGTGGCTGCTCAAACAGGCACCTTCATGTCCCAGGATGTCGTTTCCAACTTCATCCAGTAGTGCCACAAGGAGCTGGTGATTAAAGCCATTTTAATGTCTGAGATAGAGGAATTAGTTCTGAGGAAAAATGAGAAGAACTTTGTGCTGTGTCTGCTGGAGGTTTCCAGGAGAGACCTTCTATGTTCAGCATGTTGGCTCCTATCCTCATTCAGCTGGAGGAGGAGATTGAGGAAGAGACCTGCAAGGAGATGGATCTTTTACAAGAATGTTGCCAGGACCTGAGGGCCTGAGCTATAATGAGAGGTTGGTCAGGCTAGTACTCTGGTCAGGCAGTAGGATGAGGGGGTGATCTTACAGAAGTGTATAAGAGCATGAAGGGAATAGATAGACAACAGAGTATTTTACCCAGAGTTGGGGAATCAAGAACTAGGTTTAAGGTGAGAAGGGGAAGTTTTTATGGGAATCTGAGGTGTACCTTTTTCACACAGAGGGTGCTGGGTACATGGAACGAGCTGCCAGAAGAGATTGTTGAGGCAGGTACTATAATAACATTTAAAATACATTTGGAAAGGTATATGGATAGGAAAGGTTTAGATGAATATGGGCCAAATGTGGGCAGGTAGGACAAGTGTAGATGGGGTATTTTGAACGACATGGGCAAGTTGGGCCGAAGGGCCTGTTTCCATGCTGTAATTTGTAAGTTGGGCAGGGACTATAAACTGAGAGTTTATTGTTTGGGTGAACCCCATAGTTTCGGCTATTTCAAGGGCTCCGGCGACCAATAGTAGATTGGGAAAAGAGTTGTGTGTGAAAAGAGTTTGATTTCCACCACCTTTGGAGTTTCAAAAGTTATGGATTGCTCTAGTTTAATGTGTAATGTTGCTTGAAGCTGTCATGATGTGGGATGAACATTAGTGGCCCTTCCTTTTGACCTTGAAGATGAAAAGGAAGCAGAGAAAAGGACCTGCAAAGCTGGGCAAAGTGCCACAAGAGGATTCAAGAGGAGGAGATGAGAGAGTCGAGACCTCTACCTGCAAGGAAAATTCTGGCATCATTACCTGACCATCCTGACAGTGGAGCGTTGCTTGAAGAAACTGTGCTTCTACATGGAAGTCCTTCACAGACATCTGCCACAAGTTGCAATCATGGGGCAGGCCAGGACCATCTTTCCAATTGCTGTCAAGTAATAGTATTATTGCACTTTAAAATGCAACAGTTAACTCCAACTTAGGGAGATCCAAGTTCGCGAGAAAATTCTGGTTATTGATAGTTATTCAGGGAAATCTATTGGCTATGCAGGTAATTGCTGATAATTCAAAGTCCAAGCTGTTGTATCATATTGTGGCACAATTAGATTAGATTAGATTAGATTAGATTTGTTTATTGTCATTCAGACCTTTCGGTCTGAACGAAATTTTGTTTCCCTGCAGTCATACATATAATTAAAAAATGACAAAAACACACAATCAACACAAATTTAACATCCACCACAGTGAGTTCACCAAACACCTCCTCACTGTGGTGGAAGGCGAAATCTTAAAGTCTCTGTCTCTTCCCTCTTTGTTCTCCCTCTGCGCCGAGGCGACAGTTCAAACTCCGCGGGTGGTCGCTGCCGCCGCCACAGCTCCGAGGCCGAGCCGGGTCTCCGCTGCCGCCGCCATGGTTCCGGGGCCGAGTCGGGTCTCCAGTTGCCGCTGCCGCAGCTCTGGGCCGAGTCAGGTCTCCGCTGCCTCCGCCACAGCTTCGGGGCCGAGTCGGGTCTCCGCTGCCGCTGCTGCCGCCGCCACAGCTCCGGGGCCGAGTTGGGTCTCCGCTGCCGCTGCCACTGCCGCCGCTACAGCTTCGGGACCGAGTCGGGTCTCTGCTGCCGCTGCCACTGTTGCTGCCACAGCTTCGGGGCCAAGTCGGATCTCCGCTGCTGCTGCTGCCGCCGCCACATCTCCGGGACCGAGTCAGGTCTCCGCTGCCGCTGCCACTGCCGCTGCCACAGCTTCGGGGCCGAGTCGGATCTCCGCTGCCGCTACTGCCGCCGCTACAGCTCCGGGGCCTAGTCGGGACTCCGCTGCCGCCGCTACAGCTCCGAGGCCGAGTCGGGTCTCCGTCATGTATTACCATGTATAAATACCATGTATTATCCACTCTCAAAAAGTCACAAAAATTCATGAAACTTGATATATTTTATTTTATTTAATAATATTATTTGATAATATTTAAACAACATAATTGGCCATAATGAAAATAATATAATATTGAGAAACTGATGGGCAAAGGCGCACTGAATCACAGGAGAACAGTTTTCTACTAAACATTCATTAGTAAATCAGTTGCATTGTCAAAATCAAATGATTATTTAGTTTCCTGAGATACTTGCAAGAAATGCGTCTAGTGTTTAAAAGATTCGTAGACAAAAAATATATTGATTTTGTTATTTTTATTTCCTGTTCTTCTCTGAGGCAACTTGCAGCATGGATAATATTATAGTGCCATTGTGTTCTCTCAACCTATTCTTGAGGGCCTTCGCAATCCTGAAGAGAAACAGCTTAGGTATGTTTGGTGGAATGATAATAAAGTAGAGAAAGTAGTGTTCAGTTTTCATACAAAACATTTTCTGACTTCAGTTTGTGTTTGAAACTGATCAACACGCTTTTATAAACTTCTTTCTCTTCCAAATGCACAGAGAACTGACCTGTAAGAAGTGCAACCTTTACTTTGACCTTTAATTTTGTCATGTTATGTACAGAAAATAAATGAAATGGAGATATAATTGGAGCTGAGTATAGTTAGGTGAACCACTCCATCAAACAGAACTATAAAACGGTGTGACTGGCAATGCAGCCGTTGTTGTAAATATATGGATGGAAAATTCTCTTCCCGCTGTGATCAAATAAAACTTGCAAATCACAAAGCCCACATGAGCTTGTGAGGAAATAGTTTGGAACAAAGTCAAGCTTTTCATATCATTGAATTGAACCTTCTGTTGGAAAGTGGGAGCGACATATAATGGAGCACATTTCAATCAGCTCTTCGGTGACACTTTCTGTGTGAATTCAACAATTTAAAAAGTCTGTTCTTTTGGGAAAGAAAGAACCATTTTTCCAGAGGCACCAGAGTGGAACTTATTATCATGTTGAGAAAATGAATTGTAATTTCTCTTCTTCAGTAATCATTTTTCAATATATTTATGCTCTCCTTAATTACTATTGCTATTTCATATTCAGAAAATTGTGGCAACAATCAAGCAACTAAGCGGAAAAGAAGGCTGCATGATTATCCATACCTGCAACAGGGCCTAATATACTGGATGGAAGAACTGAGTTTGAAATTCTTATCAACATTTTGAACCAAAAGTAGCAAATTATTCCACATGGGTTCCTTCCTATAGTTTCCACCATTATAGAAACTATCTACTCTCCATTCAGCATTGCCCTGGTTAATTATATTGAATACAGAAACAGTAACCTATTGTATTAACAATTGCACACTGGAACCAGATACTATCCATGCCAAGCTTTCAAATAACCTTGGCACACAAATATCTACACAGCATAGTAGGACGCTATTTATGCCCTTATAAAACCATCAGCGAGTCTGTCATACATACCTTGCAATTGAAGAGATGAATCTGTTCATCAGTGACCTATTTTTTACCATGAGGTGAGAAATTGAATTCTATACTATGATTGCACGGCATTCACCTCCATTTGTAGTTCCTCACATCGTGGCCACAGGCATCAAGAACTGTAGAATATCCAAGATTAGTTTAATAGTTGACAGACAATAATTGTATCAGAAAAATGCCGGTAATGACCATCTCCAGTAAGCGAGTATCCATTTTGATGAGATGTTATTTCTGCTG
Source organism: Leucoraja erinaceus (assembly GCF_028641065.1). Classification (NCBI taxonomy): domain Eukaryota; kingdom Metazoa; phylum Chordata; class Chondrichthyes; order Rajiformes; family Rajidae; genus Leucoraja; species Leucoraja erinaceus. The sequence continues at coordinate 45,910,800 of NC_073386.1, forward strand.
TCATCCTGCAGATCTCCTTTAATCAAAAGCTCAGTGAGCCAGAAATAATTAGTTACTAGAGCAGGATAGGTATATTGTGGTTTACCTTAATCATCCATTTTGATGTTGAACTGTATTGAAATTTCTTATATGGACTGTATATATCACCAGGTCAAACCTTCTTCCCCAACACTGTATTTGGATCTCATAAATAACAATGGTTCAAAAAGACGGCTGCAAAAAATTACAATGGATCAAAAAGATGTGAATAGTAGCCAGGATTGGAAAATAAATATTGGTATGAATAATAAAAACATAACATTTTTTTAAAAAGATATGAGGATGGAGCTTGGTATACTTTGATAATTAGAACTAAACTTAGAACATTTTACCAGAGTAGCCTTGTTTGATGTTGTCAATCACAAAGTAGAGCACTTGAACTCAATCACCTTTGAGCCCAGATAACATCAACGTGGTGATATTATTTGCTATCATTCAGTTTCCTTTTTCTTTCATATGCTGATAGATGGGCTGTGTGTGTTGTGTGTTTTCAGCATACATTTCTTTTTTAGAGTTTCTGAACTCGGTGATTTGCTTATTTCCTATCTCCAAAGTAAGAAGGAATAGTCATTCTGTCCTTAATTCCAATTCTCATAAACAGACATTCAATTCATAGGATTGTAACCTCATAAATTCCTTACAGCATCTCAGGGAAACAATTAAACACTAATAGTATTTCTAAAAAATACCATGATCATGGTCTTAATAACATAATTTGTGCTTTATATACCCAAATTAACTGTTACAGACTTGTCCCATTTAGCTACATAATAATGTAGTCATTAAACTCTCTCTTTAAATGTTTGTAAATTTATTGAGGGAAATTTAACCCAGCATTGTAAAGTGCAATATTAACACAGATACTTTGTGTGTATGTTTGCAATTTAGATACAGAATATGGCATGGTTTGAGTCTGATTTACAGTGACCGGACCTTGCACCATTTCAGTCTCCTAGTTATCATGGCACACCGTATGCATGGAAGAGTTTCAAAGCGTTTGCAGTGAGATTTAGAGCATAGGAACTCTTAAAATGTTGCTATTTGGCCTTTTGCCTTTTTTTTTTACTTTACAAAAATATTTATTCAAATATTAAAATAGTATTTGCAATACAATAAAACAAAACACCACCATAATACAAGACAAACAAATATGCTAAGCAACTGCTAAACAACTATATTGCAATCCTTGTCCAGAATACATTCAACCCCCCTCGGTGCCCAGCGGTCGCGGAACTCCCTCAGGGCGCCCGCAGACAGGGCGAATTCCCTTTCTATCCACACACCCGGGCACGGAAGTATCCCCGGAAAAGGGGCAGGCAGCCGGCTCGGGTAGAGCCCTCCACCGTCTGGTGCCTTGACTCGTGAAATGACCAGCTTGGCCAGGCCCAGGAGCAACCCAACCAGGACATCCTCAGCCCTACCCTCTCCCCTACGCACAGGGAGTCCAAAGATGAGGATGGTGGGTGAAAAATGCAGCCAGAAGGCAAGGAGCAGCCCCTTTAGGTATTCAAACAGTGGCTGCAGCCTCACGCACTCCATGTACACGTGGTACACAGACTCTTCCAGCCCGCAAAAGTGGCAGGCGGCTAGTGAGTCTGTGAACCGCGAGAGAAACAGGTTGCAGGGAACACCTCGGGAATACCCTCCACCCCAGGTCCCCAATGTAGAGGGGGAGAATCCCTGTGTAGAGGGACCCCCACCGGGGGCCCCCCTCGCGACCGGAAGGCAACACCGACTTCCACTTGGTGTCTGGACGGTGGACCAGGGCGAGGAAGTGCAGGGTGTGGAGGAGGAGTCTGTACAGGACACGCCTCCCTGCGTCTCGGAGGGAGACGAAGGGTGTCAAGGAAAGGCGGCTCATGTTGTGTGAAGTATCTACATTGAATCACTGAAGTTACAATATCTCATGCATTTGAATAAATGAAATACTGTAAAATAAAGGGGCTCATTTTGAGGATCAATATGCAGAGATATGTAACTTGTTCGAAAGTGGGAGTCAGAGCCAAGGCATCAAACACGGAACCATATAAGGAAGGAAATAGTTGATTGGGTAAGATTGCTAAGGTAAGTATTGACATAATTACATAACTAGCTTAATTTTAAAATGTGAGATTCATGCAGTGTATCAAAAGGTAATTTCAGTTTAAGTTTGGACTGCATCACAAAAAGTGAAATCACACTACAATTTGACAACTATTCATCTATTTTCTAAATGCTTGTGAATTTATGTTGTTATGTTTTTTTGATATGGTAATGAGTTTGTCCTTTGACCCATTAAGTGTGTTAAGCAATATGCATTCAATGCCAATCATCTTGCGACAATAAGGTATCTGCATGTTCACGGAATTAACTAAGGGCCTGTCCCACTTAGACGAGTTTTTCAGCGACTGCTGGAGACAGTCACGGTTGAAAGACAGTCACGAAAAACCGGGGACTGGACCCCCCCACGACAATGTCTACAACAACCTACCACCTAGTCGCCATCAAGCTAAGACAACCGGCGACCACACCTACGACAAGCTACGACCACACAGGCGACAACCTATGACAACCGAAGTCACCCTATGACAAGCATCACCCGGCAACAACCTACGTCACCTGGCGACAACCTGCGTCATCCTGGTGACAACCTACGACAGCACGTCCGAGAGGAGAAGACAAGCTACGTCAAGCCCACAGTCGCCGAAAAGGTTTTGAACATTTCAAAATCCAGCGGCGACAAGAAAAAAATTACGACTCTTTAGGTGACTTGAAGAGACAACTCACAACCATACAGGCTTCACCTCGCGACCATGTGGCGACAGCCTAGTCACCTGTAGTCACCGAAAAAATCGCCTAAGTGGATCAGGCCCTTTTGGCAGAGCATTTTATACAACATTTATTACTTTTCAGTTGATAGAAATAAAGTAGGGGATGTAGTTACTGCTGGGAGTAGCTGAGAGAAATTGAAATATGACTTCTGTAAGGTGATGTCCCTGAAGTCTTTGAATATGGAGTAATAGGGATGAGAAGGATGGGTTTGGATGTGTTCCCAAGCATCTGTCCTTCACTTCTAATTCTTGATACCCTCACATGAGATTTCTTCACATCTGAACGGGTGTTCTACTGACGACATTTTAAAATCTTTTTTCAGTTTTCACAGTTGCAACAAGAGGACATGGTTCACATTGCACCTCACAGAATATTGTGCCATCAAAGTTTACAGTTACAGGTATCAATCAGTACAGGGAATTGCAGGAAGCCAGTTAATGAGTTTCATGTGAGTACCCTTTGCAGGGGTCTGAACAGGGGTCTGGAAGAAGGGTTCAAATCTGAATCAATAGCTGGGGAATTTTAATTCACTAAATTAAATCACTTAAAATTACAGATTTGCATCAGTAATTATGACTTTGTAACTTTTGGATTGAAATAAACTCATGAATTTCACTATTCCCTTTAAGGAAAGAAATCTTTTGGACTTTGTATAAACCCAGACTGAAACCAATATGGTAACTGCCCTCTGAAATAGACTATTCAATACTGCTGCTACATGAAAACATCGAGGGCCAGTTTTTACAGGAACTATCAACTGTTCTTTTGTAATGACCAGCATTTCCCATGTAACCGATTGCAACGGAACTTCCCAAAAGTTGTTTTCAGCTGTTCACAGCTTTTCACCACTGTACTCTGATATTGAATTCCTCTTGGAATCCTGCATGGGAGTATAGTTATTAGAAATCATAGCTCAGGTGGACAATCAGTTGGAACAACCATCCTGTTCAGACTTGCTGAATGAAAGTGGCTCGGCCAGCAGCTGGTGCTGTTTTTGGCAGTCTTGTGGCTTGTTCTGGCTCCCTATGCCTTGGAAGGTCCTGCCCCCAGGCAAGGACTTGCCACTGAGGATCCCATTTGCTCTTTCAGAAAGTTCCCTCTGGGTTAGTACAACTTTTTAAAGCACTGTGATGAATGTGGATAGCTTGCCACTTCCCACAGAGTCTGGGCCAATAACAAACATTGACATTTACCTTGGCAGCAGGTTTAGACATGGCAAAAGTATACCATTAATAATATATGGACATATCTGGTGTTTAAGCTGGCAGAACTGTCGAAATAGATTAGTCAAACACTAACCTGAGATAACCATATTCACAGAATCATACCTTTTGGCATTCCCTGATGAATACATCACAATTTCTGGGGACTTCCAACTCTGGTTAAGTGAGGACTACAGAAACAGGACAAGGAACACCGAAAAATGAGCTGGCAACCTAATGAAGCTACAATCCATGACTGCAGATATATACTAATCAGTGGAAGCAGCAAACTATAACCTCCTTAGCCTTCCTCCTTCCAATGGAACTTCATACATTTGTAACAATTTAATTTCTATTGTTATTAATTTTAATCGATCAGATTTTTTAAACATTTCTTTTCATTTTTGCTCATTCTTGAGAAAGAATGGGTGACATTTCGGGTCGAGAACCATTTTCGGGAAAAGGAAAGGCCTGTTTCCATGTTGTGTAATTTTATGACTCTATGATAGCAGCTATTCAGGAAAATGTTTCACCACCAAGTAATCAAGGACATTAAAGCCTCATGCTCCAAAAATGAAAATCAAAGCAAAGGTTAAAACATGAGGCAAAGAAAGAATGAATGAAATGCACATTATGTAGCCCATATGATGACCTCAGGAACCCTCAGATTAATCATCTGAGTGAGGTTAGATTGAAGTTATTCCTAATCTCCTCTGATTGAGGTATTGTATTTTTTTTTTAGGGCACCTATCAGGAAGCAGAGAAATCTGGAACTGCAGCACCTTCTGACCAAGATGTTTACTACAATGAAAGTGTTACCATAGATGTTGACACTTTCTCAACTGAGGTCCAATGTTATGGACTGGCCTACTTCGTACAGGTTACAGCCGATGCGTGCAGAATCTTGTTTAATCTGATTTTCTTTGGATTCCACTGATGCAGACTGTTGTCTAAGGCTACCTCCCAAGTGGATCTTGCTTCAAAAGCTTAAGAAGATTATGAACTAATTTAAATAGCACTTGTGCCCTTAATGCGAATTGTGGGACAGATGCTTACCACTTTTTATGCACAAGAAGACTGACTGACCATGAGTCAAATGCTGAGTCGAAACCTTCAAAGAAGACTGACTTAGAATAAGTCAAAAAGCACAACATAGGATGTACTTCCTACGGCAGCTGAGGAAGCACAATCTGCCACAGGCAATGATGGTCCAATTCTACACAGCCATTGTAGAGTCTGTTCTCACCTTCTCCATCATGGTCTGGTTTGGCTCAGCCACCAAGCACAACACCTGGAGGCAGCATCGAATCGTCCGATCAGCTGAGAAGGTTATTGGCTGCAACCTTCCCTCCATTGATGAACTGTACACTGCAAGGGCCTGGAAGTGAGCGGGCAAGATCATCTCTAACCCCTCTCACCCTGGCCACTACTCTTTGAATCACTTCCCTCTGGAAGGCGACTCTGGACTGTCAAAGCTGCCACAGCCAGACATAAAAACAGTTTTTATCCACGAGTGGTTGCTCTACTCAACAGCCAAAAATCTGTAGCCTCCTTTTGATCTGGTATTTTGTTGGTTCACATGCTTGACCAATGGTGTTTTATCATTAATGTTTTATTATTATTAATGTTTAGTGTTTTCTGAGTCATTCGTAATTGTCACTGGATGTCATGTCGTTACTTGTGGGCGGAGCACCAAGGCAAATTCCTTGTATGTGAATACTTGGCCAATAAACTTACTTACTTACTTAATGCTCCAGAGCCCTATGTTGCATTATATGCACAATATATAAAATGAAAAGTTATTTTGTCCTATATGACTTGAAAAACGTTTGTCTGTGTTTGATTGTACTCACACACAAGATCATAGGAATCCCTGACACATTTTTAAGAAGAACCTACTCTCTAAATGCAACAGCGGCTGTCTTGGACTCTACAAATGATTTCCTTTTTTTCCCCCAATTACAATTGGATTGTTGACAATAGTGATATCTCACACAAAATGATGCAATATTTGTCTTTGGACGAGATGAGTGACTTAGTAATTGGAAAATGTTTTTTTACCAAGAACACCACAACATTAAACAGCTATAACTTTGACTTGTCAGAAGCCTGTACTTACAAATGACACCCACAAAAGCTTTGCAACTTTTGATGGAGAACCACATCTGCTTAACCAGTGCTAGCTTGAACACAAAGGCATCGTACTTCGGTTGCAAGAAATCTGAAGTAAAAATAAAATACTGGAAATAATCAGCAGCTAAGGCAGGATCCATGAAAGGAGGAATGGTTAGCATGTCAAGCCATTAGTCTTTTATCAGAACAGTTAAATGTTACAGGTGAAGAGAAAGAGAAAGTGAGAAAGAACAGGAGAAAAGTCCTTTCACAGAATAGAAGACAGTTAAGGCTAAAGACATGAAATATATGATGATGCAGGTGGTCGTGGGAAACAAAGGATAAGCTGAGAAGAGGTGTAAAAGTAAATAGTCAAAGAGCTATCTGAAATTGTTAGGTCTGTAAGGCCATAATATGCCTGGAACCAAAGCAGCTCAGAAGACTCAACACTTCATATCAACTCTCTGCAAGAACAATGCATTGGCCACATTCCACCGCCCATTCCCTGTAGCCCTGCAATTCTTTCCTTTCAAGTGCAGATCGAGTTCCATTTTGAAAGCCATGATTGAATCTGATGCTACTTTTTAAGTCAATGCATTCCAGATGCTAACCATTTGTTTGGGTAATAAAGGTTTACCCCATATTGTCTTTGGTTCTTTTGCTATTTGAAAGGTAAATGATGTCTCTTGAGTTTATGTCGAGGTTCATTGAGAGGGGATGAGAGGGGATCTTAGGAGATCATAGAAACATAAATAATTCTTAAGGATTGGACAGGTTAGATGCAGGAAAAATGTTCCCGATATTGGGGTGGTCCAGAAACAGGGGTCACAGTTTAAGAGTGAGGGGTAGTCAATTTAGGACTGAGATGAGGAAACATTTCTTCACCCAGAGAGTTGTGAATCTGTAGAATTCTCTGCCACAGAAGGCAGTGGATACCAATTTACTGGATGTTTTCAAAAAAGTAACTCTGTTTGATTTAGAAAGATTTAGCTCTTAGGGCTAAAGGAATCAAGAGATATGGGGAAAAAGCAGGAACGGGGTACTGATTTTAGATGATCAGCCATGATCATATTGAATGGCAGTGCTTGGCTCAAAGGGCTGAATGGCCTACTCCTGCTCATATTTTTCTATGTTTCTATGTTTCATTGGAACAGTCCAGGAGAAGAGGGAGAAAATGGCATAGGATTTAAGGTGACATTGGTCTCAGGGTCATGCTTGCAGACCTTTACAGGCACAAGAATATTTGGAGACAAGCAACCATTAATGTAAATGGTAAACAATTGAAGGCTAAGAACCATTCGTGGGGGTACTCTGCATGTTACAATCCTCCAGCCTGACGAGGACCCATTTATTCCATCTCTCAGTTTTCTATGAGGCAGCCTGTTTGCAATCCATTCCCAATACCTTGGGCTTTATGCACCAGCCTCCTATGTGCCCTCCTATGTGCCCCCCTTATCAAACATCTTTAGGAAATCTAAATATGCAGCAACTACAGGTTCCTGTTGATTAACTCTCCCTGTTACATCCTCAAGAAATTCAAGTAAATCACCCCCACATGACTTAAGTCCACTAAACCATGCTGACTGGGTTTAATAATATTCAGCTTTCCTGAATAACTAACTATTTCCTCGTTGATTATTGACTTTAGCATCTTGCCAATCATATCTGTTGAACTAACTGGCCTGTGGTTCCCTGCCTTCTGCCTATCTCCCTTTTTGAACAAGGGAGCATTATTGGCTGTTTTCCAATCTTCCGGTACCCTCCTGGAGTTTAGCAAGTGGTGAATAATTACAACCAAATATAATTCCATTATATTTGTAGCCATCTCCTCTAAAATCTTGCATGCAGTTCATTGAGGTATACAAGCCAAATGCAGGCAAATGAGACTGTTTGGTGTTATTTGGCGGCGGCGCGACTCACTGTTGCAGCGGCCCTACAGCCTGTCTGTCTTTTTTTTATGTTTTGTCTAGTTAAATGGAGATGTTTGTGTTTTTTAATAGTGTTTTTAACAGTGAATATGTGGGGGGCGAGGGGGGGAAGGGGGAAACTTTGTAAAAATCTCTTCCCTGTACGGGAGACCCGACCTTTTTCCTGTCGGGTCTCCGTTGTCGTTAGGGCCTAGCACCGGGGAGCGGCCTCCAGCCTGAACGAGCTGCGGACTTACCATCGTGGGGCTGGCCGGCATCGGATCGTGGGAAGCTGTGGTGACTCGCTGCTGCGGCCCGACCACATAGCTCGGAGGCTCCAGCTGCAGCCGCAGGTCCGGTGGACTGGGACATCGGGAGCTCGCGGGTGGAGGGACCGCTTTCCGGAGCTCCCGCAACGAAACTTCTCCAGCCCGTGTCGCGGGGCTGGAACGACCTGGAGCGGGGCCGTACATCGCCTGGCACGGCTTTATGGCCGTGGGGCATTCCAGCGCCCGCCGGGGGCCTCCAACTTAGTGACATTTAGACCAGGAGCGGGGCCGTACATCGTCCGCGCGTGGCCTAAAATGGCCGTGGGACTTATCATCGCCCGCCTGGGGCTTCGACATCGGGAGAGAAATGGAAAACAGGGGAGAGAAAAGACTTTGCCTCCCACAACAGTGGGTTCACTATGATGGATGTTTTTGTAAATTGAATTGTGTGTATGTCTGTAGGAAATTGTCTTTGTTTGTATGGCTGTGGAAACGGAGTTTCGTTTGAGCCTCACTGAGGTTCAAATGACATGTAATAAATATTGATTGATTGATTGATTGATTTCTACAGCAGCCTCGTTCTTTAGAGGCCCTAAGTACATTTACCTTACCAACCCATGTATATATTCATAATAACTTTTATTGTTTGTTTTTATACCTGTACATGCAAACTCAAAATTCATTTTCACCCTTCTCAGGAGTGTTGTATTTTTCTGCGGTGGCTGAATCCTAAAAAATCTGCCAGTCCTCGCGGCTACCTCTAACTTTGTCATTTTGTAGACCTTATTTTTCATTTAACATTATCCTTTGCTGCCTTTGTTAACCAGGGATTGTGTTCTTTCTCATGGAGTTCCCTTTTTTTGGTTTGAATAAACTCTCTCTGAGCATTATAGACCAGGTTTTTAAAAATATCTTCTACTGACCTATCTCTTAGCTTATTTTCCCAGTCCATCTTGGACAATTCCAACCATACCACTTATACACCACAGAAACAGGCCCTTCAGCCCAACTTGTCCATGCGCTAAGGTGCCTTCCTGAGCTAACCTCCTTTGTCTGCATTTGGCCTATTTTCCTCTAAACCTTTCCTGTCCATGTACCTGTCCAAATGTTTAGTTTATTATTGGCAAGCGCACCAAGGTACAGTGAAAAGCTTTTGTTTGCGTGCTATCCAGTCAAAGAATATGCTATACATGAATACAATCAAGCTGACTACTGTGCACAGAAAAGCATAAAGAGTACAACATTTATTGTAAGATCTAACATTGAAGTCCAATTAAAGATAGTTCAAAGGTCTCCAATGAGACAGGTGAGCGCCAGGACTGCACTCTAGTTGATAAAAGGGCCATTCAGTTGCCTGATAAAATCTGGGAAGAAGCAGTCCCTGAATCTGGAGGTGTTTGTTTTCAAATTTGCTCGAGGATGCTCGACCCCCCCGACATCCCTGCCTTAAGCCCCCCCTCCCTAAAGCCAGCAAGAGGGGGTGGGGCAAGTGGAGGCGGGGCATGGGGGCGGAGCGAGTGGGAGCAGAGCAAGTGGGGGTGCTGTTTTATTTACTTTTAAATTTTAATTGTCAATAATGTAAAATATACCACCAAACTGAACAAAATGTTTAATTTACATCACAGGACAATGGTGGGTAAGGTGGGCCAAAAATTGTAGCAAGATCATGTACCGTATTATGTATCATGTAACTTATTATTGTCATGTGTACCAAGGTACAGTTCCACTTCTCAGATTTTGCACTACAATCTTGCATCATTCTACTATTTTGCACTTGTCACTGTATTTATTGTTTTATACGTCATTCCTTTACATGTGCTGTTTACCTGTGAGTTTCATGTGAACAAGGAATTTAATTGTACACTGGTGTATACAACAATAAGCTAATCTGAATCTGTATCCCCTCCATTCTCTGTGTGAAAATAAGCTTGCCTCTGTGGACCCTTTAAATCTTTTCATTTTTCACGTTAATTTAAGTTGAAAATAGTGGTTTTAGCCCTCTGGTGTTTACCCTCAAACTGCAGCTGGGACTATTGTACAGTGGTCACAACCTCCTGGGGGATCTTAAACCTAAATATCCCTTACTATATAATCAGCTGCTCTTATTGCCAAATCTTACTTTCTGAAAACCATCTCACTGGTCCCTGTGAAGGTCTTCTTACTTGGTTTGAGTATACACTGCTCTGGAAGCTCACGCTTTATCCATAGCTTGGTCACTGCTCCTTGTCCTCCCTTAGGTTCTCTTCCCTCATGTCCCAGTGAGGATCCCAGTGAGGATCCTCGCAGATTAATATTTATAGAGACCTGGTCAAACAGAAAATTGGAGAAAGCCCCATGCCCCATTGTGGTTGGGAACTGTAGTGGCTCTCAGTATGTTAGGTCTCAGCATATAATAGAGGTTTTAGTGATAAACACACGTTTAATGACCTAACATGTTTCTAATAACAGTGGCCACTTTATTATTTTGTTACTGTTCTGGATACTGAAGGCAAGCACATACTACCTATTGTTCATTGTTAGATGGACTATCTTAAACTGTTACAGTTCCATATTGTAAATGTACCTGCACAATGCCATTGCGTGAGGATCCCTGGATTGATTTCCAGTAGCTCTGAAGACGCTAAGATGCTGTGTGATTTGAGGGAGAGTTTGCTCCCAAAGGCATGCTGCCCTTGCTCTTTTTGGCAGTAGAGATTCAGAGATTGGGAAATGATTTCTGAAAAGCCTAGGTCAGTAACATCAATATATTTTGTAGTTGGTATACCCACGCGTGTTTAGAGTAAGATGACAATCGTGCAGAAATACTTTAGTTTGATTGTGTTGAGATACTTGGGTGTTGAAATGTACTCATCCAGGCTGGGCATGAGTAAATTATCATTCTACTGGCTTATGAGTCAGAAAAGATGAAGAGGCTTTTGGACGTCAGGAGGTGAATTACATGCTGAAGGATACCGTACTCTGACCTACTAATATAGCCATGGTATTTATGTAGTTGGTCCTATTGTGTTTCTGATTAATGATGACCCCCAAGGTTTTGATATTGGGATCCTGATAAAGGTAATGCCAGTGATTAATAGGAGCAGGCAGTTAGACATTCTGTGTTTGGGATGGCATTTGTGTTGGCAATAATGATATTTGTTATTTATTCGTTCACAGTCTTCAGTCTTCTCTATGGATGTTGCATTCTTCACTTTCTGACAAGTTTCCTTTTCACTATAGTTTTACTAATGCTTCTTGAGTCCACACAGTCAATTTTGCCTTTATGTCACTTTAATCTCTCAGCTGGAATGTTGCTCTTTGGTTCATGTTTGGACCAATGCTGTGATGAGATCTGGTGGCAAGTGATCCTTGCAAAACACAGAATGGACCTTGCAAAACACAGAATGGACCTTGCAAAACACAGAATGGACATCTTATGATCTCAGTCCGCTAGTTGCACTTGATATTGCTGTTCATAGAATATTCCATCAATTTGCAAATGGTATGGAAGAGTCTGATTGTGCGGTTGTTATTCTGATTAGACCTGTTTTGCTTTTTGTGGGTGAAACACACCTGATTAATGTTCCATATTGTCAAGAAAAGGCCAGTCTGGTAGATTTACTGGAAGAAGTTGGCTAGAGACATTGCTAGTTCCATATAAGTCTGACAATAGTGAGGAAAAACTGTTCCTGAACCAACACTCTTTATCCTCCCCAGGGCAGCTTTCTTTTCAATAGGAGGTGCAACACCTATCCTTTTAATTTCTACTTCCAAAACTCCAATGCTCCAAATACTCTTTCTATGTGAAACAGCAATACCTTTTTATTTATTTCAAATTAGTGTTTTGCAATTTTGCTCACGGTGTGCTCTCCTTTGCTGTGGGGAGAAGAAGTCGTGGGACCACTGGGTAAAGCACCTTAATTCACTTAAAAATATAGACCTTGAGTTCCAGTCATTAATCATGTTAACTTTTAGTCTCACTCCATTTCTCAGCTCTATCCTCAATTTCCTTCCAAAAAGTTCAATGCATCCTTTAGAAACAACACATCATCTTTAGACGAGGCGGTTTTCAACCTGCATTTAACATTAAGCTTAGCAATTTCATTCTATTGATTCTATTTATATTGCTTCTGGATCAATTTTTTTTAATTTTCATACTAGTATTCCTGTTGCTTTGCAGCATCACCTCTTTTGCTATTTAATCTCCCTTGCCTTCACATCAGATTACAGAACTTTCTTTTTGTTCATTCCTTAACTTTTCTCTTTGGTTACATATTAAAGCTTATTAGGTTTTAAAGAAGGTCACTGACATCTAAAAATAACTCCTACATGCCTATCATCTCAGTGATGGTTGTATGAGAGAAGTAAATGAATTAATGCAGGAATGTCATTTTTTAATTGCTGCATTATGGCAATATGTGCATGTTGAAACTTTATACCTCAGAAGAATGGGAACTAGAAGCCCTATGCTATACAATTAAACATGTGTGTTTATTGGTATTTGTTGCTAATTATGACAGCAGTTTCTCAGCAGTTATTTCTATTGGGGATGGATTTGCAAAATCATCCTCAAAATACTTATTAGCATAATTAGAAATTATATATTTTAATTCTCATTGCCATGTTCACAATCTGTGATCTCTACATATGTGAGCAGTAAATATATGAGTGCTGGTTGGTGCTAATGAGATACAGTACAAAATGTGGAGCAACATATAGAACATTGTGCTTTGCATGGAACGCCTGGTTATGCCAATTATTATCATGGAAATGTAATTATTTTGGTTATTAAAGTTACTTAAAAGAACGTGTTATAATAGCATCAGAAACACAATTTCTTGGTCTCTATGAAAATTCTCTTACCGAGTTAGGAACTGTCGCACTGTTCCTCACCTGGGCAATGAACAACCAAAGAACCACAAAAGCTACTATAATAGACAATTCAATAGAGTTGCCCCTCATTTTTGGAAGAGTCTCAAATTAGCACCGACCATCCCATTGTTATACTTACAGCCCTCATTTGTGGGGTCCGAGTTGCTGTGAGAAATAAACTCTAGTTTTCAATTGGAATGATTACTATTCTGGGTTACTATATGATTACTATTACTATTTTGCATTCTAGTACTTGAAATCTTAGAAATGGGGAGATAACAGCTTGCAAAGCATATCAGATTCAGATTCAGATTCAATTTTAATTGTCATTGTCAGTGTACAGTACAGAGACAACGAAATGCATTAAATGCATTAAATATCAATTTGGATATTTAAGCAGCGTTTGTCATTTTCAGGTAAATATTTACAAATGTATCTACGAATTGCACTTTATGTTTTACTGGGAAGAGGAGGCAGTTTTTCTTCTAATTTTCAACTGCTGATCCACCATTTTAGGTTAGAAACATGTTTCAGTTGAAAATCTTCCCTTTGTATTGTTTGTGTAAATAATTAGAATACTCTTTACAGAAATAATGGACAAATCAGACCAATTCATAACGAGTTGGTCTCCATTTGTCGTCTTTTTGGAATCATATGGTGCAACACAATTGTAAAAGCTAACTGTTTCAGGACTGGATGAGGGATGGTCAAGACTATAAACAATGATCTCCTTACTTCTTTTCTTTATGTCTTATTCTCTTTTTCCTGTTTTCTTTTTCTCAACTTTCTTCACTCATTTGTCTTTTTTCTTTATCTTCACACACTATATATCACGTCTTTCTATCCTTTACTATCCAATGTCTTTTTCTTATTCTTATCTTTCTTTATTCTAACAAAAAAAAATAAGAAGCTGTACATAAAATGTATTATGAAAATACATATTAGGCACTTTGGTGCCATATGATTGTACTTATTTCTAATAAAATAAAATGTTTACAAAAAAAATTAAAAAAAAGAAATAAAGGGATACAAGTAATAGAGAAGGGATGGAAATGCAAATAAAATATTGCAATCTCCGAGTGAAATGTTTACTCCCTGAATCTGTTGTAGAATCTTTCTGTGCATAGATTTGTTCTGAGCCGCTGAGTTTATGCCTCTTGGCATCACGTGCCTCCCTACCCCTTCTCCCCTTCCCCCTTCCCAACCAGTTTCAGCCAGTGGGAAACAAGTTCTACTTCAGACAACAGCACGTTTTGATGAAGTTCAGATGAACTATATTGGAAAGCAAAACTATTCCTCCAAAACTATTCATCTCACTCATCGCTTTGGTCAGTGATTGTTCAGCTAAATACATTAGCAGTTGGAACATTGTCATTATATTCTCTGACCTCTGAATATCATGTTATCAGAAATGGAAGCAATCAGGTCACTAGATGGTTTGTTGAAAATAACAGGTTCAAAATTTAGTTGCTCGCTCTTTAAAAAGGACCGTGAGTACAGTGTTTGGCCTACCACACACAGAACTGACAAGGAAAGTTTAGCAATCAATTTTTAACTCCAAATTCAACTCTCAGTGCATGGGGTGGCCCCCACAGCCAACCACAGGACCAGCAGAGTGCATCCAAGGATGCAAGAGATGAGCCCATAACCCGCTCAACGGCATCAATCCACTCCTCTGTCCGCCGCTGCACTTCTTGCCTACAGCTCTTCCAAACCAATAAACCACATGGAAAGAAAAAAAAATACTTTTTTTGGGTTGTGGGAAATATATTTCAATTATTTTTATGGCCCTCTTCTTGGCAAACTAAATAATTCAACAGCAGCTTCTCTGATAAATTCAACATTGCTTTCTCCAGTGGCTCCATTCAAACTTGCATGCTTTTCATCTGTCATGGTTGATATATGTAGGTTGACACAACTGGAGATATCCTCCCAGTGTGCTTTCCTGCATATGGATTTGGGTGGTTGCCAGAGTAACTATTGCTTCTTCCCAGTCAGTTCAATCAAGCTCACCGCTGTTTCGATAAAACATGTTTTCCTGGTTGGTTTGTCCCTTTTGAGTGATACATTTTGAGTTGGCATATCTTTGTTGGGAAAGGACTTTTTAACCAAATAGACAATATTGTTAAGGGACAAATTCTAAAAATGACTAATTGATTGAACGGGATTGACTAATTTGATCAAGTTGATGAAAAATATGGGCAGCGTAGGGTTCACATCACAAAATCGCTGGTCAGTAAGTCGAAGGGCCTGTTTCCGCTCTGTAGCTCTAAACAAAACTAAAATTGCAAAACAATTATCTATTTGTATCCTCTTCACATCAGTGAATAAATAGACACATTTGAAGCCCAAAGAGAATGATTGAATCTTGTCCATTGCCCATCCTTTCTGTTCCCAGTCCTTGCCCACCAGGTGAAGAGGCAGAGGCTCAATGTTGCTGGTCCTCTATGCCTTTGAACGGTAGCATGATTTGAGAGTGAGTAGATCACAACCACACAGCATAGAGGTCCCAACCCTGGCTTCTACAGAAGCCCAAGCTGGCAGTGGAGCATTGAAAAAACTAAAACCTTTACATGCCTTTGACATTCAAAAGCATTTAAGAACTCTTAAAAATGAAAATAAGTAAAAATATAAAAAGCACAAAAATAATTAAAACATTGATGTAAAATAATCCAATAAGGGATTAGTTGCCTTTCTATTTGTTTCCTACTCTGCAGGCCCGAACCTCCCATCAAAATCAATGGTGTAGGGTGGGAGGGGTGATTTCCTGTGTGTAACATTGATGAACATTAGCAAGGTCAAAGTTCACGTGGAGTCTGGCTTCAGAGTGTTAGTAATAGATTTGTCATTCAGTACTTCTCAGACATTTGCTTTTGGCAGCACTTATTATAATTTCCACATCTAAAAGTTGGCAGCTCTGTGGACTCCAACACAGTAAGATTTGCCTCATTGATTTCCATCCCAATATCAATACATCATTGCATCATCAATCAATGCCTTACATCAATTTAATACACACAACTCTTACTAATGAAAATGGCAGAATCCCAGTGATTCTACCTGGCAAAATATTGTCGCCCAGAACATCTTCAAATGAAACTGCTAATGATGAGCCAAAGCTTAGGTACAGAAATGTTGTTGAGTCTATATTACCTTGAAAATAGGTGCAGGAGGAGGCCATTCGGCCCTTCGAGCCATCAAGGCCATTCTTTGTGATCATGGTTGATCGTCCCCAATCAATAACCCGTGCCTGCCTTCTCCCCACATCCCTTGATTCCACTAGCCCCTAGAGCTCTATCTAATTCTCTCTTAAATCCATCCAGTGATTTGGCCTCCACTGCTCTCTGTGGCAGGGAATTCCGCAAATTCACAACTCTCTGGGTGAAAAAGTTTTTTTCTCACCTCAGTCTTAAATGGCCTCCCCTTTATTCTAAGACTGTGGCACCTGGTTCTGGACTCGTCAAACATAGGGAACATTTTATGTTCTAGCTTGTCCAGTCCTTTTATAATTTTATATTTTTTATATAAGATATCCCCTAATCCTTCTAAACTCCAGTAAATACAAGCCTAGTCTTTTCAATCTTTCCTCATATGACAGTCCCGCCATCCCAGGGATCAATCTCGTGCTATAGTCTCGTAACAAAATTACACTCAGATTTTGGAGGATGTTTGAGAAATATCATGACTCAACAGGATTTCTGTACCTAAGTTTCTGCTCAGCAGAAGCACTTTCATTTCCGAGTCAGAAAGCATGAGTCGAGAGAATTGAATTTTTAATACAGATGAATAATTTAATGCACTTTTGAGGGAGAGGTATGTTGCCTCTATGTGCAGGGTGAGATTGAGAAGCTGACCTGTGCAGGACTTCCCAGGCCGGAACCCTGCCTGCTCCTTTATTAGGGATGGCTCTATCACCGGGCTGAGGCGGGTCAAGTTGAGTCGCTCAAACAGCTTGTAGGTATGGCAAAGAAGTGATATTGGCCTGTAGTTCTTTGTTGCTAAAAGATCTTTGCCTGGCTACAGCAATGCTATGACACGTGCGCGAAGCCAGATCTTTGGGATTTGACATCTCTCCTTGCAGGTGTTAAACATGGCCAGCGACCACTGTTTTGCAGTTGGTCCAAGGTGCTTGATTTGTTCAGTCATGATGTTATCCAGACCTGCAGCTTTACCTATTTTGGCTGTGCATATAGCAGCATCTAGTTCTTTCATAGTGAAAGGCTGACACAGTTGTGGGTTATCAGAGTTACCTTCATAGCACTGCTGGGGTTTATCACTGGTTAGTCGGTTTTGTCATTGAGTAGGAGTTGGTGTGCTACTTGATTAGAAACATAGAAACATAGAAACATAGAAATTAGGTGCAGGAGTAGGCCATTCGGCCCTTCGAGCCTGCACCGCCATTCAATATGATCATGGCTGATCATCCAACTCAGCATTAGGCCGGTCAATATGGAGTGACTTGGCCTTCTCTGGGTCCTTGTTAATCCGATTGAGAGTGGCCCAAGCCTTCTTCTAGCTGTGTGTCATATCCACAGATTCAATCAGATCCTGCCATGACTTGTGCCGATCAGATGCGATAGCTGCAGTAAGAGCTTCCCCGGTGGCTATAGATTTGGCAGAATAGGGGTCGGCTTCATACTTCTCCTTGTATAAGGCATATATGGCAGCAGAATCTGGGGAAAGACCAGGTACATATTCCGTGTGGCATCCTCTGGGGATATGTCTTCTCAACGACTTCCATACTCTTAGCACAAATTGGTCATATGCTTCAGGTGTAGGCTCCAAATCCCCAATCGACTGGTCAAGGTCCGTAGCAAAGCCCTGCCAGCCCGCCTTTTTGAAGTTGAAAAATGAAGAAGAGTTTTAGAAGTGTGCAGGCAACTGAAGTAGCTTTGATGGACATTTAATTAATGGAAAAATAATTATGTTTAGGCTTTGCAAGTGCACCAAATGCAAATCAGGGGAAATATTTTAGCTGCTGTGATCTCAGGCAGTTTTTTTTATATTTCATCAGTAATCACATTTATTTAAAATGTAAGTATTTCATTATTTTTATACATAGTAAGGTGGACTTTGCGTTATTGCAGCAACTTCACAGGCCTTCCATGTATTCCAGTTTTTAGAACGTGAATTACTTCTGAGCACTGAGTACTTTGTAAGCAAAAAGGAAAGTCAATTTTCATGAAATAACATCATTACCTACTACAAATGAGATGAAAGACAGGGTTACTTTTGGTGGTGTTGAGGGATTATAGAAATAAATTAAAATTTTCCACAGCAGATTCATGACTGACCAAAGTTATATTGCCAGAATCAGCACATACTCTGAATGGATTTATTTATGATCAAATTATTTGGGCATCAGAAGTATGTATTGAGGTACTATATTTGACATAGAGAGAATTGGGTAGTTACCAAAGAAAATAAATAACATCTTTCCACATCTTTATACTTTATATATTATGTGACATCGATATGTTCCATTGATGGGCTGATAGGATATAAAACAACGAGAACTAGGTTGCCATTTAGTCTGTTTGTGTTAAATGGATGCCTAACAGTAGTTATGAACCTGATTACCTTCAAGGTTAGGGGCCTGGACAGCTTTCACATTTGCACTTAACAACTATGTTTTTCCTGTATATTTGTGGCATTTTGATGACAGCGAATAAAGTAACTCTTTCCTTGTCAGCATTTGCAGTAAGAAGGGAGCTGACAGAAACTGAAGTCATTCAGTTACATTTAAAGCCCATTACATTTCTTTTCTCTGCTTTCCTTTTTATTGGAACTTGACAGTACTGATGCATTAGAGATGTCAGTTTTTTCATTGCAGAAAGCTTGTAAAGAATTAGCCTAAAGTTTATTATCCCTCCCCATTTTCTTCTCTCTTTATCTGAACAGTGGAATAATTTTGACTGTGCTATATTATTGTGAAATGACAGCCCATTTCTCCAAATAAATCTTGTTAGTCATTGCGATAGACTATGTTGTACTGTTCTTAACATTGAGCCCAGTTCCTGTTCCACAAACTCAAGTAGCCTTTTGGTACATTGTCCAGCTCATTAGGCAAACATGATGAAAGGGTTGTCAAACTCTATAGTCAATGGCTATAGCTGGGTGACAGAGCAAGTGGGTGATGAGGTGGCAGAGAAAAGATAGTGACTAAGTCAGGCCTGATGTTGTTCATAACTAAAGATTCCTGTATGTCATTAATTTGGCATTAGGTTTAGTCTTAACTTGAATATTATTTTAATTTGTCAGTGACAGTAATATACGGCTCAGCTGATGTTAAGGATTAATAAATGTGTTTACATTTATCATATGGCAATAATATTCCAGCAAAAGTCTGGTGAGTATTATCACCAAATAGTATAGATGTAGTCTACCAAAATGTAAATTGGATTTAATGTGCTACGATTATTTGGAAGCAGGAGTTTAATGCTACAACATAACCTTACCAAGGCATTCATGGAAAAAAAGCAAATTCTGAATTGCTTTTTTTCCAAAATGTACTTCAATCCAACATGACGTCTCTATGTTTCTACTCTTTAACTAATTAATTATCTTTTTAAGATTGAACCTTTAATGTATTGAGGTTAATTAGCACCCATTTATTTAGAACTTTGTCACAAATGTGTTATGGGCCTGTTCCACTTAGGTGACTTTTTAGGCAACTGCAGGAGACTATGCAGTCGCCACATGTTCGCGGGTGGTGCCAGGGAGTCGCCTTCTTGGTCGGGAGGAGTTCCCACATTCTGGGAACTAGTCGCGGCCTCATTATGATCGCCGCAAATGTTTCAACATGTTGAAAAATTAGCGGCGACTAGAATGAAGCTGCCACGGAGAGTAGCGCGAATTCTCGTGCCGTAGGTGGGTCGCCAGGATATCCTAATGGATTGCCAGGAGGTCGAAGGTTCTCAGAGGTTCTCGTAGGTTGTAGCCAATGCTCACGAGTGAATTTCATTGGTTCATTGGGAAAAAAAAGGTAAGCAGTATTTTTCGGAACCAAGGAAAACCGACCGGCAGTGTTAAATGTCCGCCGAGCTTCACAGCCGGGTAACTCTGGCTTCTTAAAAGCTATCTCCACTCCTTCTCCCCCCTTCTCCCCCCTCTCCCCCCCACCCTCTAACCCCTCTTTTAAAGGACTTACCGTAGACTGTGCTTTAGCCATCTTTTTACAGCGCCAACCTTCCTGTTCATTGCGGTGTATGTCTGTTTCACCTTGTCTTTGCATCATGTGAACTTTTTAGACAGCGCTCCCCTGCTTGTTCTGTTCCCTGCCTGCATAACGGGCTGATGAAGCAAGTGATATGTGTGTGTGTTCCACTCTGACAGTCGCCGTTCCAGTTGCTGGTTTTTCAGGCAACTGCCGGCAACTTGACAGTCGCCGGCAGTCCACTGAAAAATCGCCTAAGTGGGACAGGCCTATAAGGGTCTGTTATCATCCATTTGGTTGTCACCTCTTCACTGGAGTTAAGGACATTGACTCAAATAGTTTTTCTACTTCTGAACTGTGTTAACTTGATTCCGATATGACAGTTAATATATTTTACTTAATAAAAACGTAGTTCCATTATTTGATACAGAATGGAAGTAATGGCCCTGTCCCACTGTACGAGTTCATTCAAGAGCTCTCCCGAGTTTGCCCTGATTTGAACTCGGAGATTTACGGTAATGGCCGCTCGTAAGTACTCGGGGCTCTCATGGACATTTTTGTGGCAACATGTTGAAAAATCTTCACGAGTCTTCCCAAGCTTACTGCGTTTCCCGAGTACCTGCCGTTAGCGTTACGAGCCGCTAAGAGACGTCCGGAGCTCCGACGTACCCACTACGTACATTCTACGTGCTTCCACGAGTTTGATTTTTTTTTAAACTTGGGAGAGCTCTTGAATGAACTCGTACAGTGGGACAGGGCCATTACTTCCATTCTGAATCAAATAATGGAACTACATTTTTATTAAGTAAAATGTATAGGGCCATAAGACTTGGGGCACCAAGATGGCACCATCTTAGGTGCAGGACTGATGTTCAGTTTCCTCAATGAAGACAATTTGTGATACTGCTAATTATTTTATGGAGAATGGGACAAGATTGCAAATTTTTTTCAAAGAACCAATATCGGCGAAAACCATGTTACAGGGGGATTGCATCCATAGAAAACCACCTGTGTCACAATGTTCTATTGCGAAGCTGCATCATCTGGACATGTGTCAAGAAATGCAAGTTAAAAAAAATTAAGATTGTGTTTATTTATTTACTTTTGTCACCTAAATTTTGTAAGAGGAAATTCTATTCCTCATCTCAATTTTTTTGGATGGTGATTTTGAATTCAGTAACGATGTTATTTAAATGGCAATAAGAAGCAATGCGAGATTCAACAATTCCATGGGACTAATCATATTGTCTAGTAAATGTTTGACAGCTCCAAGTAAAATTTTCCCCGTGCTTGAATTTGGAAAGAACATTTGTCTGTTTCATTGGTACCAAATGGGATTCTGATAACAATTTTTTATGACTCACTAATCTCTTTGAGGTAATTGCCTCTATCCTCAGGGTTTGTTTTGTTCTATTAATCATGCCTGGAATATGTTGAATGGAGAAGATATGACTCAGATTTTCACTTGGAGGAATCAACTTAAAATAACTCAATTGTGCTTTTTTTAAATTTTCTAGCCTGTTTGGAAATGTAAGAGTTTTTAAGTAGTTTATTCCCTCATAATGTAACTATTTAAAATTTGTGCATAGCCTCTGCAGTTTCATTATTTTTATAATGGAGTTGTCTCATCAGAGTAGAATGTTCGGTAACTTGCTATTGTCCAAAGTGCCAGGACTTGATACCATTTATTTTTTCAATGTTTTTGACATCGAGCCAAACCATCCAATTTTCTTTCTGCTCCATCAGTTCTGAAAAATTATGACTGTGCTGTTCAAGTTAACTTGTTCTCCTGGCCTGCCATTATTTTGTTATCCCCATTACGTAGAATCCCCACTCAAGAATTCATAGAAATAGCTTCCTCCCTCTATGGTTCTCAATGCTTGCATATTATTCTTCTACGTGGCAGTTAATCTGTCTCACTTTTTATTTTTCTTCTCTGGCCTTTGCCCAACTATCTGTCTCCCCCCCCCCCCCCCCCCCCCCCACCTCTGTTCACCTATTAACCTATAACCTGTCATGCTTTGTCCTGCCCGTTCTCTCTTCCAGCTTCCCACCCCCCTCCCTTGAGGAAGAGTCCCAACTGACAATGTCACCTATCCATGTTTTCTAGGGATGCTGCCTGGCTCTCTGATTTATTCCAACACTTTGTGTCTTTTTTTTTGTAGACCGGCATCTGCAGTTCCTTGTTTCTACGTATTATTGTGTTTCTTGTTTGCTTCCAACACTTATTTTCCCTTTTTTCAGTCAACAAGCAAGTAGCTGCCGGGAGCGGTGGACTCAGTTTGGACCATCTCGGGCACCTCTTCCCCCAATCAAAAGCATCTTCATGACCCACTGCCTCAAGAAGGTGGTATCTATCACCAAGGATCCGGGCCTTGGCCTCTTCTCAATGTTGCCCTCTGGCAGAAGGGACAGACGCCTGAAGTCCTACACCAGCACATTCAAGAACAGCTACTTTCCTACAACTATCAGATTCTTGAACCATCCTGCACAACCCTAATCCTACCTCAACAACAGGACACTAAGGTCTACCTCATGCATTACCACATACTTTATTCTTCTAATCATGTTTCTGCATTAATGTCTTGTTTTTTTGCAGTCCCCTTTCCTTTAGAAATGTTATGTGTAATTTATGCATAATTGTTTTGTTTTTTTTGGTGTGTTTGTTGGTTTGTCAGACTATGTACCAGTAATGCTGGTGCAAGCAGGATTTTTCTTTGGACCTGTACCTCACCATGCTTGTGCATATGACAATAAACTCGAGCTGACTTGTACTTTGTTTTCTTTCCCCTATTTTATTCTTCCCTTCTTCAAATAATCATACGAGTGAGTTCCTTTCTCAAGTGGCCTCCATTGAGAAAGGAACTCATATGAGAAAACAAGAAGCTTAGGTTTTGCTAAATAATCCAACTTTTCATATTCAAACAAATTAGCTCCTTATGTTATAATAGCTGACTTTAATCTTATACTTCGGAAGAACTCCTATAAGCAGTTTAGCATTGCATGGTGTTGATTTGAGAGTGCCCCACCAGTGAAGTGAACATTTTAACAACTTTTAATTACTTGTCAGCAGTATGCTGCTAACTGATTGCAGTCAGATGTGAGATTTAACTGTCAGTCTTGTAAATACTTAACACAAAGCAACTTTGTTTTAGAAAGAAATCCCCTATTTTATAGAGTATAGTTTGAATTTATCTAAAGCCTTAACAGACTTCTGAAACTGATATCATGAGCTTTGCAAACTCTTTGACAATATTTTTGTATTTGCTCACGAAGTGAGAGCAATAAGGAAACAAAATTGGTGCTAATTCCACAATCGACACACATGCTCAGCACCTCGGTCAAGAAGCAGGATACAGTCCAGCTGTAGTCATCTTGAATGATGCCAGTGCTTTTCCACTTCTCATTCTTATCTAATGAACCTCTGTTGATAAAATCCTCCAGAATTTCTCCATGCTATTTTTCTTGATTTCCTTTTTTTTCCAAATCTAAGTCTCTGTCAATATTAAAAATGTAATTAATTTGGGCTGCTATTATACTTGAAGGTGTCATATGGAACATAAAAAAGAGCAGAAATTTTCACTCCAAAATTACTTACGTGCCCTTTTCGCAACCTCGATAACATCTTGCCTGGAAAATCTAGTTGAATGTGTGGATTTCATTAACTTTACCACTAACATCCACCCTGTCCTCAAATTTACTTGGATTATTGCTGACTCCTCTCTCCACTTTCTTTGTCTCCATCACAGGAACAAACTATTGACTGCCTTCTACCATAAACCCACCAACTCCCATTGTAATCTGGACTACGGTAGACAAAAGTGCTGGAGAAACTCAGCGGGTGCGGCAGCATCTATGGAGCGAAGGAAATAGGCAGTGTTTCAGACCAAAACCCTTCTTCAGACTGATGAAGGGTGGGGGGGGGGGGGGGGGGGGGGAGAAGAAAGGAAGAGGAGGAGCCAGAGGGCTGAGGGAGAGCTGGGAAGGGGAGGAGAGAATCTGGACTACGCCTTCTCCCACCCTGCTTCTTCCAAAAACACCTTCCCCTAATCTCAATTTCTCTGTCTCTGCCACATCAACTCTCAAGATGAAGCTTTTCATTCTAGAACATCTGAGATGTCCTCTTTCTTCAGCAAAGGTGGTTTCTTCCTTGTTGTGATAGGGATCCCTCACCCAAGTCTCCTCTATGTCCTGTAGTTCTGCTCTCAATCCCCCCCCCCCCCCCCCCCCCCCCCCCCCCCCAGACGCAACAAGCAAAGAGTTCCCCTGGTCCTCACCTTTCATCCCACCAGCCTCCGCATCCAACAAATCATCCACTAAATTTTCTGCCACTTTCAACATGATCTCACCACCAATCACATCTTCCCATTTCCATCCCTTCCCACCCACCACAAAGACTGCTCTCTCCGCAGCTCCTTGATTCATTCATCCCTTCCCACTTAAACCACCCCATCCCCAGGTACTTTGCCCTGAAACCTCAGGAGATGTCCCTACACCTTCTCGCTCGCTTGCATCCAGGGACCTAAGCAGTCTTTACATGTGAGACAGTGGTTAAAATGCACCTTCCCTAATCCATCTACTGCGTTTCATGCTCATAATGTGGCCTCATTTTCATTGGTGATATAAGGTGTAGACCATGCGTCCATTTCCCTGAACACTTGCATTCAGCCCACCAAGGCCTGCTGGATCTCCCAGTTGCTAACCATTCCCATTCCCATTCCCATTCCTATACTGACCTTTTTCTCTTTGGCCTCCTCCATTGCCAGAGTGAGGCCACACACAAACTGAAGGAACAGCACCTATATTCCATTTAGGTGAATTATAACTCAACCATAAGGAAATTAAATTCTCAATTTTAGGTAATTTACCTACAAACACCCACCCACCCACACCCATTTTTTCCTCCATCTCTTCTCTTTTCACCTTTCTGGTTTCATGTTTCACACCTCTTCTATCCTTTCGCCTTATCTATCACATTTTGTCTTTTCAACTCTGTCCTTGTTCAACCATCTGGCAATCCAAAACTCTCCTCACCTGTATCTATCAATCACTTGCCAGACTTTGTCCTGCACACACCTCTCTTCCATATTTCTCCCTCCCCACTACAATCAGTCTGAAGAGGGGCCTCAACCCGAAACATCGCCTTGCCATGTTCCCCAGGGATTATGCCTGAGTTACTCCAGAACTTCGTCTTTTTTTGTAAACCTACATCTGCAGCTCCTTATGTCTAATGTCTTGCTTTGTTGGCCTTAAATTCTTATCTTGACTGCCCTTAACACTGTTTCTTTTGTCTGTGATGATCTCCATGTCAGTTTAGCTTACTTCCTCAAGGTGACTTGGTTCATTCCACAGCAAACCCAGACCTGAAAGTTTGACATGGTTGTCATAAAACAGGATTGGCATCCTGTAAACTAAACTATTCACTTACCCCACCACTGCTGCATTGTAGCTGCAATGTGCACCACCAATGAAAAGCATAGCTGTAGTTTGACAGGTATACTTTGACAGCCCCTCAAATTGTGTGACTTGAATGACATGGGCAGCAGGTGCACACAAATCCTACCAGCTGCGAGTTCCACTCCAAATCAAACATGACGGTGACCCAAGAGTACTTTGGCGTCATTCATCATCAGTAGATTAAAATACCTGAAATCACTGTCATTTAGCATTGTTGGAATACTTTCATTGCTACTGCCTTCTCAATGAAACTATTGATGAGCAAATCAACGCTTACTTTGTGACACCCACATTGTTGAAATGAATCAAAACAATGTGGTTTGAAAATTTAGCAGTAGCTGACTATTAAGATTTTAATAAGCAAGCACTAAATCTTTCTCACTCAACCTCTGCAGACCTCCATTAGACACATTAGCTGTTTAAAGTATTACTGGCCAAAACATTGTATGTTTATGTGGAAAAGTATCTGCTGAAATCCTTACATTTCAAATGAGGTGCTTTAATTCATTTATCTTCTTGTACTTCATAATTTTTGATTTCAGAGCATTTAAAATTGAGCAAATTAGTGGATTTAAACCTAAAATCTAAATTGCATTGCTAAATCATTACAAATATGATTTGAACTTAAATTTTTTCACCTCATCACATGTTACTCCTTTCATATCTGTCTGTCCTCCACAACGTTCCGTGGTCAAGGAACTACACTCTAGACTAGATTAAATTCCAATTTTCCACTCGTTCACAGTGGGGCAAGCCTCCTGCTCCAAAATTCCCAGTTCAAAACTGGTATTCGTCTTAGCCCTTATTTTGTCGCCACATTCTTTATGTCCCTATTTAAGAGCATACTTTTTTCTTTCCATTTTCCCCCATATCATAACCAACATCATGCCATTAAAATGCAAGGTGGGAGATAATCTCATGATGCCTGCGTGTTCAGAACTTGCTGATATAAAACATCAGACATGTGTTAAAGAAAAGGATTGAAAAATGTAAGATATATATATGGGTGTTTGTGATGCTGTTTTAAGCAGCAGACCCATAAAGCGGCCTAAATCATCTCTGAGCAGATTACCTAGGTCGCCCCTTGTCTGGAGAATGTTTAAACCTGCTGTTTTTGCTTGGCTGGGAGGCCTGATTATACATGTTAATTGGGATCCTATGCCAATCATAAAGACCCTAATGGCAATTTAGTGGTGCATCTACCGTTCAATAGAAGAAAAAGCAAAAGTATTAACAGGTAATATTTAAGCGTGTGTGGGTCTAGACGAAACAAAGGTTCTTCTGTATGTACTGCAGGGATAGTCTGCTAAAATTACCACTGCCGTGTAGTAGAACATTAGGGAGAAATATAATTACCACTTTGCCTTCTGACCAAGGTTTTATGGAAATTTAAAGTTTAGGTTAGAAAATTAAAGCAAGCAAAATGGATTTACGCTGGATCAGTGCAAAAGGCCAAAATTGTTGCTGGGTGGGAGGCATTTTCATTGGGATCTCTAGTAACTCACTTGAGTGGCTACTCCTCATGTACGTTATTTAAGAAGTAAGTAGATTGTTAACAGCTTATTCAAGAACGGAGGAAGGTGAAATCAAGCACTATTCTCACAGGAGAACAGAATAACTGCTATTTCAGCAGTGATCACCGAATTGTAATCTGCAGTGAGAAATCTCCTTACTCTTAGTCTCTGAGGCCATTTACAATTCCCCACTGTTGGTATTGTTTGAGATCAGCTAATTTAATTCCTACTGCAATTTAGCCTGGAATTTTTCTAGGAGTGTAGAATTTAATGTTTTCTCTTGGCTTAGTTTAGTTTGCCTTTCGATGGAGCACACCAGCAAGAAAAAAGTCGTACAAACTATATTCTGTGGCACAAGGTGAAATTGGCTGCAGCAATGAAGATATGTCAGCTGCTCTTTCTAACACACTTTGAGCATAGCCATTACACAATTAATGAGGACACTCAGAATGAGTGACACAGGGCAGCTGGTGACATATTGACATGTCCTGCATCTGTCTTATTTATTCCTGCTAATTCATCCAGGAATGCTTTAGCAAAGAGGCAGACATGCAGCACAGGAGCTATTGAGTAACTGAGGGTTTGTAGGTCTAGGTATGGCCAAAGAGAATATTTATTTCAAAAATATTTGAAGCCTTTATTCATCTGATACTGGTCTCGATATATTATTTTGCTGTATTTACATCCTTGTTACTCTCCCTTCTCACCACAAAGAGGCATTTATTACCCGTTGATGTGTCACTGCCTTATACCACCACCTTTCAATTTTTTTAAATTTTAATACACACTTGAAACCATTTAGCTAAGTTTACAAGTACCTATATTATAATTATTTAAATCAATTTGTCAAGTTATAATTTCTGCTGACTGGTAATCCACATCACCCAGCTTCACTGTAGAAAAGTAAGCAGAGATAAATCATGTCCAGCATCGAGCCCTCTCCATCATTTTATATTTGTGGAACCTCTTTGTGGTGATATTTTACAAACAAACTTATTCAGCATTGTATATTTCAAAGTTCTTTTTTACTTTTGCTCAACCAAAATATTGCTTAAGGGTAACTCTTTTAAAGGCAAAAAGGTCTAGCTTACAATACGGTTTAACTATTTGCTTTTAGATTTAAGGAGTGATTATTGAAGACTTATTATATTAACCTGTGACCTTACACTATTGAATGAAATTTCATACACTCTGATTTATATTAAAATTCCTGATGAAATGACACGTGATTCTCGTGTTGCTGTTTCCCCATGTGTTTCTAATATATTACTATTTAGCACTATTATTAGTAAAGCATTTCAATGCAGCATTAACAGGAAATTCAGAATCTGGCGGCATGCTTCTAATCTTTAGTATTCATTTACAACAATATCAAAGCATGCAGCAGATGCAAAAAATGAAATTTGCAACATTTTATGAAAATCCAGTGAAGGGTTTCCCCTGACAGCACCACCCTCATACACATCTGCACGCCATTAGTGATACTGCAGATATACTATATTCTCACATCCTTCTTTCATTCCCACAGTCTCAGACCAGATGTTGACTGGAGGTTTGGCAGTAAGTCGACCATAGCACTGTGCTTTTTGTCTAAAGCCATACCAAGGCTAATGCCAAAAGCCATTGTTCATCCAGAGGCATCCCTGTGATTATTTACCTTTGTAGATCACTGTTATGTCCAATGATAATTCCATTTTCAAACAGAATGATTTAAATGTGATAGTTTGTTAACATACATGAGGGAAAAATTGAATACATATATCCTGGGAGTAAATTGGGAATAGAGAAGAGACAGTATGAGAATGTCCAGACCAATTCAGAACTTTATGGTGAGAAAATATTTTTGCTTATAGAGTAGAGGTTGCTTGAAGCATTGAGGAGACCATTGTGGTGAGCAAGTGAGGTCCCAAAGCTACTTGCTAAATATATAATTGAAGGACATACTTTGGGAGGTGTTTCCACAGGACTGAAGATCCACCAGATGTATAGAATTAGTTCAAGGCAGTACGACATAGTGGTGAAGATCACCATAACATCACAAATCAATGGAGAAATGTAGTTTACCCTGAAGCAGAATATTCTTATTTAGTTACAGGAGGCCATTTGGCCCAACAGATCCAAGCTAGCACCCAGCAGAACAACCCAATCAGTCCGATTCCCTCTCTATTTATTTCCCTGTAGGTCTGCATTGTTATTCTCCCTAACCCGGAAACATGGCTAGGTGGACCGAGTCATAGGCAAAATAGTGGTGAGTTAACAGCTATCACTTGATCAAAGTTATTTTTACTTTTAAGCACACAGAAAATAGAAATGAGACAGCAGTTGAGACCTACATCCAGAGTTATCCAGGCGAGACACAATATTTGGAAATCCAGAGAATGCCAGGAATTTGGAAGCCAAATTTACCTCAGTTGTTCTCTGTCCATTTACATTGCCTCATCTGTGGATATTTCCAATGTCACCTTCTGTTCTCTGTAACAGTTTCTCCAGAGATGCTGCCTGAGCCACTGAATTACTCCAGCATTTTGTGTCTATTTTCAGCCCATTCTAAACATCGATTTGCTCCACTACTAGCACGCAGTGACTGCAGTGTGTTACACCTACAATACATATCAGACCAAAGCTGTTTTGACAGCATCTCATAAATAAGGACAGGAACAGTAGGACCATGGGAATTCCATCAGCTGCATGTTTTTTCAAAAATTGTACAATAACGTGACTTTCAAATATATTGGCATCCCTTCATCATCACTTGTTAGATTGTGGATTCCCTGCCCAGCAACATTGTGGACGTAGCTTCATCAGAAGGATTTCAGCAGTTCAAGAAGTCAGCACCTCCTACTCAAGAATAATTAGGGATATTCAATAAACTCTGGCCAGCAATAATCACATCACAAAAAATGAATAAAATAATATTTTTTAATAAAAAAGTGCCACTGCATTATAATTAATTTGTCATTTGTTGCATAGTAGATGTGCTTAACAAAATCACATTTTTTGAAATGTTCTACTTCATGTGCTAAATTCCATTTAGCCGATAGGGAAGATTTTTTTGACCCTTTGTCTATGGCATTTCAAATGACTGAAGTAGATCTCATTAGTGTAGAATGATTATCTAACCTCAAATTTATTTTCCCATTTACAGTAGATCCATTCCAAGAACCTAGGCTTGTAATATTCTCTTTCATTCTGTTTGCTAGCCTCTTCTTGCCTCACAATGATGCAGCTGGAAGAGTTGCTGCCTGAAAGCTGCACTGCCTGACCTTGGGTTCTGTCAGTGTGAAGTTTATACTTTCTCCTTTGAAGACGTGGATTTCTCTGGGTGCTCAAATATCAGCCTACATCCCAAAGACATGCAGATTGGTAAGTTTGATTGTCCACTGTAAACTGCCTTGCCCTAGTCATAAATGCATATGGTATGGAAACAAGCCCTTTGGCTCCACGTGTCCATAACAACCAAGATGTCCCATCTAAGAGTCCCATTCACCTGGGTTTGGCCCATATCCCCTGGAACCTCTCCTATCTATGTACCTATCCAGATGTACATTAAATGTCAACTACTTCCTCTGGCAACACATTCCATGTACCCACCACCCTTATGTCAGTAGTATAATCTGATGGAAATGTGGAGGAATGGAGTGGTATCAGATTAGTATAAAAAGATGTTTGATGGACACCACGATGTGATGGACTGAGGAGCTGGTTTCCATGCTGTT
The DNA here is from genome assembly GCF_028641065.1 of Leucoraja erinaceus. NCBI lineage: Eukaryota > Metazoa > Chordata > Chondrichthyes > Rajiformes > Rajidae > Leucoraja > Leucoraja erinaceus. Next base: position 45,941,834 of record NC_073386.1, read on the forward strand.
TGACTTTGGTCAGAAAAACAATGTATCAACATGAATTCTTCATTGTCTTTGTTAATGGCTATTTAATTAGTCTTAGAGTTACAGTAGATTCAGATACTTTTATCTTGTTGCATTCTGTTCCAATTGTAACTCAATTATACCAAATTTCAAGAGGCAAAGAGAACTGGCAGTGAATCTGCTCCAATACATTGAGTCCTCGTGAGTAAAGTGTGAATCACAGAAACGGACCAGTTGGCCCATTAATTCTTCATCATCCCCTTGTACGAGTATTCCAGATAGCCCCAGTCCTCTGTCCACTCCCATATTCTAGCAAATCCTTTTCTTTCAGATACTCACTAAACTCCCTTTTAAAAGTTGCAATTAAATCTGCCTCTGTTATCATCCCTGTTAGTGAATTCCAGACTCTAGGCAATCACTATTTAACCACATCCATGCATCTGTTTTGCTCTTTTTGATGGCGGACAGCGGGGGTGATGCGCCATTGTGTATGGCCGCTCCTCCTGCTGTCCGTCCTTTCACCCTTATTTATTTTTATTTTTAGTCCTGGTGTTTATTGGAGGTCCGAATGTGATAGGGGAAGGGGAAATTATTTTTAAACCCCACAAATGTTGGAATAATCTCGTCCTCTCTGCGGGTCGACAGGCAGCATCTCTGGACGGCGGTTAGAAGGGGACATCTACAAGGAGGGGGCGATGACGTTTTGGGTAATCTCCGAGAAAAGTCCTGTGAACGATCTTCGGAATGGCCGCTTCAGTCCTGGCCGCTGATGGATGTTCACCGACGCCGATGGTCCAGCTTCACGGCAAGAGGGCCTGAAGAAACCGGGCTGGCTGAGGAGGCCAGATATAGGCCCCGACCTCGGGTGGACTATGAGGGGGAGAACTGGATATTTTTGGTGCCTTCCCTCACAGTGAATTCTGCTGAGGGGGGACTGTGTACTACTGTTTCTGTGTCCTTTTTCTCAGTTCTGCTGGGGGGAAGGTTTTGTTGAAAAGTGCTTTTCATTGTTATTTTTAGTTCTTGACTACTTCATCAATGGGAACAAATTCTCCATACTTGTCCAGTTTGTGCCCTCCATGGCTTTAAGTATCTTTATCAGGTATCCTAACGATTTCTGGTTCAATGCGAATAACCCCAGCTTCTCCATACTCAATGTAACTGCAGTTTCTTCTCCGTAAAATCACTGAGGTAAATGTCTTTGGCATGCTCTATAAAGCCTTTACATCATTCCTAAAGTGCGTTCATGCCACAGCTGGGCATGACATAGATATCTTCATTTATTTGTTCTGTCTGAATGCTGAACTCCAAAAGCTCATTCGCACAAAAAATGTTCTGATACATTCACTTCATTCAGACATGCTCAAATGTGCATATTTCACAATTCTATGAAATAATAATGTAAACCTGACAGTATACTTATTAACTAGCAGAAATTGTACCTAGAAAACACAGTGCCTAACTTTCATAACAGGTAATTTAGCTTTAGGCTATTAGCTATTGCTTACAAGAACACCTGTGACCCATTTAAGCTTGATACATTTAATGGAAGCTTATATTTCATCTCTCATTAAGTTAAATGCTGTGTTTGGCATCTGTTTTCAATGGAAAATTGGGTACGTATTGAATTAACTTATAGCTATGTCTGAACTGTAACTGAGTTAGATCTTTAAGTGACTTGTAGTCGTGGTTCATTCTTCCCACCTGATTGGACTCCACAGCGTGCCCTTAGTTTTTTTTTATTCATTCCAAAATCTCACTCAATGTTATTCCTTATTTTCAATTTATTGTTAAGTTGCCTATTTTTAAATATAAAATTAATTCGTGCATTCCCTTTCCACCATGCCCCTACAGAATAATAGCAGCACACACAAGAACTCAAAGAAAAGGTAGCTCATATTTGCTGAAGTCCCTTTGGACAGGAGAGATGTGAAGCCTTCCTTTTGTGATTCTGGTAATCTAACATGTCCTGTTTGACATTTTGCTAGGAATCACTTCTGCAGTTGACATGGAGAGACCATGTCACTGCTAATCCATTACCTCGTAGTAGTGCATAATTGCAGTGTTGATTGAATATTCTTTATTGCACCCAACATCGTGACATCTATTCCTGGCCGCTGAGCCATAACTCTCAAAATTGTGATATTTTGCATTGACTGGATCTGGAATTTCTAGACTTAAGCATGCCAATAAAATGCATTTTTAATGTTAGCATTAAATGCCTGCCAATTTGCACTTTATAGCCCTGTTAATTTTGCACAGTTTGTTTACTAATATTTCAGACATATTTCAGACACATTCCCTGATCCATAGCTAGGTTTCATTTGTACTAATTTCTCACAATTAGTTTTCAATAGTATTTCATATACTTGTTTGAAATGCAGAGGACAATAAGATTGTTGGTTGAAGGGAGTGCTTGTTAATGGAGAAAGCAAAATATAATAGCTCTATGATCCTTCTCTTATGAAGGGAGACAACTGCATGCTTCTGTTTGTGATTATATCAAGAGAGTGCTTACTGACTGCAGTGCTAAAATAAGCAGCAACATGCGTTAGTTCTTTGGAGGAATTTACAATTAATTATGTCTGAGCATTAACACGAGAGCTTGGGGAAAACAAAAAACAAAAATATAGGAATATAATTAGTAGCACTAACAGCTCTTTAACACGAAATTCAGCAAACAACAAATCTATGGTGCGCAATGTTACATGAGTCTTCAACATGGTTACCTGCAGTGGGTCATGTGTATGTTAGAACCACTGGTTACCATTGGTGGTTACCATTACTTTGCTTCATGTGCTAGTTATTAGTCAATGGAGAGGAATTAAACTAGAACTAGTAACAGATAGGGTTACCTCTTGATCTGGTGCTTGGTTAACCTTAAGAGAGCACAAGTGATGTTTTTAAAACTTTGAACTGCTCGATATAAGAAGACAAACCAGCAAAGCAATCTCCATTACTGAGAAGCTTGTGAGAATCAAACAAAACTCCAGAATGACCAAAGTAGCTGCATCTGAATAGTATTTGATTTGTTGGTTGCTCAAATCTGGAAATCTTCAAGGAAGCTCACAATTATTGGTCATTGGCAGCTATTTTGTTTTGTCAATTTTCACTTAATTGTTGAACTGCAACCCTTTTTGAAAAGGCCATGCAGGAAGTCTTTCACTTGCTCTTGGATTTACTGCCAAAAAGGTAAATTTTAGGTAAAGGTAAAAGGTAAAAAGGTAAATAGATTTGCTGATTTTGGGTGGCTTCAAACTAGAGTTGGAATCACGAGGGACTGCAGAGACTGTTGGAACCTTGAGCAAAATACAAACATAAAAACATAGACAATAGGTGGAAGAGTAGACCATTCGGGCCAGCACCGCCATTCAATGTGATCATTCACAATCAGTACCCCGTTCCTGCCTTCTCCCCATATCTCTTGATTCCGCTCTCTTTTGAATGCATCCAGTGAATCGGCATTGCAGATCCGAAGAGCACAGTGGCCTCCGTCAATCTTAAATGGAAGAACTTTGTAACCACCAGGACTCTTCATAGAGCTGGCCACCCGACCAGACTGAACAATCGGGAGAAAAGGGCGTTGGTCAGCGAGGTGACAAGGAACCTGATGGTCACTCTGACAGAGCTCCAGAGTTCCTCTGTGGAGATGGGAGAACCTTCCAGAAGGACAACTATATCTGCAGCACTCCACCAATCAGTTATCTGTGGTAGAATGGCCAGACGGAAGCCACTCCTCAGAAAAAGGCACATGACAGTCCGCTTGAAATTTGCCAAAAGGAACACAATTCTCTGGTGTTTTAAATTTCATTGTACTGGTCTGATGAAACCAAAATTGAACTCTTTGGCTTGAATGCCATGTGTCACGTCTGGAGGAAACCAGGCATCGCTCATCACCTGACCAATACCATAGCTACAGTGAAGCATGGTGGTGACAGCATCATGCTGTGGGGATGTTTTTCAGTGGAAGGAACTGGGAGACTAGTCAGGATCGAGGGAAAGATGAACAGAGAAAAGTACAGAGAGATCCTTGATGAAAACCTGCTCCAGAGCGTTCAGACTGGGGCAGAGATTACCTTCCAACAGGACAACGACCCTAAACACACAGCCAAGGCAACGCAGGAGTGGCTTTGTGACAAATCTGTCAATGTCCTTAAGTGGCCCAGCCAGAGCCCGGACTTGAACCCGATCGAACAAATCTGGAGGGACCTGAAAATAGCAGTGCATCGACGCTTCCCATCCAACCTGACAGAGCTTGAGAGGATCTGCAGAGAAGAATGGGGGCGATTACCCAAATACAGGTGTGCCAAGCTTGTATTGTCATACCCCAGAAGACTTGAGGCTGTAATCACTGCCAAAGGTGCCTCTAAAAAGTACCGAGTAAAGGGTCTGAATGCTTATGTAAATGTGATATTTCAGTTATTTATTTTTAATTACTTTGCAAAAATTTCTAAACACCTGTTTTTGCTTTTTTATTATGGGGTATTGCGTGTAGATTGATGATAAAAAAATGAATTTAATTCATTTTAGAATAAGGCTGTAACGTAACAAAATGTGGAAAAATGTGAATACTTTCTGAATACACTATATATTCCTGGCTAGCTTACCTTCGTACTTCATCTTTTCTCCCCATATTGCCTTTTTAGTTGTCTTCTGTCATTCTTTTAAAGTTTCCCAATCCGCTGGCTTCCCGCTCATCTTTGCTATGTTATACGTATTCTCTTTTAGTTTTAATCTGTCCTTGACTTCCCTTGTCAGCAATGATCGCCTCTTACTCCCCTTAGAATCTTTCTTCCTCTTTGTGATAGAGGAAATCAGGGCCAGACAATATTTGTGGAGGGAAATGAACAGATGACATTTTTGGTTGTGACCCTTTTTCAGACTGATGGAGGCTTCATTGTCAATCTAAAGGAAGGTCTTGACACAAAACACTATCTATCCATTTCTTTACACAAATGCTGCCTTGCCTGTTGAGTTCCTCCATCATTAAAAAATATATATTCAGAGTTCTTCCCTCTATAGCTCTACTGAAATGTCACTGAACTTTCAAATCCCAATTTGAAAAGAACCCCGATGTAAACCATCAAAGTTGCTCATAAGTAATTTGAAACTGCAAATTTCTACTGGGAACATAGAAAAAGATGAGTTAAATCTGGATCTGGTACCAAAGGCGAAGCTTCAACATGAAAGATGAGGTGGAGTCCTCTTCCAAGCAGTGGGGACATGATCATTTTAAATCTGTGAAGCATTTGTCCTCCATGCATTATTTCTGTTGATACAATATTATTCTGCAGCTAAAGATAACTGAAAACCTTAATTGAGCAATTTGTTAAAAATAGGCAAACCAATAAAAAGTCCTACTTAAGTGCCCTGTGAAAAACAGCCAAACCTCAGAATAAGCCTTGTTAACCAAAAAGCCAAATAGAAACAAATAAACCACCATAGGTTTCATCAGCAAATGGCTTATTCCATCATTTCATAATTTTAGTAAAATGCAGGCATAAGAATAAACAAAAAAATAACGTAGCAAATTTCCAGTCCTCATGGTTATTTTTATTATGCAATTTATATTTTAATGAGCAATATGGAATTATTTAATGTTGTGTATTAATGACATTCAAGTGCTCAAAATTCTAAGTATGGCAAGCAATTGTCTGCTTTTAGTGAAGAAAGGAGGTCTGGTGTTAAAAGCACCTTTCAGAAAATAACAACATCCAATTCTTATTTTTATAATTTTGTTGACACTGAAATATGTGAAGTATTGTGACAATTGGACAGTAGATTTAGTTTTTGAAGTTAATGAGGCTAATCTTGCACTTACCTCAATAAATTGAGGCTTTGTCACATGTGCATCCAAACATGAAAGTCTTGATTTAGCTGACAGCCTCCAGATGTTGAAGTTGTCACTGCGTGGCACAGTTAGGCTCTGCATTGCAATGCAATGAGAAAGCACAATCTTGCTGATATTCCCCAGCCATCTTGCTGGGGATTTAGATCATACATCCTGTACCAGATTAGATCTGGTGTAGAATCTGAAAGACCACTAATTTAAAAATATATGTTTTAGCTGTGAGGAAGATAGGTAAGAATAAGGTGTGTTGGAATTTTGTATTTACAATGGTTTTTAATTGTAGAAACATTTTAAAATGTTTTGGGTGATTTATTTTTTGCTAATTAAAATATTTTGATTTTTTTATTCATTGCTAGTTTCTGAAGTTATTTGACTAAAAAGAATGAGAAATGTATCAAAAATATCTCGTCTGTTTTGTTGGCAGATTTTATTCCAGCCTACATGCAACATTACACAAGGCTTTGGCACATCAAACCGAGGACACTACCAGCAAGCAAGTTCACTCTTATGGATGTAAACAGGTAAATGTTGAACCGGGGGCATGAGGGCAGATGACAGGTCATGTTCAGCAAACTGTGAACCAATAAAATCATAAATTAATTCAAATGTCATCATAGTTTACTTGTTTCTAAATGTTTGAGTATGGTCTTTATTTTCTAATGTATAGATGAGGACTTTGAATTGGGTCAAAGGAAGAATCTTTTGTTTGAATATCTTGCATGGGTAGTGAGAAATTCAAAATTCAGATAAAATGGTCCAGAAGTAAAGTGTAGCTTTTTAAAAATTGCTGTGGTCTTCCCTAAGATCTTACCGAAGAAGAATTCTTTCTTTGAGACCAGTATGAAGAATTTTTAAAAAAAAAAATTACGTGCTGCCACAACAGGGACTGGCCAGAAAATATTCCAAAATTAAATCCTCAAAACCAGATGTATAGCAGAAGTATAGGTTTAAGGTGAAGGGGAAAAGATTTAATAGGAATCTGAGGGGTAACTTTTTTCACACAAAAAGAGGTGGATACATGGAACAAGCTGCCAAATGAGGTAGTTGAGGCAGGTACTACCACAACGTTTCATAAACAGTTAGACAGGTTTGGAGGGATATGGGCCAAAAGCAGGCAGGTGGAACTCATGTTGCTGGGACATGTTGGCTGGTGTGAGCAAGGTGGGCCAAAGGGCCTGTTTCCTTCGCTGTATCACTCTATGACTCTATGACTATAAAACTCTATTATATTTGAATGCAGTTCCATAATTTTCCATCCATTAGCTGAACTCTGTGAAATAACCTATTGCATTCTACACCCACATAAAACATTTAGCAACAAGCCCACCCTAAAAATTATAGCGCTGCCACTTGAATGCTTCTGTGGCCTTGGTTCACAGTCCACAGTCCACAGCACAAAACCTAGCTGACCCACAGAGTCTGGCACAAACAAAAAGACTAAGCAGAGTGTAGCATAAAGCAAGCTGTCTCAGATGGAAATAAAGGTAACTATTAGAGCACCTGAAAATCCAGCAGTCTGGGCCGACTTCAAATCTTGATCCTTGAGCTCAAAGAATTGTGTTTGAAAGCACCGCACCACTCAATCTGCATAATGGAGGTGGATTTTCATCTAGTATGGGTATGCAATGCATTTTGCCACTTAGCTTCAGGGTAATATTGTGCTGCAATTTTTGTGATTGCTCACATATGGTATGATTGCGCCTGAGAAGACCTACAGCACTATGAGATATTTTTGGACAGCAAAAAGGACAAGATCTAAAATGTGGTCTGCTGTGAATTTACACTGAACTATAGCATAATAAATTCCACCAATTTAAAATGGAAATATTTTTTAAATAAAAATGTCTAGAATTCAAATTGAATTTCAGTTACTTAATTAAAGAGTAGAAATTCATGTCGGTTATGAACATTGAAAACATTTGTCTTAAATTCCCCTCTCCACAACTTTAATGAAGCTATTAACCAGGTTACAATAAATGGATTAGCGCTTCCATTAAGTTGGGAGAAAGAAATTTGATACATGTGGTAAGAATTAGTGTGATAATATCACCAGCAGTAATTTCTACCTGCACTGTTTTAAACAGGTCTATTCGACCATTGGATTAAGACGGAGATTTTTTAAGAGGTACGCTGTCTCAACTTTCTGCATTAAATTTCAAATATTTTGCCTGAAGAAAAAATTCTACAGAAGGAAATGTTTTAGAACTTTTTACAGTATAGTCATAGCAAAGTGGTGCAGTCCATTAGGTGGAATTGGTTTTACTAACTGCTATCCTGCTATTCTATTGGCACATTTCTTTATGAATCCGCTCTACAGCCTACAATTTAGTTGGGTCATGCACCAAGTCTCAATTGTTAACCAACCTGTTTGTATTATGAATGGAATGTATTTTGTGTTTATATTAGCTAATATTTAATGGTTGAAGATTGTTCTGTGCAACAAGAACCAAACATTAAAAACAGAAAATGCTAGAAATCCTAAGTCAAGCAGCATCCGTAAAGAGAGATCCAGAGTTACTGTTTCAAGGGCCTTTCCCACAGTGACAAAGATTTCCTGGTTGTAATTGTTACAATGGAGCTTTTTTTAAACGGAGCTGGTGGAGCTGCTGCCTTAGATCCGGGTTCACTCCACACCTCGGGTGCTACCCGTGTAGAATTTGCACATTCTCCCTGTAACAGTGGCTTTCCTGTGGGTGTTCCGATTTTCTCCCACATCCCAAGGATGTATGGATTTGTAGGTTAATCAGCCTCTGTAAATTGTCTCTAATGTGCAGGGGAGTGGATGCAAAAAGTGAGATAACATTGAATTAGTGTGAATGGGTGATCAGTGGTTGGCGTGGCTCGGTGGGATTTAGAGTCTGTTTCCATGCTGTATCTCTGAAACTAAAAATAATTTTAAATTTGGCCATAGTTAACACTTGGTAAGATGCTTCCAGTGAATGAGCCACATTTTTCTCGCATTGAATATGTTTAATTGAAACGCACTTAATTCTTGTCCTACCCAGTTTCATTTCACTTTCACTTGAATAAAGCAAGCAGCATCTCTGGAGCAAAGTGTGTCTCGACCTGAAATATCACCCATTCCTTCTTTCCAGAGATGCTGCCTGTCCCATTGAGTTACTCCAGCAGTTTGTGTCTATCTTCATCAGAGAGAATCTTTATTGCTGGATTCCATTTGACATGTCAACATGTGAAGTCGAATTGTTTTGCTGGGAAAATTATTTTCTGATCTGTCATATTCTCCATTTCTTTCTTTCTCTTTCCCTGTGCCATTTCCCCCTCCTAGGTTTGAGTTCAAATCATGCATTTATTTTTAGACATGGATATTGTCCATGGTCTTAGGTTTTGCACATACAAAGGTCATGGAGAATTAACCAATATTCATTCATTATTAAGGTGCATAATGAACCACTTGTCTTAAGATTCAGGCTGTTGAATGTTTGGCTCAGAATTCAACTGAAATAAACACTATTTAAACTATAATTTACTGAATTTACTCAATTTGCCAGATTATATACTGCATTTTTTTGATACACAGATGGAATGATCAATTAATATCATTTCTGTATTTGAAGCTTCATTTAAATTGAATTTTGTCCAAAGGACCGCTGATATTTTGTAAGATTAATTCCCGTGAACATTTCCCATGGCGCCAGAGCATGGCAACTCTTTGCGTGCTGGTCTCATCAATGCAAACGCTCTAGACACAAAATGCTGGAGTAACTCAGCGGGACAGGCAGCATCTCTGGAGTGAAGGAATAGGTCGAGACCCTTCTTCAGATTGGAGTCCGCTCCAATACAAACACTCTCCTATTTTAAAATTATTTTCTACCTATTGTACTTGAGTTTGACTTAATTCTATTATGGATAGCATGTAATACAAAGCTTTTCACTGTGCGCCGATACACGTGACTATAATAAATCTAAACATAAATGTAGGGAATCCACTGTCTTTTCTAGCATTTCCTTGTGCTCTCCCCACTCCCAAAGAACAGGAGGCTCAAGAGATATTCAATTTTCAGGAATAGCAGTATAGAAGGAAGTTGAAAGAAAGAGAATGGAAATGGAATGGAATAGCACATAATGTATTGACTGGCCAGTAAACCTGGAGCAAAACAAGGATAAAAAAACAGGGCACTAACAATGGAATTTGAGAAAGAAGAAAATTGTTGGTTGACACGTTGTGATGATTATCCTCTCTGACTGGTTGCTGTTATTCTGCTGAGTTTAAATTGTTGGTTTTCTGTTGGTTTTAAGATGTTACTCTATTGGATTTAAGATTTTGTCTGGTCTGCAGGTGATCTTGTTTGTAACTGCAGTATTTCATTTATTTAAAAATGTATCTGGTAAAATGTCATTGATCAGAAATATTAGGTTTGTTTCCCTCTCCACAGATCTTGCATTTTGATTTTTTATTGCACTTGCAATTATTTTGCAATCTAGAAAAATGTTCATTAAAAAATATAAAATGATATAGATGTTTAAGGTAGACAAAAATGCTGGAGAAACTCAGCGGATGAGGCAGCATCTGGAGCGAAGGAAATAGTAGATGATGTCTTTAGGTTACTTTGGGAAAATTAGTTGTAACTGGCTTATTCCTTTGTGTGCGCTGAGTGGTTTGTTCCTTGTTTCATATATTTCTTTACTTTGTTTTGGATTTGCAGTACGTGCACTGCTTCATAAAGAATGAGAACGTTTTGCTATAACTTTGTAAATTACTAATTATACCCTTGCTGGACAATTGAATTCAGATCTACATTTCACAGTTTAGAAGGTTTGAGTAAGGACGAGAGACACCATTTAAAATGAAGATTGGAGAAAAAAAGTATTCTTACAGTGGGGACATTTCAAGGGGGAGTTAATATAGGTGTTCAAAATTATGAAGGATTTTGATTGAATAAATAAGGAGAAATTATTTCCACTTCAGCTGGTTGCTAAACAAAAGACAGATTTATGATAATTGGCAAAAGCACCAAAGAACAGGGGGAGGTATTTTTACACAGGGTGATCTGGAATGTACAACAGTGAAAGGAGATTTAGCTTTCAAAAGTGAAATGGATATTTACTTCAATAGGAAATTTTCAAAGGTTATATAATCTACAAAGGGCCAGAACAGGCCTCCTTCTGTGCTGTGAGATTTTGAGAGGTAAAAGTTTTGTCCTCTATTATATGCACCAAAGGTCCAATTTTATACCATATGTGCAATGAACTCTGCTCCTATGTTTCAGTTCTATAACTGAGAGTGATTTTTTATTTATGATTCTATCTACATGAAATGATTTAACACCTGAATCATTCAACACAATATGTTGATATGAATCCAAATGTATGTAATTGTGATACAAATTGTAGTACAGCTAGACTTTAAAGGAACAATATAAGACATCAGGGTGATTATACAAACAAGGTTGGTACTTTGATGGGATATTGCCAAGGAATACCAAATACTAAAAAAAAAATGCCTGAGGAGAAGAAAAGGTTGCCAAAGAAAATGTGACTCAAGCACTAACAAAAACCAGAAAGAAGTGGAGAAAGTCAGAGAAAAATAATTATTCCTACTGCAAAGTGATATTGCAGGTTTGAGCCACATTGACATCACCTCCATGGCAAGGGTATCATGAATTCCTTTGTGAACAACATTTTCAAATGCATTGTAAGTGAGACTTTCTGCCGAGTCCATGCATGTATCATTGCATTAACGTTCTGGACATCCAGACTTCATCATGCTTGTTGAACGTGAACATTAGAAAGACAGAGTAACTGATGCTACAACTGGTACTACCTTGAAAACAGGCTATGCACACCATATCAAAGATAATAATAATTGTAATTAAGTGCAAAAAATTAAAAGTTAAAATTCCATCAATTCCAGGGAAGAGAGAGATGCTGAGAAACTGGCTGGCAAACTGGGGAAACGCTGAGTAATGTTTGGCAAACTGGGGAAATCCCTATTTTTCATTAAGGGGCTGTCCCATGTGGGCGACCTAACTGGCGAGTTTAGAAGAGTTTGAAAAAAATGACATGTTGAAGACCTCCTTCGACTATGTAGAAGACTAGCTTCGTCTAGCTACGACAAGCCAAGACTAACTTCGGGAAAATTGGACACCGAATAGTGGAGAGTGAAGACGACCTCCTTCGATCTCCTTTGACCTCCCTTCGACTATGATGAAGACACTCTATGACTACCTTTGACTACCCTCGGTTACCTACGACTAGCATGCCAACCTACTACGACCTACCATGACCTACTATGACTAAACCTATGAGTAAAAAAAGTAATGTTTTTTTCCATGGCGACCTATTTTTACTCGTGGGAATTTTTTTAACATATTGAAATAAACACCGCGACCTAGCTGAGGCCTCGAATACGCGGAGACCACTCTCGAGCATGAAGGAGAGTTACGAAGACCTCCTATGACCTCGTGTCGACGATGCTGCGAGTATGAGTCGAGGGCAAACTCGCCAGAACTAGCAGATTAGGTCGCCCAAGTGGGACAGTGAAATTAGTACGATGAAATATCTCGAATCCACGCGAGAAAACAGAACGGAGTGCGGTCTAACATGTCCTTTGAGAAATGACATAGTTAGCAATGTAGCATCAGAAACCACCTTTCGAATATGTTCGAGTGACATGAATCCACACCATTCGGTCTCATGGTTAAGCATGCAATCAGTTGTTGTAGTACTTGTAGACCAATATTATTCTAATTATTAATCATCAAAGAATAACTTCAGGAAAATATTGAAAGCTAAATTCTTGATGAATAAGATAATAAGTAAACAATTCCTTTTGGATGTATTATGGATCAAAATATGATCCAATTTTAGGAACTGTTGCCACAGTTTCTCAAAGGTACAAGATCGGCCTTGAAGATCGATTAAATTATTTTTAAGTGGAAACAAAGAACTGCAGGTGCTGGTTTACATAATAGTAACTCAATGGGTCAGTCAACATCTCTGGAGAAGGGTCTTGACCCAAGACGCCACCGATTCCTTTTCTCCAGAGATGCTGCCTGACCCGCTGAGTTACTCCAGCATTTGGTGTCTATCTTTGGTGTAAACCAGCATCTGCCGTTCCTTCCTACACAATTCTGGAGAACATGGATAGGTGATGTTTCAGGTCAAGATCCTTGCACAGTTCTCCAGAGATGTCCAGTCTGAAAAAGGGCCTTGACTCAAAATGTCACCTAAATTTGGTGTTTAGCCTTTTACATACATAAGGATGTGAGATTAACGTCTGTTTCAAAGACCCCTTCATGCTTTTTGGTGGTGATAAAAGTCAGGCCTATCCTGTTCAGGTTGCTTCAGCTGCTGCTCAGGCCAAAGCTGTGTTCACAAATGAAAGGTAAGAATTTTCATAGGGGCTCATTTCAATCCAGGAATGTCTACAAATAAACACTTATGGCAAGCAGTGCTAAAAGCATTCAGAAGTATCCGGCTGGGCTGATCCTCCTCCGGTCTAATTCAAGGTGTTTTGGGTAACTCTAGAAAGTCTTACTTAAAGTCTGCGAACTAAGCACGGAGCTGGGACTGAACTTGGAACCAATAAAACGCAGCTATGCGCAGAATAAACTTAAAGCTCTCAGGAGGCCCTACAGGATGATTGTCACAACTGTACTATTTTGTAATGTAACATAACTGTACTTAATCCATTATACTTTGCTACAAAATTCTCTGCTTCCATCCTGACTTTAATAAATTCCCACTGTTGAAAGATTCACATCAGATGTATATTTACAGAAAAAGTGATGGGACATCTGTAACCATGTATTGTGAGTAAGACAGTGGGAGGTATTAAATTCAATTTGGATGGCATTTTTAGTCAGGAAAATGAATAACAATACCAATCTTACTTATTTGAATGAAATCCATCCCAACATAATTGGCTTAATTTGTGATTCAGTCAGTGAGCTATGTTCCTTGGTGTGATTTTTTTTTTAACACTGTGTGGACCAGGAAATATTTTAGCATACTATGAGGAAGGCATTCTCCATACTCAGCAGTAATGGATTCCAATGTGTGACAGATTTAAGGCACAATTGGGTTCCAGACCTTATGAGTTAGGCAAAATCAGACTCCTCTGAGCTTCCCCACCGGGTAAATTTCATCACATGTTTGCCAGATAGACTTCAATATTAGAAATGTGAATTTGATCTTTTCACAGCAAAATATCCTATGTGCAATATTTGCAAAAGTTTGAAGTGTGCTGTTTTGAGTTTTCTTGGGGTGGGTTGGGCTGGAAGTGATGAGCATTATAAATAGGATGTAAAGTATAATTGAAGATGATAAAGGACCAGTTGATTTCCCCTTTAATGTGCTTTGTCTTCCCCTCTGCTCTGTTTTGCCCCTTCGCCCACACAACTTTCACCAGCCAGATGAAAGTAAAATTGGCACCATTGATATAAACACAATGGGAGTTGATGAGTTGCATGCCTTGGTACCTCAGTGCATTGGGTTCTTCATCCATCCACACTTAGTTCATACAATTCATCTTTTCTTAATTTCCCTCTTCGCTTGTTGAAGGATGACTGCATTTTCCAAATTAATAAGGTAGAGGTTTTATAACAGTATGACTGAATGCTGGTGATTAGTTTACATATTTATGGCATAAACTTAAAAAAATAATAAATGAACCACATTATTTTGGCCTTGGAACCAACGGCATTGAATATTAACCAGTTCAATGCCACTCATCTCCTTTATGTGATTATATTGTATGGACAAAAATGTATGGTCAATAAATCCAAATTTCAGTAGTGGAATACTTTGTGAATTTGCTGCTATATTGTACTTTTCTACCCTGATGTATATGCTATGTGTTTGAGGCATGTCATCACACAAGAACACAATACAGTCAAATTTTGGAGTAATGTATTCCTGATTGACAAAGGTTGAAAATAGTGCCACTTCAGGATAAATTATCTGTATAAAATTCACCAACTGCCAAATGGCATCTCTTGATTAAGATATATTTATTTAAAATGTCTTGTGTGGAGGTGATTTTCTCTATCTATCCATACACAAGTGTATGCGCTTCTATGAGTTTGAATGCATACTGTATGCACTGGAGTTCAGGTATGTTTACGTAGGATGTCCTTTTAGTGTGTGTGTGTGTGTGTGTGTGTGTGTGTGTGTGTGTGTGTGTGTGTGTGTGTGTGTGTGTGTGTGTGCGTGTGTGCGTGTGTGCGTGTGTGTGTGAGTGTGTGTGTGTGTGTGTGTGTGTGTGTGTGTACACTCATCTTTGAAAGCTTAACATTTTCCACTCAGCATGTTCAGGCCATTTACTATTGGCACCAGAATTCTCTCCTGGTTTGATCGAGGCACTTTGAAGTATTTGCGGTCCCGACACATCTGTAGGCAAGATGTTCTTGGCTGTTGGAGGGCTCGTGTTTGTACCATGAGCCAGCTCTCTGACATCATGTGACTGTGAAAAACACTTTAACCCTTGATTACTGATAGTATATCACAGCAGTCATAAAATCCTTACATATCTGTCAAATTAATATCTGTCCAATATAACACCTTTTTTACATTTACATATATACGGAGTTAATATGATTTAAAAAAAATCCTTTTCATTTACTTTTCTAGCATCATTATTTGCACTCCTTCCTCGATGCTGAATCCTGCTGTGGTGTGATTCAGTCTGTGCCGGCCGTCATCCAGTACCGTGCTCAATTGACTCCTCACGGCTCATTTTTCAGGGGTTCAATCAGACTGTGTGCGTTGGCAGGCGCTTGAAATGAGTGGTGACGCAGGGCACATGAGCCATAATAGCAAAGAGGAGGGGGATCCTCGGCTTTCCCAATTTCCCCCTCCCCGAGGGATGCAATCTTTCCCGTCTGCATGGCTCATTTCCACGTTGCTCCTTCTCCAGAGGGCAGAACCATGAGAGGCTCATTTTCCACTTGTGCATTCTACAGTTTTGATACTGGGACTCCTTTACATTCAGTCGAACGCTGCATTAAAAATCCATCTGAATGGCACCAGAACAAAGGAAAACATTACTATGTGAAAGTTTGACTTTGATTCAGAATGGATCCAGCTGCAGTATTACTGTAGGCTGTGCGTATTTGGACAGGACCCACAGTACGTTGAGTGATAATGCAGCTTAACACATGAAATACATGCAATGTGTAGCAGATTGTAGAGTTGGTGAAAACATCCAGAAGTGAATGGCAAACTACCCAATACAAAGCAATACTGGAAACCAAAATTGGGTGGAGATGGGATGGCAACAATGTTCTGACTAGACTGGCTGTGGAAGCTGTTCCTTGATGGGCTTCCATGAGTGCTCAAATAGTTACTCAGATTTCTTCACCCTGGGAATCTTCTGATGTTTAGTTTAGGTAGACACAAAATGCTGGAGTAACTCAGCAGGTCAGGCAGCATCTCTGGAGAGAAGGCATGGGTGACGTTGTGGGTCGAGACCCTTCTAGTTGTTTAGCTGAGAGATTTCAGCCCACCGAGTCTACACCATCCATCGATCCCCACACATTGACACTATACACACACTAGGGACAATTTTACATTTACACCAAGCCAATTAACCTACTAACCTGTTTGTCTTTGGAATATGGGGGGAACTGAAGATCTCAGAGAAAACCCACGTACAAACTCCATACAAACAGCTCCTTTAGTAGGGATTGGACCGCATCTCTGGACCACCGTGCTGTTTAGAAGATGACAACCTACACAGACTCAGAGATGGTTTGATAACAATGGATTTGACTTACATGACCAAACCACTATTGGCCACATAGTTTTATTGGGTTGATAATATTGGCTTCACAATCCATTGGCTTCACAATCCATTCAATCTGGTGTTCAGTGGATGAGTAATTTTGAGGTCTGCGATAAGTCAGAGTATAGAAATGACCAAATGGTGCCAGCACAACAACCTGGCTCTCAACATCAGTAAGACCAAGGAACTGATTGTGGACTTTGGTAGGGAAGGATGAGGACCCACAATCCTGTTCACATCAATGGGATGATGGTGGAGCCGGTCAATAACTTCGAATTCCTGGGCGTGCATATTTCCGAAGATCTTTCCTGGACCCAGCACACCGATGCAATTATAAAGAAGGCACATCAGCGACTTAACTTCCTGAGAAGATTACGGAGATTCGGCATGTCGACGAGGATTATCCTAAACTTCAACAGGTGCACGGTAGAGAGCATTCTGACTGGTTGCATCGTGGCCTGGTTCGGCAACTTGAACGTCGAGCAGTGCAAAAGATTACAAAAAATTGTGACCACTGCCCAGTCCATCACCGGCTATGACCTCCCCACCGTCATAGTCGCTGCCTCAAAAAGGCAGCCAAAATCATCAAGGACCCACACCATCCTGGCCACATACTCATTTCACCATTGCCATCAAGAAGAAGGTACAGGATCCGGAAAACTATAATGTCCAGGTTCAGGAACAGCTTCTTCCCTACAGCCATCAGGCAATACATCAGTGAATAAGCTCTGAGCTCTGAACTGCATCAGACTATATTATTATTGCACTATATTTGCTATTTATTGAACTTTTTCTTTTTTTTCTCTTCCCCCGTTATGTACTATGTTTACATATTCACATATTCTGTTGTGCAACAGCAAGTAAGAATTTAATTGTCACATCCGGGACATATGACATTAAAACACGCTTGACTCTTGACTCTCTTGAAATTCTTTGGATGCCCCACCCTCAAGGTTTTTTTTCCTTGATGGTGTGATGTACCAGAAGACACAGATGTATTGGATAAATTGGAGGGATTCTGCCTATTATCTTTCATTTATTTGTGTGCCCAAATCCCATGAAAAGCATTATTTGTTTGTTGCCAAGAAGGTACACCAAGGGATCCAAAAAGGTGAAAGATATTTAAAGTCATGTTCTACTTTTTAATGTTGCTGTAAGCAGGGCAAGTATTTTTTGTCATGGTGAAGGGCAGGTACCACACAAATCTTGCTTGATTTGGGGACAGATGAAGGCAGTTGTTCCGAAGATAAATGACAGGCTGTTGCAACTATCCAGTAATGCTAATGGACCGTTCTGTACAAATGAAAATGCAAAAATTATGATAACCAAAGTGAATCAATCAATATCAAAGTAGGCGATTTTCAATTTTATGTGATTGCTAAAATCCGTGTGTGTGACCACTGCACGTGTCTTGATTATATATGGTGGGACTGGCAGTGCCAACTCCTGCAATACCACCCTCTTCCATTAATTTGAAGTGATTATCTATGCCTTGAAAATATATGGGGAAGGAGAGATGAAAGCTCACACCTACAAAATGTAAAATCTTGTTAGCAACTAGGAATTTTATTGTACTCAGGTGTATACGACCATTATCGAATCTTCCAACAATTTTTTAAGGCCAGTTTGCAGTAGAAGACCACTGTTGTAAGGATGAATTTCTAACAATCTGTAGGGTGACTGTATAAAAATGACAACATCTACCTAATTTTTGTCACACCTGGTATCTAGAGAGGGAAATATTTTTAACGTGAATGCATCTTTGATTTCTGTTACACACTGGAAGCTAAAACCTGAAATGCTTTTATATCTAGTTCTGCTGTGCAGAGGTTTATATCCAATGGTTTCCCCAGACAAGCTCATTTATTCAATCATTTGATTCAGATTCAGATTCAGATTCAATTTTAATTGTCATTGTCAGTGTACAGTACAGAGACAACGAAATGCATTTAGCATCTCCCTTGAAGAGCGACATAGCAAACGATTTGAATAAAAAAAAAAAATAAGTGTCCGGGGGGGGGGGGGTGATTGGCAGTCACCGAGGTACGTTGTTTAGTAGAGTGACAGCCGCCGGAAAGAAGCTGTTCCTCGACCTGCTGGTTCGGCAACGGAGAGACCTGTAGCGCCTCCCGGATGGTAGGAGGGTAAACAGTCCATGGTTGGGATGAGAGCAGTCCTTGGCGATGCTGAGCGCCCTCCGCAGACAGCGCTTGCTTTGGACAGACTCAATGGAGGGGAGCGCGGACCCGGTAATGCGTTGGGCAATTTTCACCACCCTCTGCAATGCCTTCCGGTCGGAGACAGAGCAGTTGCCATACCATACTGTGATGCAGTTGGTAAGGATGCTCTCGATGGTGCAGCGGTAGAAGTTCACCAGGATCTGAGGAGACAGATGGACCTTCTTCAGTCTCCTCAGGAAGAAGAGACGCTGATGAGCCTTCTTGATCAGAGTAGAGGTATTGTGGGTCCAAGAGAGGTCATCGGAGATGTTGACTCCCAGGAACCTGAAGCTAGAAACACGTTCCACCTCCGTCCCGTTAATGTGGATGGGGGTGTGCGTGCCGCCTCTGGACTTTTGAAAGAAGTCTACAATGAGCTCCTTGGTCTTCTTGGAGTTAAGGGCCAGGTTGTTGTCAGCGCACCATGCTGCTAAGTGCTGGACCTCCTCCCTGTAGGCCAGCTCATCGTTGTTGCTGATGAGGCCAATCACCGTTGTATCATCTGCATACTTGATGATGGTGTTAGTACCATGTACAGGTGTGCAGTCATAGGTGAAGAGGGAGTAGAGGAGGGGGCTCAGCACACAGCCCTGAGGAACGCCGGTGTTTAGGGTGAGGGTTGAAGAGGTGTGCTTGTCTACCCTCACAGACTGGGGTCTGTTGGTTAGAAAGTCCAGTATCCAGTTGCAGAGGGAGGGGTCGATGCCCAGGTTACCGAGTTTGGTGATCAGTTTTGATGGAATAATGGTGTTGAATGCTGAGCTGTAATCGATGAACAGCATTCTTACATAAGTGTCTCTGTTGTCAAGGTGGGAGAGGGCGGAGTGAAGTGCCGTTGAGATGGCATCCTCCGTACTCCTGTTCTTGCGGTAGGCAAACTGATAGGGATCCAGTGTGGGGGGTAGGCAGCTTTTGAGGTGTGCCAGGACCAGCCTCTCGAAGCACTTGGTGATGATGGGGGTAAGTGCAACTGGGCGGAAGTCGTTGAGGCTTGCCGCAGTGGAGTGGTTTGGCACTGGCACGATGGAGGTGGCTTTAAGGCAAGTGGGGACAACTGCTTGGGCAAGTGACAGGTTGAAGATGTCAGTCCAGACGTCTGTCAGCTGCGCAGCACAGGCACTGAGCACGCGCCCGGGGATGCCGTCAGGGCCAGCAGCGCCTTACGTGCATTAGTCCTACTCAGTGCCACGTACACGTCGTAGGGGGTGAGTGTGAGGGGTTGGTGATCGGCAGGTAGCACAGCCTTGATGGCTGTCTCTAGATTGTCCCTGTCGAAGCGGCCATAGAAGTGATTAAGCTCCTCAAGGAAGGAGGCGTCGCTGGATGTGGGGGTGATGTTGGAGGGTCTGTAGTCCGTGATGGCCTGGATGCCTTGCCACATGCGTCGGGGGTCATAGCATTCAATGAGACACCAACACTGTTCTGCTGCTGGAGAAAAAATATAGGTCATGACTTTACAGTGGTTTTAGTTGAAGCATTGTAATTGTCATGATTGTCAAGCTTGGTTACTTTGGCCTACTGATTATCAGACTATTCGTACAATAGCAGATGTGGCAGCTCAAGAAGTCATAGCCCAGTTGCCAGCATCTGGAAGTGCTCCACAACTACAACTTAAGTCAGCAGCTTGCAACTACAACTAAGGCAGCAGTCTGTACTTCTGTAGAGCAGGCAGCACTGACTCATGGCTTCCCACATCCCATGGGAAGTAGGGATTCAGATTCTCATAAATTTGACACATATTCTATTGTTGAATGCAACAAAGATTTTTTTTGCTGCTGTTATCATGACCAGCTGTAGATTAAGACATTGCATACCCTCAGTGACTGACCTCAACACTTCCTTGTATAGGGCCCTGCTGGTTAAGTGTGGATTTCAAGCTGGTTGCTAA
This sequence comes from Leucoraja erinaceus, assembly GCF_028641065.1. Classification (NCBI taxonomy): domain Eukaryota; kingdom Metazoa; phylum Chordata; class Chondrichthyes; order Rajiformes; family Rajidae; genus Leucoraja; species Leucoraja erinaceus. The sequence goes on from NC_073386.1 coordinate 45,962,533, forward strand.
GTTGATGAAGCCAAAGTAGTAGTCTTGGAGTTTCAGTGTGTTTATGTCACCTGGTCCTTATTAACTCTTCTCTTGCCAGTTTCTATCAGGTAAGGTTCAAATTCTAGGAATCAATAATGGGGCAGAGGGGCAAGTCATGTCCCTGTTTACTTTTCCTTCCAGCAAGGTATCGCTCATCTTCACTCAGGATCCCATTGCATCCCCTTGCCGTCTTGGGTCACATCCAAACCTCCCATAATGTGGGGAAACAATTGTATTCTCTGCTTTTCTACTTTGTGAGCATCATTTGAACAAGATTGTGGTAGGGCGTTGTGGTCTTTAAGTTTAATTTTGTGAATTAAAAATGAATGAGTTCAGAAGAACATTACTTTCAGCCAAAGGCACAGGAAGTCACTTTTTGTGGCAAGTTAATAACCATGCACATGGTTTAAAATGAAGAACAGCATTATCTGCAGACTAAACAATTCACAATGAACCACAATAATGTAATTGCATTCGAAAAATGGGAAATGTATAAAAGTTCATCCCCAGATCAACCTTTTGAACAGTGATAAAACCGGTAGGTATCCAAGATTGTGGTTGTAAATATTCTGTAATAATGCAATTAATCTTCCAATGACCAGGAAGAAATCTGACAACATGGAAATTTTTTATTTTAATCGTGTTGCTTCAATGAATGTATGTTTTCGTAAATAACATCTCGATTTTTTGAATCCGTAAAACTCATCCTTTACTTCTGTCCGAATATATAATTTTTGTGATTTTTTTACATGAGAAACGTGAATCCACAGTGCACAAAGATAACAATTTTGAAAGTAACAGGCGGATGCCTCATTTTAATGTGCTGCTGGTGTATTTTTCTGCAAATGACATTGACCCAAGGTTCATCTCTTAATCTGAGGGTAATTTGATGGGTGGAAAAGTATTGTGCTAAGACTTGAGGGTCCAGATGCAGAGGCACATTTATAATTTGATACAGTTGTAAAAAAATACCTCATAAGTCTTGAACTTTTGGAATCTATGTTCCCACTTGATAGAGGTCAATCCTATAAGTTGGACAGGACACATTTAGAGACAGTAATGAAATAATCTGAAACATTGATTGATTGATGTGGTTCTTAGACATTAATTACATCAGAATGTGATTGACAGGATTTTATTTATTTGTTCATTCTCCAAGATCTGGGTATTGATGGCATGACCAATATTGCATGCACCTTGTTCATTGCCCATTCACGATGATTCTTGAATTGCTACAGTCCACAGAAAAAACAGAGGAGAAAAACTCATGGAAGACCTTGCTCATCTCTTGTGGTGCTTTACAAAGATGATCATATTGATTTCTGAGGGGCCTTCTAGTGTCTCTAGTTACCCTCTTTCCCTGAATGGTCCACTCAAATATTTTTGGATTCTCCTTAATCCTATCTGCCCGAGCTATTTCTTGCCCCCCTTTTTTGCCCTCCTGATTTCTTTCTTAAGTATCAGTATCCTAAAATTCTCCAGGGTTACACTTGATATCAGCTGCAAATAGCTAGCCCATGACCTTGCTCATCACTCTCACAGGAACATGCAAGCTTTGAAATCTCACCATCGCACTTTTGAAAACATTCCACTTTCCAGATATCCCATTGCCTGATAACAACCTACTCCAATCAACTTTTGCAATTTCCTGTCTAAGTTAGCCTTGCCCTAATTCAGAACTTTAACTTATGGACCTGCCCTGTCCTTATCCATAACTATTGTAAAGCTAATAGAACTGTTGTCGCTAAACCCAAAAGTCTTTCCCACTGATACTTCAGTCACTTGCCCTTCCCAACTCTCTAACAGTAGGTCAAGACCTGCCCTCTCCCTTGTAGGACCTTCTACATTATGGCTAACCAAACTTTCCTGAACACATTTGACAAACAGATTAAATAATCTGAATCTGAATCTGAATCTGAATTCCACCCCATCCAAGCCCTTGGCATTATGGCAGTCTCAGTTGACATTGGGAAAGTTAATATACCCAAGTATGACAACCCAGTTTGTTTTGCAGCTGCCTGCAATCTTCTGCCGTATTTGTTCTTCTCAATCCCATTGGTTATTTGGGGGCCTATAGTACACTCCCAACAAGGTGATCCAACCCTTTTTATTTCTCAGCTCTACCCATATAGCTTCTTGGAACTGGATGAACCGTCAGTAATGTCATCTCGGATGATTGCTGTGATGTTCTCCTTAATCAGTAAAGTAACACTACTTCCACTTTACCCCAACCTCTATCTCGCCAGCAGTACCTGTACGTTGGGATATCAAGCTGCTAGCCCTTTGCTCAGCCTATGCCTAGTCTTTGACTTTTGTCGTCACTGTGTTTCTAGGGTAAGTCATGCTGAGTTTATAATTAATGGTGCCCCCCTGGTTGTGGTGGGGGATTTCACAGCACCATTGCCTTTAAATGTAAAGCGTACATGGTTGGGTTCTTTATTATTGGGACATTAATGTTAAATTCCACTTATCATTCCAAGCCTAAATATTGTCTAGATCTTGTTGTGTGTAAGTGTGGACTGGTTGCTTGACTGAGGAGTTACTAATAGAATTGAGCACGCCGTCATTGGTAAGCATCCCCAGTTCTAATCTTATGTTAAAACAAAGATTGATGTTAAAAAATGTTTGAGCCTTGGATACTGTCTTAAGGAACTGCTGCTGTGATATCCTGTGGCTGGATTGATGGACTTCCATCAACTAGAGCCTTTTTCCTTTGGTGTGAGATATGACTCCAACCATTGGACTTTTTTCCCCTTGATGGCTTCAGTTTTACCACAGTGTCTTGGTGCTAAGCGCAGTTGAAAACTGCCTTTCACGTCCACTTGTGACAGTTCAGCTAGCTTTGGCAAGAATTACAAAAGTTAATATGAAATGCTCAGCTGAGATGGGCTCAAGCAGCACATTAATCATGTTGCTTATTTTTTATTGAGACACAAGGATCTGCAAATGCTGGAATCTTGCATAGATCTCAAACTGCTGGAAGAACTCAGTGAGCCAGGCAGCATCTCTGAAGGACATAGATAGGGGTGACAGTTCAAGTCAGGACCCTACTTAAGACTGAAGAAGGGTCATGAGTTGTAAACATTGCTCTTCCATGAATCTTATTTTTATTCTTTATAACTGGGTTATTTCCTTCAGAGGGTAATGAGTTCACAGTAGAATAGAATAGAATAGAATGCCTTTTATTGTCATTCAAACAGCTTGGTTTGAACAAAATTGCATTTCTACTGTCTTAACATTACAAAAAACCCAAGACCCACACTTAACACAGTTTACACAAACATCCAACACAGTGAATCTCCAACGCCACCTCACTGTGATGGAGGCAAAAGTTTTATCTCTTCCCTTTTGTTCTTCTCCCGCGGTCCAGCAGTCCAACTGCAGTGTCGAAGCGGCTGGGGCTCCTGATGATAAATCCTCCGGCGGGCGATGGCAAGTCCCGCGGCCGTTAAGCCGCGCCGGGCGATGTTAGGCCCCGCTTCAAGTAATTTAACCCCGTGATTACAGCGGGAGAAGTTGCCGTTGCGGGAGCTCCAAATAGCGGTCTCCCACCGGGGACCTGCGAAGCTCCGAAGTCAGGTTGCAGCCTCACGCCACCACAGCTCTTCCCGTTCCGAAGACGGCCAGCTCCGCGATGGCAGGTCCGCAGGCTCTGTGACTGGAGCCCTCAGGTTGGTTTAGGCTTGAGGTCGCCGCCGGCTCCACGATGTTAGGCCCAACGACATCGGAGAACCGACAGGGAAAAAGTTGGGTTCCCGTACAGGGAAGAGATTGACGGTCCCCCCCCCCCCACACATATACACAGCTAAAAATAATAATAAAACTAGAGTCAAAACACACATTTAACGAGACAAAAATTAAAAAAAAGACAAACGGACTGCTGTCGAGCTGCTGCTGTTAGGCGCCGCCACACCACTCCAACCCCCCCCCAAAAAACAGTATAGTAGAGGACTGCAAACCAGTGTGGTCAGGCTTCATTCCTGCAAATTAATGTTGAACTAGATTTCAGTTTTTCTGACCATCTGGAAGCTTTCATTCTCAGTTTTCAATATTAATCAGATTTATTGGGTCCAATTTCACAATTTGTCAATGTGGAGTTTTAAACTCATTCACCTTACTCCTCAATCACTGCTCCACAGTTAGACCTTCACCATGAATATCAAACTATCAATTCCACTATCTGACACACATTCTTATTCACTGCCTTTGTCATAAATAGATTCAAAATGTTCCATAGCACTCCTGGCTAGCTTCCCATCCACCACCTCTTTAAACATTGTATCACCCTGTATTCTTATGTTTGTAGTCATTCAAGGCATCCCCTCTGATGTGCAGAGTAAAGTACTATAATCTTTGACTGCCTTGAAAGCTGGTGGAGATTACTCTTCCCTCAAGATGAAGACGTGAGGAAATCATCTTATAAAGAACAGCATGAATTAAGCACTTGTTTAGGAGAAAGGCCATCATCCTCAATGATTATTCTTTAGGTCCTTTGAAAAATATTTTGCTAGCACTTTATATGCACTTGCTGTCCACCTGATATGGTAAATATTATGTGCATTTGCATGGGTCTTGATATGTTCAAATCAACAGAGGTTGGCTTTAAATATATGGCTATTTTCAGAGGATCCATTACCCTTTATGTTGTTTTGTCTTTCTATATCAATATATCTTTTCTCCTGAATTATTATCAAACCCAGAGATACATGCTATTATTTCTGATCTTCTAAGCAAATGTTTAACCGTTTTTCTATTCTCTTCATTATAACATCTCTGTCATTGATAAATTGGTAATGTTCTGCCACAACTAAGAGAGGTCTATTTCCAACAGCTAAATGTGGCAATAATCAATTATATCAATATGCCACAGTTTGTTCCACCGGTGCTATGTTAATCTTCCATGTAAACAGCTGTCTATTTCACACTGATGTTACACTTATGGATGGGAATCTTTGTTGGCACAGCTTTGCTGAGGATTTCAATAACTGTTTATTGCTAATATTAGTTCAATGAGATGGGGATTGTCAACCTGGGAAGGCAGTCCATCTAGGAGAGGGAAAACTGATTTAAAACCTCCCTTGCCTTGTGGCCAGTCATGGAAAAGGCTCCTGGAGTAAACCTCAAGAAAATCCGGAGTCGGAGCCCCTAAGGCAGTTTGTCGTTGTCTACAACCTCGCTCTGGCAGCTCCTGCGACGGCGCTGGAGCCAAATTGTAACGGCCCTGCTGTTCTTTTGGATTGATCAATGATGTGGAGAGGGGGGACATGCTGCATGGGCAAAGCCTGTCCTCCATATGACATCGCCCGGGCTTGCATCCGACCACACACCACCTGCAAACTAGGATGCATCACTCCTGGTCAGTCATGACCGAAGAGGCCCTACTATCACTAGTTCAATCTGCCTCTCTGTCTTATTATTTGTTACTGTAAAATGTTTCATAAGTCGAGATTGCACATTCTAAAAAATCATATAATCATAAATCAAGAGATAACTGCATGCAAAATTATACAATTGTAAAGTTAGATGATCTGAAACAATTTAGTGTTGTTTAGATGTGAATGATTCTCCACTAACCGATATACTTCACTTGGCTGAAAATTTGTCATCTTGGCCCAGCTGATGTTGTGAACATCACGGAATAGGGTCCATAGATGCAAGAAAATCAGGTATTCTTGAATTCTTAGGAGCAAAATTAGGCCAATCGGCCCATCAGGTCTACTCTGCCATTCAATCATGGTTGATCTATCTTTTCTTCTCAACCCCATGCTCCTGCCTACCCCCATAACCTCTGACACCTTACTAATCAAGAATCTGTCAATCTCTCCACCTTAAAAAATACCCATTGACTTGACCTCCACAGCCATCTGTGGCAATGAATTTCACAGATTCATCACCCTCTGACTAAAGAAATTCATCCTCTTCTCCTTTCTAAAGGTACATCTTTTTAATCTGAGGGTATGGCCTCTGGTCCTAGACTCTCCCACGAGTGGAAACATCCTCTCCACAACCACTCTACCCAGGGCTTTCACATATTCACCTGATCCTGTAGGAAAGGGAGTTTCTGCTGCCTTCAGACATAATTTAGGCAACAAAGTTATGCCAAATGACATTAAAAAACGTTTTTGATTATCTGTAATGAAATGAGAGATAAAGAACAAACAAATAGTTTGAGTAGACATGACCTGAAGGGGAAGATACATGCCTCGGTACTCAGTGTACTGCTAACCAGCCTTTCACCGGGCTAGCAGCCTAACAATAATGGTTGACAGTGAGATTTAATCCTAATAATTTTCAGACTGTTATACTGACATGCATCTAAGTGGACTCAAAAAGCTGGGATTACTCAATGGGACAGGCAACATCTCTGGAGAGAAGGAACGGGTGACGTTTCGGGTTGAGACCCTTCTTCAGACTGAAGTACCTCGATCTAAAACGGCACCCATTCCTTCTCTCCAGAGATGCTGCTTGTACCACTGAGTAACTCCAGCTTTTTGTGTCTATCTTTGGTTTAAATCAGCATCTGCAGTTCCTTCCTGTACATTTTGTCGAAGTGGGTGCTGACTGATTGGAGAAAGGAAAGTGTAAACTGTACTTTCCTGTAATAGGACATCCATTTTCAAATTATCTTGACACAGTATCTCAGCCTATCTCCTCCACAGACCTAGCAATATGAAATAATTGCATTTACACCATTTGCTACATCCTGTAATTGTTGCTGAGAGGAGGTATTAGCTCAGCCCTGAAGCTATCACATAGCACCATCTTTCTCACCAGAACCTCTTCAGTGAAATGCAAAATTTGAGGTTCCCATTCTATTGAGGCACTGGTCATTCATATACTTAAAGCTAAATAAAACAGATTGTAAGCTGTCACTGTTGTTTTGTAAATCTGAACATGGCAGTTATGGGTATGAGATGTTGGAGTCTATAATGAACAAGTTAATAATAGGACTCCCTGAAAAGAATAACCAGATTATGCAGACAAGATGGATTTATGAAAGGAAAATCATAAATCTGCGGGAGTTCTTTGAGGATGTATGGCAGAATAGATAAGAAATTAGTAGGCCATTCGGACCCTTCGAGCCTGCACCGCCATTCAATATGATCATGGCTGATCATCCAAATCAGTATCCCGTACCTGCCTTCTCTCCATACCTCTGATCCCCTTGGCCACAAGGGCCACATCTAACTCCCTCTTAACGGATTCACCACTTGTTCTCCTCATTTAAAAGCTCTTTGGAAATCATTCTCAATCTCCTAAATTCTAAGGTTACAGTCCTGACATCCCAGGACAGTTGGTGATCAACACTCCCTCTATGGCAATAAGTTCCTTCCTCAGATTTGCAGACCAAAACTGCAGCAATACTCCAGGTGTGGTCTAGGTAGCAGTAGAACCTCCCTGACAAACTCAAATTGAGAATACCATTCGCTTTCTTTACTGCCTTTGCATGCCACCTTCAATGAGACACCTAGGTCTCCATCAATTGGGGGAATAAACAGATTGTCTCATATCAGCAGGCAACCCATCCTTTGCAGTGTTGTTCAGCGTTACACATGCTCAACACTCTCTTGACTCTTGTGAATGTACTGGAAAGACTTGACTAGAGGTGTGTGTAAAGTAGTTCTAAATTGCAGTTCTTCAATTTTTCTGGTCCTGTGGTTGCTGTATCCAGTCTTCTTGATTAGTTTTTGACATGACTTCGAGTGCATAGAATTGTCTGGCAATTGGCTTCTGAGTTGCTGGGCAGGAAGGAGGAAGCCATGATGGTTTATGTTGTCAGCTCTCCTGGTTGAACACAACAGTGACTGCTTCATCCTTTTCTATTCGCATCAGCTGTAGTGAAAATGTACACAATCTATAACTTCACTTTGTTTCGCTATCAATCTTGATTTAACAAAGTGAAGTTATAGATTGTGTACATTTTCACTACAGCTGATGCCCCACTGTGCCTCTTGCGTGCCCCGAATATGTCCGATCTGTTCTGCGTCCTTCTTATTTAACACAAATGTTGGTTCCTCAGCAGATCGAAAAGCAGCTATGGAAAGAAAAAAATGCTTATTCTTTGGTCATTTCATCAAAATTGGAGAAGAAAATCGAGCTATGTAGTATACACTGCCCAGCCAATAGAGCATTTGTTGACTTGGATGTTCACCATAATAATGGTTGGTGAATTCTTACAGAGAAGAAACCTCAGGAATAAATTTAATTAGATGCCTGTACTTCAATGACAAATGCAAGATAGAAAGCCCTTAAACCCCTTTTTCACGGGGCGACTTGACGCAAGAGGTAACCAGAGTTTAACATCATGGGAACATCGTGCGATAACAGTACGGCATTCGTGGACCACCGTGGCGCTAACGGCAGGTAATCGTGTAATTTGGGTACTCGGGAGAAAATTCAAGCAAGCTTGAATTTCTCCAAGAGTGACTTGTACACTTGTGGTTGAGCATTGCAACATTTTATGAACGTAGTGGCCAGTGCGATATCCGTAGTAACTCTTGCGGTTACCGTGGGAACTCCTGCGAACGGTAAACCCGGAAGCTGGACAGAGGGGACAGAAGGTGAGTAAAAAAGGTGTTCTCAATGTCGCCAATGGAACATGTGTCCATCGAGGACGTCCCACCTCATTGTCATTGTTGGAGAATCTTTTTAACAGGAACACGCAGAGATGGCTCCCAGAAAAGCTCAAAGAAAGGGGGTAAAGCGTGTCAGAAAGGTTTTTGCCATGCAGGAGAATGAGGAGGAGACGCAGCAAGAGAGACAGGTGGAGAGGCAACAGGAGATGCCAGAGATAACACTGCCTGTGGGCTCCTTGGAGCAGGGAGAGGGTGAGCAAGGTGGATTTCAGATTGCCTCCCCAGTAGCCGTTGTAGGAATAGCCTCTGCAGACGCTTATGTAAAGGGAAGATGGCAGAAGGTAAGGCCATATAACTTCTCCAGGGAACAAGAGGGGGAACTTGTAGAATGGTACCAATTTAACGAGATTCTCTATGATAAATCCAGAGAGGATTATAGAAACAGGGAGAGAAAGCGGAACCTGCTGGAGACAAAGGCTGCGGAGTATCCCGGATGCTCATATGAGTATATATAACGATATATCAGTTCATCAACAGGAGAACCATTTAATGTTATCCAAGATTTAAAAACATACAATGCTATAGATGTAAAAGTGCTGTTTTTGCAGTTAACTTAACCTTCTCTTATAAGTCTGTCTGTGCCCTACAGCTGCAAAGTAAAAAAGTCGCAGAAAGCTTTTACACCCTCTGTGTTTGAGGTTGGAATCATGTCTCTAAGTGCCATAAAATAAATTATGACATCATTTGTGCCACGTGATGATTTAATTGCACTTGACAGTTTACAATGCTCATTCAAGATTTAACGGGAAAGCTCGGGAGACGGACAAGTCACTCGCACAAATAACAGAAATGCCGAGTACCGTGGGAACTCTTTGTCTATCCCCCCATTATATCGTAAGATATCGTGCTAGACCACGACCACTTCACTCTGGTCACATCTTGCGTCAAGTCGCCCCGTGAAAAACCCCCATTAAGGTGCTGGACATTAATTTAGTTTAGTTTAGAGATACAGTATGGAAACAAACCCATCGGACCACCAAACCCACACTGACCATCAATCACTCATTCACAGTAATTCTATGTTATCCCCCTTTCTCATCCACACCCTACACACTAGGGGGATTTTACTGAGGTTGATTAACCTATGGTCCTCAATGGTTCAATGGTTCCTTAATGTCACATGCGCAAACGCACGGTGAAATTGTTTTCTTACATACAGTCCAGTGAAGTATTACCATACCTATTGCACAGTCCCTGATTAGCAAAGTGTACAAATAGTTCACCGAGCCTGCATGGAAGAGGCGCCAGGTTTTGGCACCATTTACAAAGGCCAGTTTGTGCTCTTAGTCTTATGAGCAGCGCCCGATACAGGTAAGCTCCAGTCTGCGGCAGGGCCTAGAGCCATCGCCTTCCATGGACATCTAGATTAACCAGCCGGTCGACCAGATCCTGAACCCTCTCCCACTGACCTTGCTCCTCGCCCATAATGTCTGTCATCACACCGGTTCCATCTTCCTGGTCTCTGGTCTTTGGGGGATGAGCAGGGCCTTTTCGGCAGCTACCCCCCTTAGCGACCGCAGCCCACCGGGTCTTTGTGCGTCCGGCCACAGGAGAGGGGCAGGGACCTGCTCGGCGACTTCCCCACTGCAGGATGCGGCCCACTGGGAGATTCTGCCGCCTGTGGGAGGGAATCTGAAGGCACCTGAAGGAAACCTATGTGGTCACAGAAAGAGCGAGCAAATTGCACACAGTTCAGGGTCTCTAGCACTGAGTTCAAGGTCTCTAGCACCGTGAGCTTTATCAACTGACACTGTACCAGACAAGGTGGACAACACAAAATGACTGCTCAGGATTGCAGCTAGTGAAAATGCAAACTTCATAAAAGGCCTCCAAAAAGCTCAGAGAAGCAAACAATATATGCAGAGGAGAAACGTGCCTGTAGACTTGGTTATGTCCACCTTTTAATGCGCCAAATTGGTTACTGTTACTGTTCCTGTATATGTCACAAGAGTACGGAGGACACTGCTGTCCAGCATAATGTGAAAACCACACGGCATGCTAATTACTGCCTTAAAAAGCCTGAAAATCATTAACGTGAGATAAGCATACTTTTAAGTTGCAGACATGAGAGAGGGAAGTAAAGCACTGTAGGCAGAGTGTTCATAGAGCAAAAGGTAGGAGCTTGTGAGCAACAGGGGGAAGTCAGGGCAAGGTATCAAAAACCTAGAGGAGATGAAAATGCAGAACAATTTTCTGGTTGCAAAAGGAATATGGAAGCAATGCTGTAAATTTGAATAAAATCCCTTCAATATTAATTATATGAAAGCATAGAATCCAGAATCTAGTTATGTGTCTTGTAATAAGGCAAGATTATGTTCACCAGACTTCATTGGAACAGCACAAGAGACCGAAATGGAAGTGAGACCGAGACTTCAATTGACCAGGGTCCCACTTGCAAACTATACAGAGCGATTCCATAAAACATGTGCCTAATCTGTGTTTAGTCTCACAATTGTAAAGGATCCCATATTATGAGCATTGAATGAATATCATATTGAAAGAAGTGCAAGTAGAGGACAAGGATACCATATTGAAAGAATTACAAGAAAATAGTAAGATTAAACGAGAACTTACCAGTTTGAAGTTTGATCTTTATTTTATGAGGAGTTACGTGACGACCCCGCCAGCACGCGTGCGCGACATTCTTCAAAGCAGCGGTGTGGAATCACAGAAAATAGTAATTGAAGTAAACATAGTAAAGACAAGGAGAACTAAGATACCAGTTGACCTTTATAATTGAGGGCGGGAGCGGAGGGCACGTAATCCCTCATCATAACTCCTCATAAAATAAAGATCAAACTTCAAACTGGTAAGTTCTCGTTTAATCTTACTATTTTACTTCGGAGTCACGTGAGTGACTACGTGAAGATTTTAAATCTCTGTGATTTCAAGCCGTGGAACAGTCCATGCTTCACTCACTGCCGAAGTCATTCAAGGGAGGAAGTATGTTATTGTATTCAGACATGCATCCAATTCAGGCAATAACAATTTATTTTAACAAAATAATCCTCCCTAGGGCTAAATATATTGCGGAATTCAAACTTGATTCTGCAATACCGCAGGTTTGGTTATAATAATAATAATAATAATAATAATAATAACTTTATTTATAAAGCGCTTTTAGACAACATCAGTTACCACAAAGTGCTGTACATGGGAAGTCAACAAAAAGTTATTACAAACTACTAAAACCATTAAGACGACAGGACTATAAAAACAGTAAAAATTAAAAGACATTAAAAGCACTAAAAATAGGAACAATGTCTCAGCCAGTGTCGAAAGCCAGTGAATAAAAGTGAGTTATTGGTTTATTATAAAGAATTGGAAGGTCTTTCTCTTGACCATCCTGCTGTAGCCAGGATATGGTCCATAGGCACTTCCTTGTCTCTAGCTGCCGGTGTTGCTGTTGCCCTTGTGGATAGAAACTTAAGATGTCAGTATCACCCCAGCAGCTCCCAAGCCTGTCTGAGCCATCTAGCGATGGTTAGTGCTGATACCCGGCCATTAGGCTGTTTATGGCTGCCCATAGTGCTAATTTACTTCCTCTTAAGTTTTAGTAGTTTTAAGGTATAATAGAAGCTGTGTCATGACACATAGTCGGGTGTCAGTTGGGTATATCTGGAATTCCAAATTTTGTCCTGATGATCATGGTCTATCTTGTTTAACAAGCTCTAATATGCGAAGCTATCTTTTCTGGAGATGCCATCATATATCCCAGGCTCAGTTTATGTAGAAACTGGATCCCCAGAGCTGAGACCAGTACTATCAGCATACTGTTTTTAAATGTCAGTTCCTCCGCCCCCCCCCCCAGGCACAGGGACATTGCTGGTGCCCCTAGCAATGTTAGTACAACACCGACGTCCCAGATCTGGGAGTACTTCCCTCTAGGAGGGTTGGTGTTGAAAATAATCCTCATAAGTTTGACAACTAGAGGGTGAGATCCCATGGAGAGTTGTCGTGACGCTTGCCACCAGCAAGCTGACAGGGCACTCCTGCGTAATTATAGTACTGCAGCTCAGTCCTTCATCTACATGAAGGCTGGATAGGAATTCCCAGGACGTTGGTGGTTGTAGCTGTATTATACGCTACATCAGCCCTTGTTGGTTCTTGATAGGCTGTCGTGATCATGCTCATGGTCCTGTCCGCAAGCCCGGATCTAGCATGGTGGACTATGGTTCAGAGACTATGTTCGAGACCGCAGGGATCCATGGCTGTGTAGGCCAATCAGGTACTTTCAAGCCACTTGATGTTGAGTCCATATGTGTTTTTGCTTAGGATCCGACTGATGAGGCAGGACGGAAAAACATTGTAAACAATTATTCCGCATTAAGTGAGTAACGTCCATTGCTGCTGCCCCAAGTGTGGTTCACAAGCGGCATATGTTGGTAACTGGTGATTGGGTCTAGATGCAAATGGATCGATATCTGGTGTCCCTCATTTGGTAATATCAGCAACTTTTTTGTGGTCCAACAGCCATTTGATGCTGTCATTGAATTTTCATGACCTGGTGTGTGGCTCAGTATTGAGCTTACCTGGTAGGTAAGTTTGCTGATAGCCAAATATGTATGTTAACACACCATAGCCAAATATATTGGCCTGATTGACACATGGTATCAATCTTTTCTCCCATATGATTAATATATGCCACCACTGTGATATTATCAATTCGTAGGCGGACATGCAGATGGTGCATTGTTAGCAGTAGGCTTTTAGCCCATAAAATGCACCCAACACCAGTGTTTTTAGTAATTAATTATTTTGTAGGTTTATCCAAGTCTGCTTTACTCTTTGGCAATGTTACAGACATATGGATAACGTTAATTGTAAATCCCAGAAAGTCCAGTTGTGGATGCCGTCGACTTAGATTTATCTGGATGGAGATGACCCCAGAGTTTCACCCTATGTTTGGAAGCTAAAACTGCTGATTTAGCTAGTTCCAGGGTTTTTCCCCCGCATATATCATCAAGATATGCCATGACAATATGTTTTTGTTTCTGATATTGCCAAGGCCCGTTTTAATATCTTGGTGAAAAGTCTTGGGGCTGAAGTCAGTCCATTATGCAACGCTATGCCCTGCCATAGTTGCCCCATCCAGTTAAATTTTAGGTATCGACAATGATCCCTCCATGTCTCCCAAAACAAGTGTAATATTCCCCCTGTTAGTACAGGTTGTACACCTTTGTGTTCTGGAAGGAACCAGATCCACCTACTTACCTGGTTGCCGGTGGTACGTCCCTTTCTTCAATTTCTGCCTCTTCTGCGGAAGAGGTGCCGGAGTACGGGGTTGGCACGTTTTCCATGAGGGTCGCTCTGGGCCTTGGCCTAAAAGGACCTTCGTGGTGCTGCGCGGCCCTCATGCTTTCACCAGCGTCCTGGTGTTGATACTTGCTGGTGGATGCATAGGGGTGTTATCGTTGCTGATAACGCTGTTATGAGCCCGACGGTTTTAATCTCATTGTCGAGCTTTTCTCTGTACCATCATCTGGGCGAGCAACCAATGATATGCCCTCTGTCAGAAGTTTTGGAATCTTCTGTAGTTTGGCCTCCTGGGTTTTTGTGCCAGTCACTCTGTACCCCCAGATGGCATTGTTTGCTGCAGGCATTTTTAAAATGAAGTAAAGTTCACAGGAGGCCTATACTTCTGCGTAATTTTGTTGCCTGTTCCTGCAGAAGATGGAAGTACAGGTAGTCGATGCTGGCCGCCAGCCTGGTCTGTAATGGTACTTTTCGTTGATCCGTAATTTTTGGTGATCACTCCCAGTAGCTCCTTAGGATTCTGCACCCCCTGCACACTGCCGTTTTCTTCAGCCATGTCCCCTTCTTCTGGACCAGCCCAGCCCAGGTCCACAACGCATTCCTCTATCGAGGGAGATGCATTGTTTTACAGCCCTCAATAAGGTGCTGTTGTGGGAGTGCGAAGACTCCCATAGTGAGCTTGCTCCATCTCCCGGAGCAAGTCACGGGCGGACCTCTGCTGCACTCGGGCAGCGCACCCCTTCGGCCGGACTCAGATGAGTATGATCGGCCGGGCTGAATCCTGCTGGGCTTTGCCTCCAGCCTGCTGTGCTGCTTTGAGTTGTACGACTCATGGCGCTGGATTCAGCTTGGAGTCGGTAAGTGGACCTTAGTAACCACGCCAACGGTCACTTTCACTGCCCTTAGGCAGTGCGTCCTTCTGGCCGGACTCCCTGAGTCTATTGGCCGTACCGACTCCTGCCTGCCTGCAGCCCGCTGTGTTGTTTACAGGTATACAGCTCGCGGTGCTGGGCTCAGTCTGCACCAGTCGTACCCTGCTGTGGGCTGCCTGAACCTTCCTAGTTCCCCACAGCCTGCGGTCCTGGAACCGCTGTTTGCCCAAGGCTTGTTGGCTGTGCCGGAACCTTCCTAGTTCCTCACAGGCTGCGGTCCTGGAACCGCTGTTTGCATATGGCTGTGGGCTGCCGGAACTTTCCTGGTTCCCCGCAGCCTGCGGTCCTGGAACCGCTGGGCATCCATGGTGTCGGCTGCCGGGACCTAACTGGTTGCCCGCAACCTGCGGTCCTGGAACCACTGGGCGTTAGTGGTGTTGGCTGCCGGGACCTAACTGGTTCCCCGCGGCAGCCTGTGGTCCTGGAGCCACTGGACGTTTAGAGTTGTCGGCTGCCGGGAACTGCCTTGTTCCCCGCGGCAGCCTGCGGTCCTGGAGCTGCTGGACGTCTCTGGTGTCGGCTGCCGGGAGCTGCCTTGTTCCCCGCAGCCTGCGGTCCTGGAGCCGCTGGTAGCTCGTGGCTGTCGGCTGCCGGGAACTGCCTGGTTCCCCGCGGCAGCCTGAGGTCCAGGTCCAGTTTTTCTTCCCCTTGTCCAACGTGCTGTAACATAAAGCACAGCAAGGGGAAGAATACAACTTCAGTTTTTCCTTACCGTTTGAATTTTTCCCGCGGGAGTGCTCCACCCCCGCCCGTCGCTGTTGCACTGCGTGAGATGCAATGTCGCGCACGCGTGCTGGCGAGGTCTTCACGTAGTCACTCGCGTGACTCCGAAGTTAAATATCTGTTTCACAAGGAAAACATGTTTGGGGATCTGAACAGTGAAGGGAGCTATTCTGTTTTGCTTTAATCTCTGCAGATGCTGCTTGATTTGCTGTACTTTCTGAATTTTTCTGTTTGTATTTCTCAAGGTGAAGCATCTTCCTTTCCATGGTATTCCAAACCACTTGTGATAATGACCAACCTTTAATCAGTCTTAAAAGTAATATTTGTACTTATTGCAGTTATCACACATGAAGGATAGTGACGCAGTTGAGTTGCATGCAAAACTAGAAGCCCTCTGGGAATTGTATTCCAGCAAGAAATGGTATCCTCATTTAAGGAAATAATAAAACTAGAAGTGAAAAGAATGGATGCTACAAAGTATTTGAACTTTCAAAGTGCATCCTTAACATTGGTGCAAATAGCCACTGCCATTCCGACATCCCATTACTTGGATGGTTATTGCATGTGTTACCATTGATTATAGCCTTAATTTTCTCGCTAAATTACAACTCACATTCATGACAATTTCATTGTTGCAGAACGTATCACTCTCAAAGTAATGCTTCAAAGGTGCAGGGTGAAATCATTACATTAAGGATTCATGGTTCACATAACAAAAATAGATTGCTTAGAATTCAGCCTAAAGTATGCTTTGTTTTTACAATCACACAATAATAGAACATAATGGGTTGTCTAAAGACAGAATGCCCAGACACAAAAGTATAGAATGTCACAAAACCCAGGGAAATCTGCATGTGTAATTTCACAAGTGAAGAAGATCAAGTAACACGGAAATGCCAATGTTCTTCCTTCATGTGTGAAATAATCTGCAGATGTTGCTGAATTCTGTGACGTGCCCTGTTAGGCTCATGCCAACGTTTATATTTTTGTACTCTGTTAAAATAAAGATCCAAATAGGTCTGCAAAATGTGTTTAACTAATTATAAAAAGATTGCTTCACTTATTAATGTAATTATTTCAACCATATTTCTAGAATGATTGATTAGCTGCTCTCTCTATTCAGTTTTCAGTCCTTTGGTTTGATTCTGAACACTCACATTGCCTTTACATCCCTCTATGTAAGTAATACTTGTGAGCCTAGATACCAGCCAAGTCTGCTCCTAGGGTAAATGGTACACATTAACTTTTAATCTTGTAAATAAAGCAGACACCATTGAGTTTGTCACAGGTTTAACATGCTGCTCAATTTTTGTTTAGATGAACGTCAATTGAAAAGAAAGTTAGGTATAATGTTAATGAATAATCTGCTATTTTTATATTATATTCAGCTTCTCATTGTGAATTTGCACTTCCTCGCTCGTTCACTGTGGAGGATTAGTATTAGGGTCCCTTGGACAATGATTTTTATTTATTCTATTTCCAACACTGTAATGTATCTGTTCCTGCCTTGGCAAAGATGAGCTAAGAGATTGAACCTGAGCTATCAGTGGGTGTCAATGATTGAGGAATGTGGAAGCTGCTCCCGTTAATATTTACTACAAGGACAACCTCCAAACTGTTACTTGATGAAGACCGGTTCAAAAGGTGCTGAATTACTTTCTTACCTTTAAAAATATGGTAAGCCACATCGGGCTTCAAATGATTTTCAACAAATTAAATTAATGACAAAAATACCCAATCTGATTAAAAACACAATACATTGTGGTAGTCCTGGCAATTTTGAGATGCTAAAATGCAGTAATTTCACATGATTAAGAAATAATAGAAAGATTAAATGAGAACTTGCCATTTGAAGTTTGATCTTTATTTTATGAGAAGTTGGAGTGGGAGACCATGTGAAGAACCCGCCAGCCCGCATGCGCGTCAATCTTCAAAGCAACTGTATGAAACCATAGACCACTTGCACCAAATTAAACTATAGAAAGATTAATAACGCTTGACTTATCGAATGATCTTTATGAGATTCAGGGTTGGGAGTGGAGGGCACGTAGTCTCTCACTCCAACTTCTCATAAAATAAAGATCAAACTTCAAACGGTAAGTTCTCGTTTAATATATATATTTTATTTTGAAGTCTCGTGATGAGTACATGAAGCCTTTGAAGCTCTGTGGTTTCATGCAGTAAACCAATCCGTATGTGAAAACACCACACAGATAAATCATAAATGATAGAAAAGACATGGGCCATTAACAACATGATGCTAACTTTACATACATGTACATCGCCCTTAATTGGACCACAGTCCAACGCCTTTGAGTTAGACAATAGCTCATGTAGCACTCTTCAGAATTCTATCTGCAAACGTCCAGACATGTTCAACGAAATTTTATAACTTCCGAAAGTGCGTTCATCTGAGCCTCCTGCTGTTACAAGAAAGTGATCAAAGGGGAATATCCATTCTATTGGCTGCTGACGAGCCAGCCGCCCTGGTAGAGTGAGACTTGAAATTACTTGTATTCACTGCCACTTTCAGCTGCTTACACTCTATCCATCTTGAAATAGACTGCACCGACAATCTCTTGTGAAACTATTATATAACTATGAAGAAACCTTTCCTTCATCTCATAGGTTCTTAGTAACCTCAGTGTACCTTTTCACATAATAAACACCCACAATCTCCAATCTGGTGGGTATGCTGTCAACTCCAATTTGTACCCGACCGTGCCTGCTCTGCTTTATGAGTTCATTCGCATAAAATGCAGACAGAGATTGTGTAAAGACTGTGCTCATCGTGCTCATCGCGCATCAGTGTCATAAGCATGACTAACTTAAGAGTAACTGCTCCATCGTTAGCGATACAGCTGATGATAATCTGCATAAAAATTTATACTGATTACACATACCACATTACTTTGTATCTAGGCTTTAGAGTGTTCATATAAATGACACCTTCCATAACCTTAGTCACCAGTGGGTGAGAACCAATTGTTTATTGTCCCACTTTTCTAGTACTAGATACAATGACAAAGCAGTACCTGCAGTGTTAATTGCGCTATAATATAGTCGCTTCTCATAAACCCAAACTGAAAGAAACCCACAAACCTCTGCTACTTCTGTTTAAAAGTAGCTCACATGTGTCTCTTCACAAAACTTTCCATATAACCATGCAGTGATAGGTGCACGAGTGATAGGTTGAACTAACCACTGCTCGTGTCTGCGAGCAAATATAGGAGCTTCTTTCAGCTGACTTATTTACAATGGAAGCCATGGTTGAATAGGCCAATTTGGCACTACTGTAATTCATGTTGTCTCGTCTTAAATTATATTTGGAGGCATCTACTAATAAATACCCTGAGTCTTATCTGTGGGTAGGGTCAGACATATCTGCAGAGTTTATGACAAAACCTAAATATGTTATAGATAATGCCGACTCCAGTATGGACTTTCTTGGATGAATAACAAACCCTAGATATTCTAGGAGTGCCTTGGTTGCTGAAACAGCTGACTCTGTGACATCTGATCTCTTCCCAACAATAAGCATGTCCTCTATAAACTCCATGACAAAATGCCCTTTAGATCTGAGTAGGGCAACATTAACTTTAGAATCTTTGTAAATAGCCTAGGACTGAACTCAACCCCTTAGGTTGAGCTTAAAATTGCCACATCTGGCCTTGCCAGATAAATTTCAGATATATCTTGTGACTCTCGTGTATTGCTATGGAATAGTATGCATCTTCGAGATCGATTGAGGCCCTAAAGCAATCGTCTGTAATCAGCTATTTTGCTGAATGAAAAATATCCATCTTAAAATGGTTAGATTCCAAGCACATGTTCAGACTAGCCAAATCCTAGAATGATTTGGCATCCTCCACTTTTCTTCAACCTTGAGATGATATCGGAAATATACCCCCTCTTGTTCATGGGCAGACTGCTCAATTATTTTGTGAAATTTCTCTGTTTCAACTTGGATAGCCATAGTTTCCTCTTTAGACTGTATGTACGGTAGTCTTGGCTTCCCTTGCCACGGGGGGAATTGATCAGCCAGAAACTGAATCTTATAACCGTTTATGATTTGTAAAATGGAAGGATCGGAGGTTATCTGTCCCCACCTGTTTTTGAACAGTCTCAACCTATCTCCGACTTGAATATTGTCAGCACATATACTGTGCTGACAATAAGATGACTGATGGAATAATATTTGCATACCTCAACGGCCTCCTCCTCTTTGTCGCTTTGCTGTCCATGACGAGACAGACGGTGACCAAGGCAGTTTCTAAGAGAGCACTTGCTATAAAAACCACCAAGGCTGCCAATAAAATAATAGTCAAAAGGTGATTATCACCCCGAACCACCAAGATCCAGCAACCCCTGAGACTGACATCACCAAAATGGCCTTAGGCGGTTGATCAATAGAGTCAACTGACCCTAGACTTTGCTCTGTCCTCTTGTCTCTGGCATTGTGGCCTGCTAGGGAATGATACTGAGTATGTGGAGTGCGCTGCCTCCATGGTGAGCGCTGAAAACCTGCGAATAAAAGCCCTCTGGCTTGGTTTTAATTGTGTAGGCCTGGTGCTCCAACCAGCCTCAGTGTAGCGGTATCTGCCGCTCGCTTGGTAGGGATGATATGCATGCAGGTAAACGGGAGTCTTACCCATTAAGGGTATCTTTACCACACCCACTGCAGCCTTGAATTCCTCTTGCAAGTCTATTACTTGCTTGCCCAAGTCTTCTCCAAAGAGATACTTGCAGGCTGCACATACTAGCCTTGCACAAAATTAGCATATATTGGGTTGATCTCATGCCTATACCATCCTAACACAATTGAGCTCAAACTGTGCATAACACATAAGTGTTAAGGTATCTACTGCAATTTAGACACCTGAGTTCCCTCCACCGACCTTGCAAAGGCCGTAATTCTTCTTTGAGAAATCTCTGCTGGGAGTTTAAAGTCTTTTGACTTTGTTTTACCCTTCAGATAGCCCCAAATGGTAGCATTAACCTCCAGTGTCTGGCAGAAATCAGGACTAGCATACTGTCCAGCAGTGTCCTGCATGATCTTCTCTATCAACTGATGAGAAGTCGTAACCAATGCTACTTGCCAGTTCTTTCTCTCATGGTTCTCACATCCCCGAAGGGATGGCAGATTTAGTCACAAGTGCCAGCAGATCCTTATAAGACTTGAGTTGAAGCAGATCATTCACTTGTTGTGGAAATTCAAGTTCACTATCAACTACCCCACAGTCAGAGTCTCCACGAATAATCCTCAAACCACCCTCCCTCAGAGTGGGAGATATCATAATGCACCCCTGAACCAGGTATTTCTGCCGCAGGCATCTGACTGAAACTACCTGTCTCGGTCGCCAGTGTGCGGAACACATTCCCTTCGACCAGCCTCTCAATCAGGATTTCCAGTATTGCGAGTATTTCGAATGCATCTAAATCTTGCGCCATGCGACTACGCATTGACGCGCATGCGGGCTAGCAGGTTCTTCACGTAGTCTCATCACGAGATTTCAAAATAAAATTGTCCATTTATCAAGCATAAAGCTCACTACTAAAAATTGAATCTATATGGAAGCCAGATATGTCTTTGTTTATCCAGCATCCTTGTGATATCTAATTACTGGTAGATTTAGCAGATGAAACCTCACAGTATTAATGAATACATGCTTATCTTTGATTTTGCTAAAATAACTCCTCAAATGTAGGTGGCATATTAAGTATTTTCGTATTTCAATTTCCTCGTAACATAAAGTAAATGTGCCCATCAAATAAAAAAAGTAATTAGCTTTGAGTCCTTGACAGTACAATGTGGTAGTTGGTACAATGGAGCTATAATTAATGACAAACTCCATGTTGTATGGTACAAGTATGACCAATGACCACAGGAATGCATTCACCATGTGGTGATTAATCTGCAAACAATGAGTAAGACACAATGAACTTAATAAGACGAGGGTGGCACCAAGTTTCAGCAATAGAAATGCAGAACAAATCCTTTGCATACTTTACATAAAACATTTAATATTTAAGAATTCATGATAGCATGAAAAAGGATACTAGGTTACATGTTCAACTCTAATGCCAGGAATGATGGTAAGATATGAACGCTGGAGACCTGAAAATTGGTCATACCGATTCCTCATCCATTTCATGTTTCATCAATAGGGTGTGAATCCAGAGTTTAATTAGGTATTGCCAAGAAGCTGAAAGTGAAAGAAGAATCCTAGATTTATATTGCAGAGACCATGGGTCCATTCAGCCTGTGCCAGCACTTTGAAAAAGTTACCTAACGCATACACCTCCTGTGGAGTGTCAGAGGCTGAGGGGAGTTCTAACAGAATTTATGAAATTATGAGAGACATAGATATGGTAGACAATCAAAACCTTTTTCCAGGGTATAAATGTCAAAGAATAGAGGTCATAACTTTAAGGTGAGAGGTGGAAACATTCAAAAAGATATGTGGGACAATTATTTTGCACAGAGAGAGAATGGTAGGCACCTGGAACGCACTGCCATGGGTGTTGATGGAAGCCAAAAAGTAATCAAGTGGCTTTTAATAGGCTTTTAGAAAGGCACAGGAACATCTAGGTAATGGAAGGATATGGATTACCTGCAGGGAAAAGTGACTAATTTAATTTAATACCATGACACGGATATTGTGGGCCAAAGGGCCTGTTGCAATAGTGTTCTATTCTATGTTTATGTTAACACTAGTTCATTGCTTTTTCTGCATGTGTAAATTCACATGTGAAGAAGATTAAGTAACACAGAAATGCTAATGCCGGGTGCTCACGTTTTCTCCCACATCTCAAAAGCGTGTGGGTTTGAGGGTTAATTGCCTTCTGTAAATTGTCATTAGTTTGCAGGGAGTGGATGTGAAAATGGAATAGCATAGAACTAGTGTGATTGGGATTACGATGCTCAGTGTGGACTCAATAAGCCAAAGGGCCTGTTTCAATGTTGTATGTATATCTAAACTATACTGGAGAACTGTGTACAACTATGGCTACCACCTACGGGAAAGATGCAGAGCTGATCTAAAGGGACATTACCACGGCTGGAGAATAATAGTTACGAGAAGTCACTGTGATGTAATTTCTTTGGAACAAGGACGGCTGATGGAAAATTTAACTGTGAAAATTTAGCAGCATAAAGTTATGAGAAGCTGTGGTAGTGTAAATGGTAAAGGCTACTTCTCTTTAGAGAGTGGTTAGTAATGAGGGGACTTAGATTTAAATTAATTGATAAAGACTTCGTAGGAAGTTGAGAACAAATCGTTTCTCTCAGCGTTGTGGTTGTCTGCAACTCTGTGCCCAAGAGGTGTTTGTTTTACATGAAGATTGAGGCTGGATTTAGAAAGTTTATTTTCTTGAAGCCTACTGAGAACAGAGCCCTTTCGGAAATCAACCAAACCCGTCATAGAACAAAATAGTGACGAAAGATAAGCCCTCAAAAACACCATGACACTTGATGACTTTGAGAAGGACAACTGTCTACCTTATACATCCAATTATATATTTTACGGCATAAATAACGTGCATGTTGGAAACATGAAAAAAGTACTGGTCAAGAACCTGTGCCATAACTGCAGGGCTATGGGTCAAGAGTGTAGAAATAGGATTAGCCTAACGTCCACTTTTGGGTGGCAGGGACGTGCATCTCCCTAAGATTCAATAACATCCATGCTAAGCAGCATTATTTTTAGTTTACTCGAAGCAGCTGAAGGGCAACTAATTACTCAACACTTCTCCTCTGAGTTCTGTTCTTTGTGGTTATGTTTAACCTTCCCTGGAAGAAGAGAAGCAGATGTAAGCAGCCCATGTAGTTGGAAGTACTGTAAATTAACTTTACGTTGCTTTAATGGTTTGGCTAATGGGCCTGTAATCAAAGGCCTTGATGAATTTTGCAGAAGACATGAATTTAAATTAAACTAGTAAAAGTGATAATGAAGTTACTCTCTGAAGAAGGGTCTCGACCCAAAACATTGTCTGTTTCCTTCATTCCATAGATGCTGCCTCACCCGCTGAGTTTCTCCAACATTTTTGTCTGCCTATGATGTTGCTGCATTGACTTTCAAAACACAACAGTTTCCATCATATACCCTACTTGTTACCCTTATTTACAACATTGCGGTGTACTCTTACCTCTCTCTAGAATTTCTGGCCAAATCATTCTGTTGGTCATTCACCATCTTCTCAGGCTAAGGAGGAAATTTGAAGGAAATAGACATTGCCAGCCTAAGCCACGCCTTGAGAATATTTTGTTTAAAGGAGCAGTGTAGATGTAACAATCGGAGGAGGAGCCATCTTGGGGAACGGCTGCTAACCAGCATCCGTCCGTTTAATTCACTTTTTTTTGTAGTTTTAGTGAGTCCTGTGTTTTGTTTGTGGGAGAAATAGACTTTTTAATGTGGGGGGAAGGGGGTAACTATATTTCTAGGTCCCTACCTGGTTGGTGAGGCAGCTTTTTCTCCGGGCTGCCCGTCGACCCGTCCTCGTGGCCTACCAGCGGGCGTGGAGCGCCGTTTCCTGGCGGGGACCGCCCAGCACCTCGGCTTCGGTGGTGGCACAGCGCTGGAGCGCTATCGCGGAGCGGAGCGGGCAATGCCTTGGCTGGGTCGCCGCGCTGGATCGACGCGCTGGAAATCCGGTGAGCTGTGACCGCCGAGTTCAACACCTCCGGGCTGCGGGTCTGCGGAGCGGAGCGGGCGGCGCCGACTTCAACATCGGGAGCCTGGGAGCTCCAAACCGGCGCGGCCTTGTCGGCTTCGGAAGCCGCGGCCTCCGGTAAGGAAGTGGCCGTTCCAGGTGGCCCAGCCGCTGAGAGGACTCTCCCGACGCCGGGGCAACAGCACCCGGCGAGAACGGCCAGGAACATCGGGCCTCCGTAGAGGCAACTGTGGAGGCCTCAATAGGCCTGACTTTGGGACAACTGGGGATGGGGACTGGACATTGTGCCTTCCCCCACAGTGGTATCCATTGTGGGGGGATGATTTTTGTGTGTAAGTGATTATTTTAGTTTGTGTCCAAGATGACTGTCGGAAGGGAGAGTGGACGCTGGTGCGGTTTAACTGCCGCTGCTCTCTCTCTTCACACTGTGTTTTTGATTTTTTTGAATTCTGTCTTTAATTTGTGTAGTGGTGATGTCTTTATTAATTATTTTACTCCGATTATATGTTTTTTTACTCTTGTTAAATTCTGTAAGGTGTCCTTGAGACTTTAGAAAGGCGCCCACAAATAAAATGTATTATTATTATTATTAACTACATGGACAAGCAACGTGTGAATATACTGTGAAGCATCAAAAGTGAGGGACAATTTGTGTTGATTGATTAGACTTTAGACTTCAGACTTTAGAAATACAGTGTGGAAAAAGACTCTTTCGGCCCAATGAGTCCACACTGACCAGCGATCACCCCGTACACTTATAGGTAGGAAACTAGAGCACCTGAAGAAAACCCATGCGATCACAGGGAGAATGTACAAACTCCATACAGGCAACACCCATAGTCAGGATGAAACTCAGGTCTCTAGCGCCTTAAGGCAGCAACTTTACCTTTGCGTCACCTTTGCGCCCAAATCGATTGTTTGTTCATCAGATAGAACATCAAAAAGCACTCTCTGGCAAAGTGGTCATGAATGGGAACCATGTTAATGAATGAAAGGCTGTGTGATTTTCAGGAGGTTGTTGTGTTGGCTCTTCCTAAACTGAAGTACCAAAGTTCTAACGAAAAGTAAGTAAGCTAAAGTAATGGGAGAGATTGATCTGGTGTCTGACAGCATCCTGCAGTTAATGCGTGTGCTAGCTTTCTGGCTGCCCTCAATTTCACGGGCCTGTTTCACGCACCCAACGTAGTGGGTCCTTTCTTGATGCAAGACTGGCTGTGAGCAGTAGGAACACAGACTCCATCCATGGGCAAAAAAAAAACAAACGATAATCTATTTAAAAATGTACAAAACTACTGATAACTAATTACAACTAGGCTATGAATTAAAAAAAAACACACAAAACGTACCTGAGTTTACCGTTCCACATGGGTCAGTGAGCAAGAAATGAATGGTGTGCTGGATGCACCAGCAATGGCTGGGGCCAGATGTGAAGTATGTCTGGCTGATCAGCCCAACAAGCAATGGAAATGTAACCTCAAATACCCAACTTCTGCACTGTAGAACGCAGGCCTGGAAGTCTGGAATACATTGCTGAACTCTCTGCAACCAGTTGCAAGATCTATAGAGAGCCCAGAGCAAGCTGCTGTGTGAGCACTGAAGCATGGCAATATAAAATGAACCTCTAAAACCCTTTCTGCTTGAAGTAGGGTCTGAGGTACTGAGAACAAAAATGAAATAGAAGATAAAAGAACTTCAAATTGAGCATCTGACTGAACAAGAAGTAGCATCTTTAAAGTAATTTGGTGCTTTATTTGGCCTAAATATTTATCATTGTAGCCAGCAGATGTTTATGTGTCTGGAGCTGAAAGTATCCTTTCATTTGATAAAGACTTTAGTGATGTAATTGAAGGCAATGTTCAATGACTGATGCTGCTTCCTTCCCTTCTGAAGACAAGTCCACTGTACATCAGCTGGATAAAATCCACACTGTGATTCAGGCAGCTGCTCTTCAACTGGGAGGGGGTGGTGAGGACTCAGGCTGCGACTATCCTTATGGCAGACATCAGGGAAACCCGTTTGTAGTTACCGCAATTGGATGGCCACGATCACGACATCTGTGAAATCCCAGGCATATCCGCTTCCTCCTCCCAGATGTGGGAGGTGAAGTTGTGGATTTCTGACTGAAGTTCCACACTGCCATGTTTCAGAAACAAAGCCTTGTTGTTATAAGGCCGGCATATGTATTTTTCAGTTTTTTGCCTGTCATGGATGGTGGCATGGCTGAACCAGATCATAGTGCCCTGGGATGAACTTATAGCATTCACATCAAGTATTCTTCAAAGTGTTCCCTCCATACTTGATAGCAGAGTCACAGAGTCATACAGCATGGAAAAAATCCCTTCAGTCCAACTTGTCGTTGCTGACCAAAATGGCCCATCTACACTTATCCCACCTGCCCGGAGCTAAGAAAACACACCAACACCTGCCATGTATATGTTTTCTAATTGTGACGATAAGAAACCAATACCAATATCAAAGGCTCAAACACAACATAAAACCTTTGGTACGCTGGGCAACAGTGGTCCATCCCACCCCCCTGTACTCTACTGAGACATGACTTACCTGTGACAGGTATCTTAAGGCACTGGAGAAATATCACCAATACAGTCTTCAGAAAATCCATGTATTACATTGCAACATTCCCACCATCAAGGCTTTTCATTACACTCAATTGGCTTCATCAGTCAAGCCAATTCACATGCCCAACATCAGATTTCTGAAACAGGCATTCTGTTAATGGGAAGATTTTAACAGATGGACAGAGGAAAAAACTCAAGCATGTTCCCATAACTTACTTATGAAAAGTAACATCCCCAGCAACCTATAGCCCATGGCCTTCCAAAGTGGGTAAAGTACGTTCTGGATGACATTGAGAACTTTGAATCCAAGCATTATGAACACGGCATAAACAGTGGAAAGAGGGCACCAGCTCCCAACCTCATGTGAAACATCTTCTGCCCTCTTTGTGGCAAAACCTGCAGATCCCACAGTAGTCTCCTCAATCCATTGAACTGGAGTGGAAACAGGTTATCCTAAATCCTTAACAAGCACCTAAGAAGAATACTTCCCAGAGAAGGACTGCAAAGGTAACAATCTCAGGATTACTGCCTGTGCCACGCGACAGTGAGAGTAGGAATGGAGCGAGGTGGAGGATAAATGAGTGGGTGAGGGACTGGTGCAGTGGGTATGGATTCAAGTTTCTGGATCATTGGGACCTCTTTTGGGGAAGGTGCGACCTGTACAGAAAGGACGGGTTGCACTTGAACTCGAGGGGGACCAATATCCTGGCGGGGAGATTTGCAAAGGCTACTGGGGAGACTTTAAACTAGTATGGTTGGGGGGAGGGACTCAAATTGGGAAAACGAGCAGTCAGTGTGTAAGGCAGGAGGCAGAGAATGGTAGCACTCTGACCCAAAATGTAGGGGAGAGAGAAGAAAAAGAATATAAACAGAGAATAAGAGATGGTGGGTTTCTTAAATGTGTATATTTTAATGCTAGGAGCATTGTAAGAAAGGTGGATGAACTTAGAGCCTGGATTGACACCTGGATGTATGATGTTGTGGCGATCAGTGAAACATGGTTGCAGGAGGGCTGTGATTGGAAACTAAATATTCCAGAATTTTGTTGCTTCAGGTGTGATAGAATTGGAGGGGCAAGAGGTGGAGGTGTTGCATTGCTTATCAGGGACGATATTACAGCAGTGCTTTGGCAGGATAGATTAGAGGGCTCGTCTAGGGAGGCTATTTGGGTGGAACTGAGAAATGGGAAAGGGGTAGCAACACTTATAGGGGTGTATTATAGAACGCCAAATGGGGAGCGAGAATTGGAAGAGAACATATGTAAGGAGATTGCAGATATTAGTAGTAAGCACAAGGTAGTGATTGTGGGAGATTTCAATTTTCCACACATAGACTGGGAAACACATTCTGTAAATGGGCTGGATGGGTTGGAGTTTGTAAAATGTGTGCAGGATAGTTTTTTGCAGCAATACATAGAAGTACCTACTAGAGAAGGAGCGGTGCTGGACCTCCTGTTAGGAAATGAGAC
Organism: Leucoraja erinaceus; assembly: GCF_028641065.1. Classification (NCBI taxonomy): domain Eukaryota; kingdom Metazoa; phylum Chordata; class Chondrichthyes; order Rajiformes; family Rajidae; genus Leucoraja; species Leucoraja erinaceus. The sequence continues at coordinate 45,990,821 of NC_073386.1, forward strand.
GGGTCAGGTGGCAGAGGTATGCGTTGGGGAACAGTTCGGGACCAGTGATCACAATACCATTAGTTTCAATATAATTATGGAGAGGGTCAGAACTGGACCTAGGGTTGAGATTTTTGATTGGAGAAAGGCTAACTTTGAGGAGATGCGAAAGGATTTAAAAGGAGTAAATTGGAACAGTTTGTTTTATGGGAAAGATGTGGAAGAGAAATGGAGTACATTTAAAGGTGAAATTTTAAGAGTACAGAATCTTTATGTCCCTGTTCAGTTGAAAGGAAATAGTAAAAATTGGAAAGAGCCATGGTTTTCAAGGGAAATTGGATACTTGGTTCGGAAAAAGAGAGAGATCTACAATAATTATAGGCAGCATGGAGTAAATGAGGTGCCTGAGGAGTATAAAGAATGTAAAAATAATCTTAAGAAAGAAATTAGAAAAGCTAAAAGAAGATATGAGGTTGCTTTGGCAAGTAAGGTGAAAGTAAATCCAAAGAGTTTCTACAGCTATATTAATAGCAAAAGGATAACGAGGGATAAAGTTGGCCCATTAGAGAGTCAGAGTGGACAGCTATCTGCAGAGCCAAAAGAGATGGGGGAGATATTGAACAATTTATTTTCTTCGGTATTCACCAAGGAGAATGATATTGAATTATGTGAGGTAAGAGAAACAAGTAGAGTAGCTATGGAAACTATGAGATTCAAAGAAGAGGAAGTACTGACACTTTTGAGAAATATAAAAGTGGATAAGTCTCCAGGTCCGGACAGGATATTCCCTAGGACATTGAGGGAAGTTAGTGTAGAAATAGCAGGGGCTATGACAGAAATATTTCAAATTTCATTAGAAATGGGAATAGTACCGGAGGATTGGCGTACTGCACATGTTGTTCCATTGTTTAAAAAGGGGTCTAAGAGTAAACCTAGCAATTATAGACCTGTTAGTTTGACGTCAGTGGTGGGCAAATTAATGGAAAGGATACTTAGAGATAATATATATAAGCATCTGGATAAACAGGGTCTGATTAGAAACAGTCAACATGGATTTGTACCTGGAAGGTCATGTTTGACCAATCTTCTTGAATTTTTTGAAGAGGTTACTCGGGAAATTGATGCGGGTAAAGCAGTGGATGTTGTATATATGGACTTCAGTAAGGCCTTTGACAAGGGTCCTCATGGAAGGTTGGTTAAGAAGGTTCAATGATTGGGTATTAATGGTGGAGTAGCAAGATGGATTCAACAGTGGCTGAATAGGAGATGCCAGAGAGTAATGGTGGATGGTTGTTTGTCAGGTTGGAGGCCAGTGACTAGCGGGGTGCCACAGGGATCTGTGTTGGGTCCACTGTTGTTTGCCATGTACATCAATGATCTGGATGATGGTGTGGTAAATTGGATTTGTAAGTATACAGATGATACTAAGATAGGTGGGGTTGTGGATAATGAAGTAGATTTTCAAAGCCTACAGAGAGATTTATGCCAGTTGGAAGAGTGGGCTGAAAGATGGCAGATGGAGTTTAATGCTGATAAGTGTGTGGTGCTACATATTGGCAGGACAAATCAAAATAGAACGTACATGGTAAATGGTAGGGAATTGAAGAATGCAGGTGAACAGAGGGATCTGGGAATAACTGTGCACAGTTCCCTGAAAGTAGAATCTCATGTAGATAGGGTGGTAAAGAAAGCTTTTGGTGTGCTGGCCTTTATAAATCAGAGCATTGAGTATAGAAGTTGGGATGTAATGTTAAAATTGTACAAGGCATTGGTGAGGCCAATTCTGGAATATGGTGTACAATTTTGGTCGCCTAATTATAGGAAGGATGTCAACAAAATAGAGAGAGTGCAGAGGAGATTTACTAGAATGTTGCCTGGGTTTCAGCAACTAAGTTACAGAAAAAGGTTGAACAAGTTAGGGCTTTGGTCTTTGGAGCGCAGAAGGTTAAGGGGGGACTTGATAGAGGTCTTTAAAATGATGAGAGGGATAGACAGAGTTGACGTGGATAAGCTTTTCCCACTGAGAGTAGGGAAGATTCAAACAAGGGGTCATGACTTGAGAATGAAGGGGCAGAAGTTTAGGGGTAACATGAGGGGGAACTTCTTTACTCAGAGAGTGGTGGCTGTGTGGAATGAGCTTCCAGTGAAGGTGGTGGAGGCTGGTTTGTTTTTATCATTTAAAAATAAATTGGATAGTTATATGGACGGGAAAGGAATGGAGGGTTATGGTCTGAGCGCAGGTATATGGGACTAGGGGAGAATACGTGTTCGGCATGGGCTAGAAGGGTCCAGATGGCCTGTTTCCGTGCTGTAATTGTTATATGGTTATGTGGTTGAACGCGTTAGTTGAAAGGCTGTTTTTTTCAGATGCTAATGTTTTTTGGGATTTCAATATGAATGAATGAATGAATGAATGAATTGATGAATGAATGAATGAATGAAATGAATGAATGAATGAATTAAATGAATGAATGAATGAATGATTGAAATGCATGAATGCATGATGAATGCATGAATGAATGAATGAATGAATGAATGAATGATGGATGAATGAATGATGAATGAATGAATGCATGAATGAATGAATGAATGAATGATTTGAATGAATGAATGATTTGAATGAATGAATGATTAGTTTATTTCAGTCATACATTAAAAAGAACAAAACTTTACAATCTGTGTGAATACGAACCAACACGGTATTCACACAACGTTCACATAATCAATGACCGAAAAAGGAATAGGCTGAAGCCACAAAGCTTATTTTTGCCTATCCTATACAATCCATGAGGTAAGATAACCCAGAATATCAGCATTACAAAGGAAAGAAAAAATAATAACATTTACTCTAAATTGTAATCCTTACATATTTTACATTTTAATAATTTCACATTATAATCCTTAATTATTTTACATTTTAACGCTATTTTGAAACTCGACAGAGAGCTACAAAATTTCAACTCATCACTAAGCCCGTTCCATAATTTGACTCCCAAAATTGAGACACATCTATATTTTACATTGGTTCTCACTTTACATGTTTCAAAAATAAACATCCCTCTTAAATTACAATGTCCTTTTCTTAATTAAAAATGTTTTTGAATACTAACAGGAAGGCTTTTATTCCTAACTCGGAAAAGTATTTTTAATGTCTTTACATGCACAATATCCAAAAATGTTAAGGTACCGGACTGTATGAATAATCGATTTGTAGTTTCACAGTAAGAAGCGTTATGTATTATTCTAATAGTTCTTTTCTGGAGTTTAATTATAGGGTCTATATTTGTTTTATATACATTTCAACACATTTCAATCTTCAACACAATATGACATTTATGGCATTATAAGCGAGCAATACAATATATACAAACACTTATTATTCAACAGATCCTTTGTTTTGTAAAGAATAGCAATGGATTTAGATAATTTCCATTTGATGTATTCTATATGTGGCTTCCAACAAAGTTTATGATCTATAATCAACTCCATTCAATTCAATTTTATTTCACAATGAACCCTGTCATCACCAAACAATATAAATTTTGTTTTATTTTCATTTAGGGATAATTTATTAATATCAAACCATTTATTTAGCATTATCAATTCTCTTTCTGCTGTTTTCAATAGTTCTTTTATATCATTCCCTGAACAAAATACATTTGTATCATCCGTAAACGTAACAAACTTCAACATATTGGATACTTTGCAAATATCATTTAAATAAAGTATAAATAACTTAGGTCCCAGTACCGAACCTTGTGGAACACCACAGGTTACTCTTCTAAGCTGTGATTCATTATTATTAATTTTTTCCATACTGAAACCTATTACTTAAATAACTTCCCAACCAATTTTGTGTGACACCTCTTATACCATAACTTTCCAATTTCTGCAAAAGTAAAGAATGATCAATAGTATCAAATGCTTTACGTAAATCAATAAATACACCCACAGTGTGTAGTTTCTTATCTATTGCTGTTGCTATATTTTCTACAAAATCCATCACCGCTAAAGATGTTGATGGATTACTCCTAAACCCATATTGATGATCACTCAATAACTCATATTTATCAATGAAGTCATCAAGTCTATTCACAAATAGCTTTTCAAGTATTTTAGAAAATTGAGGTAGCAAAGACACAGGTCTATAATTTGATACAATATGTTTGTTTGTCACCATTTTTATAGATTGGAACCACCTTAGCCATTTTCATTTTATTGGGAAAATCACCTTTTAGAAAGGATTTATTGCATATATGGGTAAAGGGCTCGAGGACACAATCAATTGCTTATTTCATATCAATGGGGTTACCATCAGTTGATTTTTTATCCTTAAACTTTGTGACTACTTCTAACACATCACTCTCACAAACTCCAACAATGAACATTGAATTGCTGTTGTTAAGTTCAAAATCAAAATTTATGTTTTCATCTCCAGGAAGGCTAATTTCCTTTGCCAAATTTGGGCCTACATTAACAAATAAATCATTCAACTCATTAGCAATGTCCTCTGTAATTGTCATTTTTTACAAAATATGTTGGAAAATCCATTTTACTACTATTTTTAATTATATCATTAAGTACACTCCAAGTAGCCTTAATATTATTTTTATGTTTTGCAACATTTGATCATAATAATCTTTTTTTGTGATCTCATAATTAATGTCAGTCTGTTTTTATATTTGTTGTACTTGTCCTCCTTTTCCTTTGTTCGATATTTAATAAATTCCCTATAAAGCCTATTTGTCTTTGTACAAGCTTTTTCCAACCCCTTTGTTAACCATGGTTTCATCCTCTTTTTGGAATTGTGTCTATACTCTTTCAATGGACAATGTCGATCATAAATTGTCAAGAATGTCTCTAAAAATGCTTCATATGATTCATTCAGTGCCAGTCTCTCTTCACATTATGTTTTTGATTTTTTTCTTTGGATCGAATTCTGTCTTTAATTTGTGTATTGGTGATGTCTTTATTATTTATTTTACTCTGATTATATGTTTTTTACTCTTGTTAAATTCTGTAAGGTGTCCTTGAGACTTTTGAAAGGCGCCCACAAATAAAATGCATTATTATTATTAATTCAAGAGTTCTGTCTTAAAAGCTATAATTGCCTCTGGTGATTTTATTCTAACCAGATTATTCTGTCTCTTTGTTCTTAATTTTGACATTGTTAATCTCCAACACTGTAAAAAGAGGCAAATGATCACTTATATCAGTGACTTATAACTGCGTAACAGTGAAAAGACCTGAAAGGAGAAAGCTATTACTGAGGTTACTACCAGGCTATGTTGTTCTGTGGTTCTCTGCTGCCTGTTTGCGTGGTTGCCCATTTGAAAGGACAATGTTGGCTGTGGAAGGTTGTAGAGACAAGAGAATAAGAAGACTGTATTCATAACTTGTGGCAAAATGATGGGGAAGTTTAGGGGAGCGGCTCTGAATAAATAAGTCTTTCAGGAGACAGGTGGAGAGGGGAAAGTGTGCAAAAATTAATTTTTAAATGTTTGTGCCTTTAACAGCTGCAACCAAATAAGTGGCTGTAAAGCTTGCAATACTCAGTTCCCTCTCTGCTCACCAGCCTCTGTCCAAGTTCTGTGGAAGATTCAGACAGATCACTACTTCTGCAAACATGTCCTGAGTTGCCTTGTACAGTAGATATTACTATTCTGCATCCAGATAATTTCCTTAGGGGATAAATAATGGTCAATAACTTTTTCCTATTTCTCATTTAATTTGCTTTTTTTTCTCACTTAATTATGTTTTTGGACCAATGCCTTGTGTTTGAACAGTTATTGTTCTTTTAGTTGTGTGTGTAATTTATGTATGATTTATGTGTGATTTGTTTTGTGTGTTGTCTGATCGTATGTGCCTGTAATGCAAGCAAGATTTTTCATTGCACCTGTAACTCCGCACATTACCATAAATTCAACTGTTGCTCTTTGGCAAAGCTTAACCGGATTCAGTACACAGGCTTGGCTGATGTGTCTTATGGCCGAATCATAACCAAACTATTTTTGTAACAAGAGGCACAATTCTACTGGTGCCTTTTTGTTCAGTGAATCACCAGAGTCAGACATTTGAAGTGGAGCACAACACACAGCTGCCACCTTATTGCACATTTGTCACATGCAACTGGGGACGAATTTCTCTCCCATGACATGTTAAGGACTGAAAGGTTCAAAAGGCATTTCAATAGCAAAAACAAGAAGTGAAAGAAATGCAGTTTTATTGCTACTAAATGAAGAAAATGACTTTGATACACAAGAGACTGCAGATGCTGACTTTGAGGTTTGCCGTGAGTGGCTGCACATCAATCATTCTCTTGGCTTTAATCAGTGGAGTGAAGCAGTGTGCGGTGAAAAAGTACTTCAAAACAAAACGGTAAAGTGGTTGACTTAAAAGTAGCTGTTGAATTGATTTTGGAGTGAAACCTGGTATCTTCTTGGCTACAGTAACAATTCAGTTTGCTCAAGAAGAATAAATGACTTGAGTTCCACAAGTTAATTGGTTTGGCAAAATTGGGCCCATGATTATCAAGCACAAGATTTTTGGCCTCAGTCTCAAACAGCCAGAATTTAAGAGAGTGGAACTTTCAACAAGAAGCATCAAAATGAATAAAAATTGTTCTTTTTGACCAAAACGCCATCCTGTATATGTTCAATGGTGTAACACTACTGCATATAAAGCTTAATAAAGCAAAAATAAAAGTGGAACAGGTTGTTTAAAATACTTAGAGTCCTGCTCTTGAAACAACTATATTTTTGTAGCTAATAGTTAAGATTTTGGTAATTGGTGATTCCCAGTTTGATGGTGAATGCCAGATGTTAATACCAGTGGGAGAGTCTCAGCCTAGAGGCCATAGCCTCATTATAAAAGGACGTTCTATAGAATGATGAGGAGGAATTTTGTTAGTGAGAGGGTCGTGAATCTGTGGGATTCATTGCCACAGACTGCTGTGGAGACCGTCATTGAGTATTTTTAAGATGGAGATTGACAGAATCTTGATTATTAAGGGTGTTAAGGGTAATAGGGAGAAGGCAGGAGAATGTAGTTGAGATGGAAAGATAGATCAGCAATGGTTGAATTGTGGAGTAGAGTCGATGGGCAGAATGGCCTAATTCTGCTCCTATGACATGAACTTATGAGCTAGACGTTTGGACTGTCCCCTTTCTTGGGAATCGTCATTAACTGACAATTATTTGATGGACCTAAGAACAGAAAATGCTTGAAATATTCAGCTGGTCAGACCATATCAGTGGGAAGAGAAACAGAGTTAAAATTTCATTTTGAAGATCCTTCATTAGAACTGGGAAGGACACAAAGTAAGCTTATTAAGTTGCAGGGTGGGTGGGCCCCATTAGGGAATGGTGTGCAACCTCAACCAAAATGCATCTTCAGTAAATTGATCTGTTAATGTTTTGACGGTCATTGTAGAAATATTAGCAGGGTTTCTAATGGGGTCATCCGCCAAGTCTAAGCAGTTATTGTTTCTCAACGACTTCGTCAGATGTACTTGAATGTTCAAAGATGGCAGCGAGCCTTGACTGCTGCAGAATAAATGCATTGTGGTAGCCTCCTGGAATTTGTCTACATGTCAAGAGTGCAAGGTCCCTGCAATTGGTGAACATTCCTGGCTAGTATGGGTGCACATTGATAGGCAAATTATGTGTATAGTGAACACCAATGTGGCAAGACAAAGCCACAAAATAGAACACTAGTCATACTGACAAACAATGCTGCAGGCACAATTATATCATTGCTTGCCCTTATAAACAAACTTTAAAGTCATTCTTTTATGGAATGTTGGGCCACCGACTGAAAGATGATGAAAAGGCAAAACAACCCCGCCATATTCTGGATGACAAGCTGTTGAGAAGGTGGGATGGCAACTGGGCTGCTGCTAATATTTCATGCCACCTACTCCATAAGTGAACCCGTCTTCTGGGAGACCCTAAATGTTTGCTGCCACCATCTGAATATCCTTGAGCACTACTGTTTGGATGTCAATGAACCCAGAATCAGCTCAAACACAGTGTCACCAGGAGTGCACCCTGTAAGGTGCATCACTTTGCTCTTATCTTCCTGTTATTCAATTAGAGTCTCAAAATAGCTGCAGGTGCTCCACTAGTTGGTTCTTGTGGTTTTGTTGCAGGCTGTGCCACTAGTGAGGCTTCTGGTAGTACTGCTGGTGGTATAGATGCTCACCTTGTGTCTGATTCTGGTGGTGTTGCTTGTTGTGATGCCAGTGCTGGTGTCTGTGATGCTTGGACTATTAGTGATGCGTCTGCCTCCCTCCGGTGCCATGCTCTTGGTGATGCTGCTCCTCCTGCTGTTGCAGCTGGTGCTGCAGCAACAACTTCCGTCATGACTGTTGGTGCTCTGGTGTTGCTGCTCCAACTCCTGGTTTTAGTGATGGTGATGCAGTTGTTCTTGCTCTGCATCTGGGATTCCAGGCACCTATCATGGAACATATAGACAATAGAACAGTACAGCACAGGACCAGGTCCTCCGGCTTACAATGTCCATTCATAAGTTCTACGATCCAGTTTCGATCCAGACATCAGGTGCTTTAAGTATGGAGTTTATATATCCTTCCCGTGACCACATGGGTTTTCTCCTAACACTCTGGGTTCCTCCCATAGTCCAAGGACGTGCAGATTTGGAGGTTAATTGACTTCTGTAAATTGTAAATCGCCCCTCATGTGTAGGATAGTGCTGATGTACGGAGTGACCACTGGTCGGTGCGGACTCAGTGGGCTGAAGGGCCTGTTTCCACGCTGTATCTCTAAAGTCTAAAGTAAAGTAATGTAATGCAGACCACAAGGCACAGAACAACATGAATAAATATATAGAAAGGGTGTGTGATGATAAATACAATTTAATTTAGCTTAGTGTGAGGTTGTACATTTTGAAAGAAGGAGTGCAAAGACCATTGGTAAAAATTAGTAAGCCAGAGAGATTAGGGTTGACAGATCTACCCATCACTAAAAGTGGAAAAGCAAGTTAATAAAACCATTGGAAAACATATATTTCTTGTTAGAGGGTAGATTTAAACAGTAGAAAGCATACAAAAATCCTCACCTGGATTAGCAAGGAATCAAATTTGTGTTTCCATATTATAAAAAATCCATGTGGGAGCTGTGGTTTCAGCAAAGTAAAGGTGAAATCAGTGAATAAACCAGGAACTTGTATTTTGAAGTTGCCTTTAATTTTGCGAAATGTCCCAAGGCACTTCACATCAATGTTTTCATACAAAACTTGACTGAACCACCAAAGGAGAAATTGGGGGCAAATGATCACTGTCAGAATTTAGGAATATTAAAATATTTAAAAAAGGAAAGAATTATACAGAGACGGAGAAGTTCTGGAGGGGAATTCCCCAGTTTAAGGCCCTGGCAGCTGAATACGCTCCAAGCAATGGTGGAGTGATTGAATTTGATAATGTCCACGGGACCAAACCTGGAGAAGCATAAATACCGCTAATTGTTGCAGGTGATGGAGGAGTTTTCAAGGGTATTGGGCAGCAAGGGCACGGATGGATACATCAAAAATTGTGAGAATTTTTAAACGGAGGCATTGGTTAATTAGAACCCAATATAAGTCATCAAATGGAGGATTGATGAATGAAAGTATGCTCTAAGGCAGAAACAAACTTCTGGATGACTTCAGATTTTCTAAGGATAAAATCAGTCAAATGTGATGGGACGATCATTTGTCAGGGTCAGGTCAGGTCGATTGAAACAATTGGGTTGTGATTGGGTTGGACCATGTATTTTAAACAGGTAGGGGTGATTTACTTAGTGTTACTGCAAGTGTCCTCTCAAATGCAGTATTACTCATCTGTATTTAGGTATGTTACAAAACCTACCTGAATCGTGGCTGAGCATCTGCCCCACCCCTTGTGTGTGATTTTGGCGCTGTTTAGAGTGGGCGGGTTTAAAACGCGATTTTTACTAGGCTGTTGCAATCGAAAATGTTCAGCCTAGTAAATCATTAACGGAAAATCGCTGAAAGACCCCGTCGCAAAAGGTATTATTAGTTTTTATGGCCTTGTAAAATAGTTAGAGTAATTTAAAAACCACTATCTCACTCCGCAACCTCTCGCAGCCCCAGGGTTTTATAAAGCAAACAATTAAAGGTATGTACCTTATTTTTACATTAAATGGGGCATGTATATAACCCTGTAATTTAAGTTTTCTATAGCGAGTAGTTCATTTTTGGCTCTTTATATCCCGCAGTATTTTTCTGGGCATTTGAGGGCATAAATCTAGCGCAATGTGAAGGTTCTAAACCAGCGCGTTCCACATGAACCCACTAGAAAGCCGATTTAAATTGACTTTAATTTACAGCAATTGAACACTAAATTCCTTCCATTTGGCCTATAAATTGATGTAAATGAGATTTAAAAATCATGTTTTATTGTGAATTATTTGTGAATATTATTTGGACACTTGGGCTATTTAAAAATGTTAATCATTTATTAAGAAATGGATAGATGTTTAGATCTAGTAAATTGAAGTTTGAAATTAGCTACAATTGGGTAACTAACTAATTATATGCTTTAATTTCAGGTCATCCAAGTTAGATTATTTTATATTTGTTTCAGAATGGTTCAATCTATGATAACTGAAAATTTCATTCAGTTCTCTTAATTTTTAAGAAGGTTATGTGCTTTTGACTGTCCACGATCACAGCTTTTTTGTTATGTCCATAGAAAATCAATAGGGAACAAGATGCTAATTTCCGAGTATGAAAATGGCCATAACTTTTTTATTACTTGAGATATGAAAGTGAATTAGGCGTCAAATTAAACTTATTGTTATGCTTTATCTGATGGGATAAATTGCAGACTTGATTTTTTAAATCTCAAAATTTTGTAACATTGCTACTGTATTATCATTATTTTGCAAATGTTTCTGAGTTGGGTCAGGTTTAGATGCAGAAAACATCATAGTCCTTGAGTCTTGTTTAGATTAGCTAGCGTCACTTTGAACTGGATTCAATTGCATACCCAAAGAGACCTCTAGTTTGAATAGATTTGTCGTGGTAAAAAGAAACTCAGATGATAAGAGTTTCAGCAGCAGATGAGTTGAGGTATGGGCTGAGTTGGACAGCGCTACAAAAATCAAAATACGTTGAATTAATGAGGAAGCAGAAATGTGTTCTGAACTGTCAGCTTACGTATTAGGTTGAGAATGAAGCCTGGTTGCAGGGATTTAAGCAGAATATTCAATGGTCGAAAGCCTCAAATTTGTAAGGTACAGTACATTCAAAAAGGAGAGAATTGGGAGGAAAGAAATGGTATTGAATATGAAGGAATTTGGAATGTTCATTGTTTGAAGACGTGTTTTCAGAGGTATTTTATGAGGAGGAAGGGGAGGTAGAGACACAAAGAGCTGATGACAGGGGTGGGGGCAGGAGGTGTGATTTCAGTACTCCGAGCAAGGCTGCTGGAGCCACAGCCCACACTGGTGGAGTGAAGGGAATCAGAGATATTCGAGGACCAGAGCTGGAGAGGTAAGGTCGAGGGGGAGGTTTCTGACAAAGAGCAATCCAACCAAGTCCTCAATGGTGGAACAGGCGGAGGATGATGGCTGACCTTAGTGGAGTGTCACAATGGCTGGGAAGGTAGATAGATGAAGGCTGCAGCAGGAAAAGGTCTCCGGTCGTCTTGGACTCCATGCTACTGGATCCTGATCCAGATCTGTCAAGGACCGTGGGGTGGCTGTCTGTGCACTGGTCTCCCCAAGTTAAACAATCACACGCAGGCATCCTCCATATAGGGAATAACACCCTGGAGACACCCAGCCATGCCAAAAAAGAGCTGGAGAGGTAAAGGTTGGAGATTTGGAGGAGTCTCCAAAGGTGGGAGGGGTGAGGTCACGGAAGGTTTTAAAAACAAGGATGATGATTTAAAATAAAAATAAATGGGATCAGCTTTAGAAAACGTTCACAATCCTTGTATCTTCGCTTCCCTGATCTCTGTGGAATAACATTTGGCCAAGAAACAAAGAACATACAAACTTAAAATAGGTTTAAAATATGTCAGTTTCTGAGTTCTTTCAGTTTTCCTATTACAGCTCATGTAGCTCCAAAGTTTTTAAATTACTCAGTAAGTTGATTAAATGACTATAACTTTCACTGTCTACATACTTCCATTCAATTAACTAAAACCACAGACCATGGAAACATTTCAATGTGTTTAGTGACAGTAAAGATATTTCTTTATGTTTTATGACATGATAATAGCAAAGGGGTAATTTGGCAACTTTGGTTAAAGCTATTAGAAAGTCTACATTTTAAATCTTCTGGGCTCACTTTGCTCTAAACTGTGGAAGGGAAATTTACTTTCCTTCCAGTCATGTTGGCATAAAAATAGGAAAACAAACAATTACCTTTTGCCCTAAATCCTTGCTATATATTCTGTCCTGCAGAGAAAATTGATTTTTGAATGCATAGATCAAAGGACAGGAAATACCTGCCATTGAACTTTCCTTATGGTTCAATTGTTCTCTATATCAATCTTCACAGAACATCCACTTCACACCCACCAATACTGGAAACTTCCATTTTATAACTGGAACCAACATTGCCAAACATCCATGACTCATCTGGAAAACTGCTAATAACAGGGTAATATGTTGTTCTTGTGGGTAATGAATCAGAATTCAGACTATGTGAGTGAGACATCATGGCTCATTATTTTACCATCTTGAAGGATCATGAAAGCTAGCAGAGAGAGGAAGTTTCCCACAGTATATTTTTGGCCTAGGTTACCCACTACTGATATGTTAAAATAGAAGCTGCAGGGCATGGATTTTTGATCTATGATTTAGCTATTGTTCCGTCTTCATGTGGCACTTTTAATGTTGCCACAAACACAAATCTCACATGCTGTTACTGTGCTTCAGTGTTTCTCTCAAATCAAAATAGATTTAGGAAACATATTTAAATCTTAATGCCTGAAACGTTAATTGGGACCGAAATAATTATTGACTGTTTATGTGGCCATCTGCATTATGTTGCATCGATACATTGGATGACATCAATAAATTAACCCGTTTGAAATTGCCTCAATTATTGCTGAAAGTGATCACGGATGAGAAAATCAAAATTCTATGGGGAATATAGAGGTTAATCCAGCAGATAATATAGTAAATTACTCTGCCTGAGATGTCAAGGCAATCTGTTTGACCTTCTCACTCTCGTGTGTTATAAGAGTCTGTCGACAAATTGGGTAGATGATTAAACAAGGTGCGCTGCAGGGAAGATTTTTAAACTTCGAAACAATGACCTCCATAAACAACTTTGTATGAAAATTGGCAGAAGTGGCTGCCTGCTGCAGATTTGATTCACCTTCACATGAAGTCAACATTGCCTCCATTAAATCTTTAATTAAAATGCCAATCAAATTTCATACAACTATCAGCATAGTGTTTTGTTTTGAAACCCCAAAACAGGAACAGTCTACAAATGTTATACATGCCATAAAAACACTATGTGTCAAATTGGCTTCTCACTTTCTGTGTGCATTCTTGTGTAAAAATAAATGCATTTGCATTTTACAAGTTGAGACTGAAGAAACAGAAATGAAATTGCAGGTTTTAAAATACCTTTGCAGGGTGTTTGTGTGTCGAGTGATGCCGTATTTTGGGCCAATATGTGACATTTGAAAGCAGACCTTTGAATATCGGGCATTCAGCCACACACTTATGGGCCAGTCCCACTTAGATGACTTTTTAGGCGACTGCAGGAGACTATGCAGTCACCACATGTTCGTGGGTGGTTGCCGGGGAGTCGCCTTCATGGTCGTGAGGTGTTCCCGCATTCTGGAAACGAATCGTGGCCTCATTATGATCGCCATCAATTTTTCAACATGTTGAAAAATTAGCGGCCACTAGAATGAAGCCGCCATGGAGAGTAGCGAGAATTCTCGTGCCGTAGGTGGGTCGCCAGGAGGTCCTAATGGGTTGCCAGGAGGTCGAAGGTTCTCGTAGGTTGTAGCCGGTGCTGACCTGTGAATTTCATTGGCTAATTGGGAAAAAAAAGGTAAGAAGCAGTTTTCAGAACCAAGGATAACCGACTGGTAATGTTAAATGTCAGCCGAGCTTCACAGTGTGTATCTCCGGCTTCTTAAAAGTTGTCACCACTCCTTCTCCCCGTCTCCCCCCCACTTTTACAGGACTTACCGTACACTGTGCTTTAGCCGTCTTATTACAGCGCCAACTTTCCTGTTCATCGCGGTGTGTCTGTTTCACCTTGGCTTTGCACCGTGTGAATTTTTTAGACAGCGCTCCCCCCGCTTGCCCTGTCCCCTGCCTGCATAACGGGCTGGTGAAGGAAGCGATGTGTTTGTGTGTGTGTGTGTGTCCACTCTGACAGTCGCCGTTCCAGTTGCCGGTTTTTCAGGTGATTGCCGGCAGCTTGACAGTCGCCGGCAGTCCGCTGTAGAATCGCCTAAGTGAGACAGGCCCATTAAAATGATTTTAATATTTGTAATCCAGCCAGTATTTGAGAAGATTTAATAATAACTTAAAGCAGTGAGTTATGGCTTCAAAATCTGTTTGCATAACTCCAGGAATAACTAATGCTGTGCCGTTGCGAATTACCTTCGCAGGGTGTTTAGAATATTGTACACATTTCTCAGCGTCTTAACCCTTGTCAGGAATTTTGACTCCTGACTTTTCAATGAGACTTTTGTTTGCACGAGCACTCTTTTTTCTGGCATTAGACTTCCTCAGATTATGTCAACAATGGAATAGCACATAGAAGTATTCTGGTGTGAGAATTTCAATGTCACTTGTCTTAAACACACGGTTCATATTTACACACAGAACACTCGGGTTTTTCTAGCCATGCACTCTCATGAGGGCTTACATTCAAATTGCATTCTTTGTCCACACGGGACGGGACCACATGCAAACTCAACCACAATCTCACAAGTGTACCTTGGCTACTTTGCTCTTGGTGGTCAGGGACACGATCACTCTCTTGAGGGCTTCAGACCTGCTGAGCTAACTGTTGGCAGCTGGGAGAACATGTAATTAATCTTCAATGAAACCAGCTTCAGTGCAACATTATACAGGGAAACCCACTATGCTGATCTGCAAACTACGCATTGAAGATCTATGATGTTCACTGACAGAATTTGGGTGACCTACAGCACTGTTTTGATGTCATTTAAAAGTGATATTGCAATTTCCATCCATGCATGTGATAATTGCTCATTTCTAAGCTTTCCCCCAGTCTAGTTTCAGTAAAAACACTGAATCAAGCACTTGAAACAAATTTTATTTTAACAAAAGCGCGTCACAGTCCAACTACTGTACCTATCCCACCGTGGGTTCGATCCTCGTATCTGCCTGTTCAAGCCCTCCAGGCCTCGCTCAGACAGAGACACGACAAACTCTGCAACATTATTTACAATGCTTTACAAGGTGTATGTCTGGTTTGCAGCCATCCAATCCATTCTATGCATTTTACACCTAATTGACAGGGTTTGCAGATTATCTCATTCATTGCTTACAAATTGTATTGAAGCTCCAAACACACTGGCACCTCTTCGCAGCTTGTCCCAGCTCTGCAGAGAGCAACTCTAAATAGACCAAATCTCCCAGCAACCCTGAAGCTTTTACCCCATTTTGAAGGAAGGCTTCACTTAATCATCATGAAATCCACCTGTTAAATCAAAATGATGTACTGGCAATTATAACAATGATTGCTGGGCTGGATTCAAGGAAGAGTCAATGGTGGTATTGAGGATCATCAATACCTTAGATCTAGCTTAAACAATTGTGATATCAAGCTGATGGTGAATTAATAATCTCACGCAGCAGGAGGAAGAACTAACATTCACCAGAACTATCCATTCACTTGCTGAGTGGTTTGGTGTTTGTAAAAAGATTGATGCACAATGAGATGTGTGCATTTCCAACGTTCCTCTGCAATGTACCATGGGAAAAATATGCACATTTCTGTCCATTTCAGCAGCAGTTTCACAATCTGGCCTCATGACTTTCAGGAAAACAAAGCAAAAAAAATCGCATAACCACCAATGATTTGACTCTGGCAAGAACTATATTAACTGTCTTGGCTCTAACCTGCAGGAAATGCCTGAAGCTTTTTAGTCTCTATGGACTATCCGTGAAAGAAATATTTTCACAATCGCAAACTGTAGGAGTATGTTCAGCCATTTTTCAGATGTTGCTTGGTACATTTAAAGTGACATCACCCGTACATTTGTTATGTGACCGGTTCTGCCAAAATACAATCCTTATGATGAATTAACAAATTCAACATGTCTACAATTGATGTGGAACTCTCGCATGGAAACACACCAAACATAACACAAATGCTGCATTGAAACAGAACAATTTCCAACATGACCCTATCCTCAGGAGAAGTACTAATTACAGAAAAAATTATTATAAAACTATACAACTGTTCGTCACTATTTTATTTACCAAATAGAATGATCGGAATGAAATAGATCTATTGATAACTTGAACTGGGCAGAATCACATCCTGTATCCACGAGTGGATTAGAGAACACTGGTGCATCAGCCTCAAAGAAACCTGAGATTTCCCATTGACTCTTCCAAGTTGCCTTTTCAAACTCAATCCTTGATATGCATGGAACATTTTAGTGGCAGAAGAAAATTTGTGCCAGCATCTGCCAGCAAAAAAGGTTAACAGGAGTTTTAACACAGGTGTTTCAACTATTAAGTCATTTTGTTTGAGTAAATAAAGGTAGAATGTTTGCAGTGGAAGAGGATTTTGGGGACAGTGATCACAACTCCTAGTGTTTTAAGATAGTTTTGAATACATATAAGTCTGATCTTTGGGGAGAGTACTAAATTGGGGGAGGACAAATTACAACATTATTAGACAAGAGTGAATTGGGAAAGTTCACATCTGATAAGTGGGAGTCATTTAAAGACCAGCTTATCTGAGTTCAGGGCAGCATGTTCCAATGTGCAAGAGGGACAATATACCCATGAATGTGTAGACAGACACAGATCCAACTCCATCTTAGTCGGTGGTGGAGAAAGTCAACAACTTTGTTCTTGGGCCTGCCTGTCTCTGAAGATCTGTCCTGGATCCAGCACAATGATGCAATCATAGAGAAACCCATCAATGCCTCCATAGGAGATTGAGAAGATTGTTGATGAATACTCTCTTGAACTTCTACAGGTGTGTAGTAGAGAGTAGAGGTTGGATCAACAGCTTGAACACCCAGCAATGTAGGCGACTATAAAAAGCGATGGACACTGTCTGATCCACCACAGGTGCTGACCTCCCCACCATTGAAGAGATCTGCAGGAGTTGTTGCATCAAAAAGGGAGCCAGCATCATCAAGGACCCATCTCACCCAAGCCATGCTCTCATTTCACTCCTGCCATTGGAAAGAAGGTATAGGAGTCTGAAAAAGGTGACCTCCAGGTTCAGGAACAGCTTCTTCCCAACAATCATAAAGCTATTGAACACTGCAAACTCTAGTAAACTTTGAACAACGAACAGTCTTGGTTGCAGTAGAGACTTCGGACTTTGTTTTCGATTTGCACTATATATTATTTTTTTAATTTATTGAGCTTTTCTTTTGTTTCTTTATTATGTTAGCTATTGAGCACTGTGGTTACAAATCTGTTGTACTGCTTCAAGTAAGAATTTCATTGTTTTGTTTCAGTACAAATGACAATTAAACACACTTGACTTGACTTGACTCTAGACTCTTGACTCCTGGATGGCAAAGCAAAGGAACCTTGGATGATGAGAGAGGTTGTAAATTTGGTTAAAAAGAAAATTAAGAGTTTAGGAAGATGAAATCAGTTTGGGCCTTTGAAGAATATAAAGAAAGCAGGTAACAATTCAAGAAAGGAATTCAGAGGGCCAATGTCATTGGCAAGTTAGATTAAAGAAAAGACCAAGGATTTTTATACCTACATTAAAAACGCAAGTGTAACTAGGGAGGGTATAGGGCCCACAATGATAAAGGAAGGAATTAATGCTTGGAATTAGAGGATGTGGGTGAGATATTAAACACATACTTTGCATTGGTATTCACTGAGGGGAAGGACATGGAGGACAGTGAGACTAGTATGCGGTATACTAATAGGTGAGGGTATTTTGAAATCAAAAAGGAGGTGAACTGGGTATCGTAAAAGCATTAAGGTAGATAAATCCCCTGGCCTGGTGATCATTTCAAGGTTTGTTAAAGAGGTAGGCGAGGAGAAGGTGTGCAGTTCTGGTTGTCCCAATACAAAAATAACATGGAGGCTTTGGAGAGAATGCAGAAGAAGAAATGCTGCCCAGGTTAGAGGACATTAGCTATAACGAATGGTAGGACAAAATTGAAGGGTGGACCTTGCCATGCAGTCCTGGTTCAACATTTTATCCTGATCGGGGTTGTTTGTTTAGTATTACTCCGTAAGTGTTTTAGAGAAACAATTGGATTTGTGAGGTAGGTACAGAATGCTGGAGTAATTCAGCGGGCCAGGCAGCATCTTTGGAGAGAAATAAAGGGTTATGTTTTGGGTCGAGACCCTTCTTCAGATTGATGTCA
This sequence comes from Leucoraja erinaceus, assembly GCF_028641065.1. Taxonomy (NCBI): domain Eukaryota; kingdom Metazoa; phylum Chordata; class Chondrichthyes; order Rajiformes; family Rajidae; genus Leucoraja; species Leucoraja erinaceus. Next base: position 46,009,359 of record NC_073386.1, read on the forward strand.
GGGGAGTGGGCGGTACAGAGATAAAATGTAGTTGGAGACCGTAAGACTGGTGGAAGAACTGGGAAGGGGGAGTGGATGGAGAGAGAGGGAAAGGAAGGGCTATTTGAAGTTAGAGAAGTCGAAGTTTATACCACTGGGGTGTAAGCTACCCAAGCAAAATATGAGGTGCTGTTCCTCCAATTTGCGCTGGGCCTCACTCTGACAATGGAGGAGGTCCAGGACTGAAAGGTCAGATTGGGAATGGGAGGGGGAGTTAAAGTGCTAAGCAACTGGAAGATCAGGTAGGTTTAGGCGGACTGAGCGGAGGTGTCCAGCGAAACGATCGCCGAGTCTGCGCTTGGTCTCGCCGATATACAGGAGTCGACACCTGGAATAGCGGATACAGTTGATGAGGTAATTTGTGAGTGTTTGCTTGTAACCACACAGAAGGAGACCATGTGGCTGAAAGGGTCCGCACTGATAATTAGCAAACAATCTCTAAAAACCCATTCCCCCTCCTCATTTCCTCCAGCACCACAACTTGCTTTTTTCTCACATAGTCAATAGTCAATAGTCAATTTAATTGTCATTTGGACCCCTTGAGGTCCAAACGAAATGCCGTTTCTGCAGCCATACACTACAAACAAATAGACCCCAGACACAACATAATTTACATTTTACATAAACATCCATCACATTGCTGTGATGGAAGGCCAAAAAAAACTTATCTCTCCACTGCACTCTCCCCCCCCCCCCCCCCCCCCCCCCCCCCCCCCCCCCCCCCCCAGATGACAGTCAAAGTCAAAGCCCCCGGCTGGCGATGGCGATTGTCCCGTGGCCATTAAAGCCACACCGGGTGGTGCGAGGTCGCACACCGGGTCTTGATGTTGGAGCCCCCGGCGGGTGCTCGCAGAGTCCCGCGGCCATTCCAAGCCGCGCGGGGCAGTGATGTTAGGCCCCGCTCCAGGAGCTCTTCGACCCCGCAACTCGGGCGGGAGAAGTCGCCGTTGCAGGAGCCCTGAAAAGCGGTCTCCCTCCAGGGACCCGCGGGCTCCCGGTGCCGCCGTCCGCAGACCCGCAGTTGCAGCCTCCGAATCAGCAGCAGCAGCAGCAGCAGCAGCAGCAGCAGCAGCAGCAGCAGCGCTCCTCCACCGCTCCACCCGCTCCGGTCTCGGCCAGCTCCGCGACGGTGAGGTGAGTCGGCACCAGAGTCCCCGGCTTCTTCTTTTGGAGGCCGCTCCTCATTGCAGCCCCAACGACAACGGAGACCCGACAAGAAAAGGTCGGGTCTCCCGTGCAGGGAGAGATTTAAAAGTTACCCCCTCCCTCCCACCCCCACCCCCCCCCCCCCCCACACACCCCCCAACAAAAAAAACAAAAATACATATAAACATAGACAAAAAATAATAAAAACGCGGACGGGCTACAGAGGCCGCTGCTGACGAGAGTCGCGCCATGCCCATCAATTTCCCTTTCATTCTTTAACGGCTTGCCAAGGAGAAAGGATAATTTATGGTGGCCAATTAATTGACCAGCACATCTCTGCCATGTGGAAGGAATCCTCATGATCAGAGCAAGAACATGCAAGTTCCACACAGACACCACCCACTGCTGCTTTGCAAATCCCCCTCAAGACTCCAGCACCTGACACATCAAGAGGCATCCCTTCTGGTTTTTAACTCCTAAGGGAAATAAGTTCTTCCTATATACTGTGAGTAAGCCTTTTACACACCTCAGTTACATCTTCGTGCAGGAAAGAACTGCAGATGCTGATTTAAATCGAAGGTAGATACAAAATGCTGGAGTAACTCAGCGGGACTGGCAGCATCTCATTCCTTCTCTCCAAAGATGCTGCCTGTCCCCGCTGAGTTACTCCAGCATTATGTGTCTACCTTCAGTTACATCTTCCCTATGCTCCTATGTTCTGAAGAACACAATGCGAGCTTTCTCATCTTTCCCCACAGCTACAAGGTTCAAGTCATGCTCACATTTTAATGTCGTCCTTGCCATCCTCTCCTGTACCAGAACTAGACAGAGATTTGATTAGCCCATATTCCTTCAATTAACATTTAGCTTTTATTACTGTTCAAAAAAATGTTTTTGTTTTTTGCCTCATTTTGTTGCCAAAAGTTAAAAATACCCTTTCAATAATTAGTTAGCAGCTCTGCATTTAGAGTTACATCTGCACTCTGTGTGATAACAATATGACCTCCTTGTGTGCTTTGTATGCTTTTAAAAATCTGAAATACAATACTAGGTTAGTGCACAATATTTTAATTAAGAATTAATAAAAATAGTGGAATGGAAAATGCAAGGTTTGTTGTAAAATACTCAAATAATCCTAACAGTGTATTACTGCTCCCCCAAGAGGAAAAGAAGATAAGTCACAAGTGACAGCTCATTATTCATCACTTTTCATCATTTGGCATACTGAGCAAGAGACCAAGTCAAAATATAATGTTGTTACAAAACAAGGTGAACATTCAGCTTCTTCTTTATGGCTTCTAAATTTCCAAAGGGAATATATTAATTTGTAAACAAACAGAAAATGAATTGTTCACACTATATAGCACCAAAATAAGAGCAACACCAGCAACATTGAGGATATTAGGCACATGTTTCAATCTTTGGAATATTGTAGCTGGGTGTATTAAGGTCAATTTTAACTCAGTCCTCTTGGTCGAAACCAAGCAAAATGTTCACCTGGCCTCGTGATTTACCATTCATTCAATTAATTCTTCTTATATTTTGGAATATTATCCAGTCCCGTTTAACTGAGGAATGGAAGACCCAATGCATGGGAAGGAGTGTCCTGCTTAAATCAAATATGACAAGTTAATTTGGACTAGCCTTCTATTTACGTCAACATTGGCTTTGCGTCTGCCCACTAAACTTTGAATCTTAATTACTCTTTAGTATTTTATATTGATGTTACCCTCTGGTGAGAATATTACCTGGAGACAAACTGAATCAATTCTTCAAAGTTGAGATTAGTTTTGTGACCTAAAAGGCCAATATTTTATCTATTGGACTACAGGCATTTTCACCATTGTCCCGTTCGCCAACACACACTTATTTCTATGCCATTAGCTAAAATGATAACAGCTACTTGACTATATCTTGATGAGAAAGAAAATAAAAAGGTAAAGATATACTGGCTAATATTAACTTTGTCACGTAGGAAGATATGGTGATAGCAAAGGTAGAGAGGATTATTACTATTATTATTAAACTTTATTTCAGACTCAAGGTCCAGACAAGAGACGACATTACATAAAATACATTGCATATAAAAACACCATAAAATACATATAAAAGCTTAGTAAATCTATACATAACTAAAACTCTTGATCTTGTTATCTTCCGGTTTGTGTGGTCTTTCTATTTGCGCAAAAACAGTTCGCGATAGCGCAATGATTTTTCGCCAGGTCACTCACCATTCTCCTATGCTGCGATGGCACCATTTTGTTCCGATCGGTTGAATGTCATAAAAGTTAGCAAGGTTTAAAAAATCGTGCGCAGATCGATCTCTTCTCCAGCCATTCAGCGCCGCGCTCATTAGTCTCTTCACCTGTCACTCACCGGGACGGTCCGCCCCTTCCTGCGCCGTCGCTTCTTTACTGGAGCTGAGAATGGCTGGTGGAGGTTTCCAACAGGACACAATTTTCAACCCAGCCCCAAGCAGCCCAGCATCAGAGACCCAGCATCGGAGACCCTGCCCAGCCCAGCCCAGAGTCGGAAACAATAGGCAATAGGTGCAGGAGTAGGCCATTCGGCCCAGCCCAGTGTCGGAGACCCAGCCCAGTCCAGCCCAGCATTGGAGACCCAGCCCGGCCCAGTCGGAGATGTCGCCGATGTCGCCAAATGGCGAGCGGAGACTCTGATCCCGGTGGAGGAGAACGACCAGCGACCAGCGCCCACTGTGAGTCCCCATCACACTGCAAATTCCAGCCTCTGGTCCTCCTTGCTGGCTCCTCCCCCTCTCCCCCGTGATACCCTCCTCTCGCCCATGGCTCTTCCCCTGTCATTTCTCCAAGCTCACTCCTCCCTCCCCCCCCCCACACACCACCCCCCCCCCACACGCACCCCCCTCTCCCCCCGCCCCCCCCCCGCCCACAACCCCCCTCCCCCCATAACTTCCTTCAGACTTCCCCCCCGCCCACACCCCCCCCTCCCCCCACAACACGCCCCACAACCTCCCGCCCACACCTCCCCGCCCACACCTCCCCGCCCACACCCCCGCGCACCACATCCCCCCCCCTCCCTCACAACCCCCCGTCCCCACATACCCCCCCTGCCCACACCCCCCCCCCCCCCCCCCCCCCCCGCACACAGCCCCCCCCCACAATCGCCCAGCCCCCTGCCTGCGTAGTTAGGGACTATGGGTGAGTGGTGGAATATTGCGTTGGGGAATGGTTTGCGTTGGGGGACCAGGCCTCCCGTGTGACTGGGACCCAACGGGTCCCACTTAGTCTAGTTACTTATAAGAGCATCATAAATTATATACAAAAACACAACACGTGATTTAAAATCCAGAATAAGAAGAAAGATCAGTGTCCTACAACGAGACCAATGTCTCCACAACTGGGATTGGTAGCATGTAGTGCTAAATCTTATGTTTGATAAGACCATGATAATTACATTTTCAGAGTCATTAATCCTGCAAATGAATTTATACAGCTTCAAAGTACTGACTCCTGCAGCCACAAACGTTTCACGAGCACTACACCATCGATATTTCCTTAGCAGTGTTCTCATGGATTGTGAAGAAGGCATATGGGACTGTTTGCCTTCTTTATACGGGGTATTGAGTATAAGGGAAGGGTGGACTGGGCATAACTTTATACTATTTTGGTTAGGACAGAGGACACCTCCATCCCTCCCCCACCCAAGTCACACCAGCTTCTCATTTTCACCCAACAAACAGTTAACAATGGTTACACAAAAAAGCTGGAGAAACTCAGCGGGTGCAGCAGCATGTATGGAGCGAAGGAAATAGGCAACGTTTCGGGCCGAAACCCTTCTTCAGACCCGAAACGTTGCCTATTTCCTTCGCTCCATAGATGCTGCTGCACCCGCTGAGTTTCTCCAGCTTTTTTGTGTAACCTTCGATTCCCCAGCATCTGCAGTTCCCTCTTAAACAGTTAACAATGGCCTGATTCCTTTATCATCGTTACTTTTTTGCATATCTTTCATTCATTGTTCTTTATCTCTCTACATCATCAACTATACCTCTTGTTTCCCTTTCTCCTGACCAGTGTGAAGAAGGGTCTCAACCCGAAACATCACCCATTCCTTCTCTCCAGAAATTCTACCTGTCCCGCTGACTTTATTCCAGCTTTTTGTGTCTAGTTTTGGATTAAATCAGCATCTTCAGTTCCTCCCAACATTTAGTACTGCAGGTTTGCAGGTCGGACAATTTAACTCAATATTATGATGCCCTGGGCATTGTCATATTTGGCTCCGTAATGAGTTTTGAAACGCATATCCATGGAATCACTAACCTTTTCCACCTTCCCCCCTTTACAATATTGGTTTATTCTGCTCTGGCCTAGTCTAATTTGCTGCTGAAACCTTCCTTCATACCTTTGTGAAACATTGCTTTTTCTAATCCACATCCAACTATCATCCTCAAAATAGATTAATCAAGAGTCCTGCATGTAATCATATCATCTTTGGTAACTATTCTATTCAGCTGCCAAGGCGCTTAACTCTGGTTTTACTTCCTCTAACAACCCTCCAGCTCACTCTCCCCATTTAAGGATTCTTAAGGCCTATCTATTGAAAACGTTTGTAGTCTTCTTTTTATGTGACCCTATGGCAAGTTTTATTTTGTTGCTGCTTCAGTAGAATGATTGGAGTTATTTAGGTTTCTTAAATATACGGGATAAATATAAATCTTTGTTGATCAAGAAATGTACTAATGTTGGAAGAAGGCATTGATTGGTATTTTCTCTCCTGGTGACTGGATTTCGATTAGTGCCCCTTTAACCAAAGTTTTTTTCAATCAAACAGTTTGGTAAATGTTACACAGAAAAGCTGGAGAAACTCAGCGGGTGCAGCAGCATCTATGGAGCGAGTAAATGTAGTTTGGTAAATGTAATAGTTAGTGATTGTTTGACCTAATCTCACTTTTGTTTCTCATTCAAATCACTTTGGAGATAGTAATACTTTGAAGTTCAACACCTCTGAGTGATATGATGCAATGAATATTCACCAGCTGTATGAGCTTTAAATATGCCTGATTTAATTATATACATTTCTGGATCCTTTTCCCACATCTTCACAAAGAATAGTAATCTTGAGCTTCGAGTAAGATGAGAGGTGATGTTTATGAGTTAAATTGTGATTCTTAGGGGCATAAAATCTTCAGCTCTGACAGAACATTTAAAAGATATTCGAACAGGTATAGGATAGGAAAGATTTAGAGACAAATGGGCCAAATGCGGGCAGGTAGGACTAATGTAGATGGGCGTCTTGGTCGGCATGGGAAAGTTAGGTTGAAGGGCCTATTTCCATGCTATATGACTCTCTATGAGGATGGTAGAATGGACAGCTAAATAGCAGGTTACATTTGTTGTGGAGGAATGTGACGTTACATTTTGACAGCAAGAATTCAAAGAAATAATATGAAGTTGAGAGTGCGATCCTTAAAGCAGTTTAGCAACGGAAAATTATGTATTTAGTTTGATGAATATGGCCGGGCAGATTGAGAAAGTGATTAGAAAACGTGATGTATTAGGTTTTATAAATTGGAGCATGATATATTATAACAAAAATAATTTTGATTAATGATCCTTCCAGATGGGAATAACTATGACCTTTATCGACAAATACAGCAAAATAATCCATCATATTTACATTTGCATAGGAGGTATTTGCAGGATTGCAACTGATGTGGCAGTGGTCAACCCAATCTGTGTTGGTAACTTTATTGTATGAGAGTTAAATTATTTTTGGCAAGCATTATGACACTATTGATGTAACTTTTTAAAGATGAATTTGCAGTGATATAGAGTTACAAAGAGAAAGTGTGTCGAAATTGAAAGAGAATATTCAAAGATAGATTGAAAGGACTGGAATGAGTTCAGTTCAGTTTTTTTAAACAAAATCTAGTTTTATATGATCTTGTCGTTAAAGTAAATTCATATTTTTTTTCTTCCTTTAATTTCAGAGTTGGCATCATGTGGTAATTTGACGCATCTCCTTCAGTAAGATTGAATATTTGTCAACAGTCACCAATAGAGCCCAATCACTGCTGATCATGTAAGATTATAATCACATGTAGTTAATTGAAACCACCATGTTGAACATTTTAGCTGAAGTAAGTTTATTGTATTGTATTGGAGTGTGTTCAATATATTGTCATTATCTCATAAGAGACAACAAAATGGATTTTCCTTACAGTCAAGTACCATAAAAATAAATAATAAATAAATAAAACATATTTAAAAAAAGCACAAACACAGAAGTCCACGACACAACATAACCCCACAGTGGCACCAAAGTTGAGGAAGGTACCATAGTCCAGCCAGCCTCCCCGCCGATCTTCCCAGATGTTCACCCGTGGTCGGGGCCTCCCGAGCACCCGCAGTCGCCGCCACGGGCGGCCCGATGCTCAGGCCCTCACGCCGGGAACGGTGGAACACCGACGCCGAACCCCGACGGAGAACATCCTCAGCAGCCCGGACCTCCAGATCAGCCGCCTCCCACCGGAGTCCGCGGCTCCCGAGTCCACAGGCCGAGCCGGGCGGAGTCGCAGCGACTGTTGATCAGCGGGCGTCGACTGTTGATCAGCGCCGCCCGCGTTGGGAGCTCCGCGAACCACAGCTCCGCGATGTCAGTGCAGCAGGCCCAGCACTCCGGAGCTCCAAACGGCGATCCCCGGTAAGGCATCGCCCACCCCGCTATGTATCCGGCGCTGCGCCGCCGCTGCTCGAGCTCTGGTCGGTCCCGGCAGGAAAGGCCGCACCAATCCAGTAGGTAGACCACTGGGGGGGGGTGAGGGGGGCGAGGACTCGACCCGAATAATAGTCACGTCCTCTCCAGGAAGCGACTGAAGGACGGTATCCCCCTTACCGTACCCTATTCCCCCACGTAAAGACGTTTATTGAAAATGTCCCTCTTTTTCAATTGAATTTTGCATCTTTCGTTCTGTTCTTTTTAAGAGAATTCCACAAATTTTATGCCTGTGAATGTTGACAGTGTTGAGAAGGATCGCGTTTCAACTTGTGGTTATTAATGGACACATCATATATAATATCACAATTGTGTGTCATGAAAGTATGCATCCCACAATGTAATTTTTTGTTATTTTGTTCTGTTTGTATTTTCTTTGCAGCGCCATTGTCTGGACTTATTGGTATGTATGGATGTCAAAGTTTGATCGTGTGTATATTTAAGCTGTTAAACATTATTCGATTCTGAAGTGTTCCATCGCTTGAATAATATTTAAAAAGAATTGTCAAGATAATGAAGAAAATACATTTTCAGTTGAAGGATATAGCTTATGCTCTACGTATTGGGATAACACGTAAATCACTGAACTCTTACAAACTTGCAAAGACTTTTATGTAAATAACCATTTGGATTGTTACCATTTAGGTTGGCCTGTATGTTGTTTGGATTTTACAACATGAAATTCCTGCATTCCTAGTGTGTAGGGACTTCATGCCAATTTTAAGGATGCTGATTTGTTTCAAAATCTGCCCAGGATTGTTCAATAAAAGAAGTGTAATCAGGGAGATACAAAGATCTGCAGATGCTGGAATCTGTTGGCAAAAGACAAACCCCCAGTGCAGAAACTCAGCAGTGGCTGTTTACTTCAGTGAGAGAAGTGGATGTTGGGAAGAAACCGTAAAAATCTTGTGATCCAAATGTTGATATCTATTTTATGCTACCAGAAATCAGACGAAGGAAATATTAGGATAAGGGATAATATCTTTCTCCCCTCAGCAGAATTAAGTTAGTTAGTAGCTGCATAACTAGAAGTTTACTGAAAAACGGATGTACAAATATTCAAGTAGTGACCTCAAAGCAAAAAAACAAACCGCTCTAAGAATTCAACTGGTCAGGCTGCATAGATAAGAACGGGGAGATGACGTTTCAGATCTGGACTGTAGAAAATTGAGTTGAAGGGAGATAGTTGGTTGAAAGGGGTGGGCCAAAAGCTGATAGGTGATAGGTGAATTCAATAAGGAGAGATTGTTTGGCAAATAGGTGGGAGGGAAGGGGCGGAGATAATAACTAAGTATATCCAAGAGACACATACATCTTTGGGGCCTGATCAGGTATATATCCACGACACTGGGAAGCCAGAGAATAAATTTCAGAAGTCCTGGCTGAGATAAATGAATCAAGGATAGACATGGGTGAGGTGCCAGAAGACTGGATGGTGGTCAATGTTGTGCCTTTGGTTAAGAATGGCTGCAAAGATATACCTGGGAACCATAGACAAGTAAATCTAACATGTATGACGGGAAAATTACAAGAGAAGATCCTGATGGATTACAGACACATGCATTTAAAAAGACGGGTTAATTAGGGATGGTTAACATGGTTTTAGTTTAGTGCATGGGAGATTATGTCACATGAATTCCATTTGAGTTTTTTGAAGAAGTAACTAAGAAAGTTTACGAGGACAGGGCTGTAGACTGTTTATATGGACTTCATTTGAGGCCTTTGATAATGTTCCATGTGGTAGGTTACTCTGGAAGGTTAAATCACATGAGACCCAGGGAGATACAGAATTGATGTGATGGCAGGAAGCAGAGGGCAGTGGCGGAATTTTATTTTTTTTTGTACTGGAGAACTGTGACTGGTGGTGTATCTCCGAGGTCAGAGCCGGACACATTGCTGTTTATGAACGATTTGGATGAGAATGTACAAGGCATGATTGGGAAGTTTGCAGATTACACTAAACTACTTGGTATTATCAACAGTGAAGATGGTTAACAAGAATTACAACAGTGTCTTGATGACTGTGCAAGTGGGCAAGAAATGGCCGTTAGACTGCGAGATGCTGAGCCTAGCCCATTCCAGCACATTATCCTACCCAAGGGTGTGCTTGTTGTCTGGATAATTGTTTAACACTTCACAAAATGTTTGAAGAGGGAGGCGCATGAGTCCATCCTGATGCATTTGAGTCTAGGCCAAACATCAGAGCCTAGTCATACAGCATGGAAACAGGCCCTTGGGTCAGACGCCTCCAAGCTGACCAAGATGCCTCCTTTCCCTGCATTTGGCCCTGAATGACAATCATCTAAATGATAAACAGCATCTGGATGAGAATCTCAGTGATCTTGCAATGAAGTAAAGCATGTCAGTAGAGCATCAAACACATAGAGTACAATAAGATGCATTTCCTGTGAGATGAAAAAAAATATTTAGGAAACATTAGCATCCATTGCTTTGTATCGGCCAATAACATGCAGATTGGCCCTCATATTGCCCAGCCCATTGATGCATTCATAAAAAACGTTCACCAACGCCTCTCCTTCCGCCAAAGTTTGGGGAGATTCAGCATGTCATCAAATACTCTAGCAAACATTTCCAAGGGTATAATGAAGAGCTTACTGACTCATTGCTTCAGCTTGGTTCAGTAATTTGAAGCCAAAAGAATGAAGTGGACTGTAGAACATGGTTGAGATTACCTGGCATATCAAGGGTATTGACTTCCCCGCCATCAAAGGGATCTGAAAGATGATCCTTGATACCCAAGATTTCTTATCAGAGAAAATTGCAGCTCCAAGTCAACAACATGGAGATATTTAATGAAGGACTACATCACAATGTGCATCATTTCAGGAGGTCTGTGTAAACTGTTGGTAATTATATAATGCGTCATCAATTTGTGATTGGATGACACTGAACTCGCACTCACAGTGATTCACAGAATTGAATAAAGTTACACTGAAAAGAGGCGATTCAATCCATTGGTAGACAAAATCCAAATAATCCCATTCCACCGCCCTCTCACAATAGCTCTGCAACATTTTATTTTGCATATTTACCCGGTGAATTGAAGGATGTTTCTTTTTCTGTGAGACAGGATATTCTCTACAGCAGAGAGTAAATCTTTAAATAAAATAAATAAGATAAAGCATTTGAATATTAAAGATCCTTCCCAGGTTACAGCAAGTTTTCATTTGCGAGAACTCTTCGTGACACAAACAGTTCTTAAATCCAGAATAACAGCTACAAATTGAGATCCCACACAACCGAAGATAACTGCAGCCACCAGCAACTCCACCCTGTCGCTCTCCCATACACTGGGTTGTATGTGTGAGCTGTACATGTGTTTGTAAGCTGAGGAAGACCTTTATTCCATTTCTACAGTGCCAGGCTGCAGTATCACATTGTATTTTATTTCAGAGTTTGGAATAGTGTTATAAGGTTCAATTTCCAAGCCAGCATCTAGATAAATTCCCTGGTTAACTGAGGTTTCTGCTGTTCACAACATAGTTACTTGAAAATGTGTTGTACCTTCTTGAAAGCAGATGAAAAAGTATTGAAGTTTCTTCTATGGACACATCATTGCACCTGATTTACCAGTGTGCTCCTACTTAATCATTTTACCTGTTTGTTTTTTTCTGTCTCCTAACTGTTGACTTCATTCAAATTGAAAGCAGTGATAAAGGTAGGAGGTGATGTGGTTACAATGATAAATAATGACATTTTCAGTGAATATCCAGCAGCTGGATCCAGACAGGAAATATGTAGAGACAGACCTTTCAACCTTTCATGGTTTTGAACCATTTGGTACAAAGCAACAAAACCTAAATGCTAAACATTAAGTCACAAAAGAGGATGTACATGGTAAACATGCATTATTTGGAAGTGATTTTTTTTCTCACAAGGTATAGTTTTTTTTTAGTTTTGTGATTTGCTGTACAGCTATGGAATGGATAAACGTGTGGATAAAAGTAAGATGATATTGCCCAGTGCAGGAAATAAGAAACGTCCAGATTTTAAGGAATGTCCCTTTCTAAAAATAGACATGGGAAAAGGCTTGAGCTGTTAGGTCTACAATAGGGAACAGGTCTACAAGCAGTAGAGTTAATATTTGCAGATGGTAATAGAGGTTACAGTTATTTCTTTAGGATAATAAAGATACCTGCATATTGTTCAGTCAAACCTGACACATTGCAAATTAAAAAAACGCTGGAAATGCTCAGCAGGTCAGGAAGCAATATGTGGAAAGAGCAACAGAGTAAATGTTTCAGATCAAAGCACCCCACCACCCTCACTCCTCCATCAGAGGTGAAGCAATAGCTCTGTTTCTCTTTTGACAAATGGTGCCTGATCTGCTTCATGGTTCTAACATTTTTGGTTTTTGATTCACAATTTCAGCATCAGTTTTATTAGCTTGCATGCAAATGTAAATGCCATTATCTTCTTTTAACCGGGCCATTATAATTATTTTGTAACTTTTTGACTGAACAAATCTGACAAAAATATGGATGATTTGAATAACTTCCTTAGGTCTCTGTGTGTGATGATAAAATTGTAAGCTTTTCTCAAAATAGTGTCTGCTCCAGAATGATGTTTGATGGTGCTCCCATCAGAAGTGATTTAGGGAACAGTTACTTTGTTTATGATCGCTGCTTTATGATGATCAAAGTTGAAAATCTGCATCACAGATTGACAAATTTTCTGTCAACATCCATTATGGAATGAGTCTAACTTTTATCATTTACTTCATAACTAATTAAGAATATCTTAAGTGACAGAATGAAAACATATGCAGCTGTGGCTGACAGTGAAGGTTGTTATTTGTGGAATAAACAAGACAGAACATCTGGCAATCCAATACCACATCTGGCTAGTTTATCTTGTTTTGGCAGTACTTCAAATTTATTTGTTAAAACTATTATCTGACCTTTTGCACTCCAGATATTTGTGCAGATTCATCATATTCTATTTTGGTTTCCTTATTTTAAACCCTATTGATATGATCATTCTTAATGTTATCAGTTTCATCCCGAACATAATACTTTCCTCTGAAGATAGACACAAAAAGCTGGAGTAACTCAGCGGGTCAGGCAGCATCTCTGGAGAAAAGGAACAGGTAACGTTTCGGGTCGAGACCGTTCTTCAGATGGAGAGTCAGGGGAGAGGGAAATAAGAGATATGAAAAGGTACATAAAACAAAGAACTAAGAGAGGTATGCAAAAGGACAAATCAAAGCCTGCAACGATGATCAAGAAGGGTCTTATCCAAAAATATCACCTATTCCTTTTCTCCAGAGATGCTGTCTGACCCACTGAGTTACTCCAGCTTTTTGTGTATATCTCAAGGTAATTTATTTCAGTTATTGCTCCCATAACTGACCACTAGGAGCCATGCAAGAGCAAGCCTTGGGAACGTCCCTCTGTGTAGGTTTAGGTACAGGTCTATTAATGTCACATGTACCGAGGTACAGTGAAAAGCTTTTGTTGGTGTGCTACCCAATTAATTCCGATGCTACAACACAAAGAAGGAGCATAGAGAAAAATACCAATTTGCCTTCTCGTCAGGTCACAGGGACACAAATAGGAATTTGCAACATAAGGTTTGGAAGACATGAGAATTTAAGTTCTTGGCTGAACTAGCATATTGCCTTGCAGGATCAATGATATGAGGACTATCTCCCAGTTTCTGTTGCGTTGAATAGTATTGTTGCCAAATATTCAGATTTACTTGTGTGGGGTGCTGTATGAGTGGATAACAGGGGAAGTGATACGGTTAGCATTAAAGGAAGGGCAGTGGGACGCAGTGGTGGTGGTGTTTTTGATTCCTGCCTGGAAGCAACAGGGGGGAGCAGTTGGAACCAGGAGAGTTAATAGTTCCTGGCCTGTGGCTAGCCAGAGAAGCAATACGAACCAACAACATCGACACCCCCAGGTACTTCCAAGCTGGCAGAGCAGTCGGATCAGGCAAAGGCAGTGGTCTTGGGCTGCTTGCAGCCAGGGAGGAGTTGAGGACCAGCGGCGATTGGCCCCGGACAAGGGGAGACGCCTGTATTCGGTGTCATTGGCGTTGACTTCCCGCCTGATGGCATTGCGGGTCCTATCCTGCAGGCGGTCAGGCATGTGGCACAAACTGCAGGTGGGGACAGTCGGGAGCAAGGTTGGGTCATGGTCTGGAGCGGAGTGTGCTTGTGATCATTGATGGGCATCAGGTAAGTGAAGAAGTGCTGGTTGAAGGTGTGGATCTGGCAGAGATGAAGTGGAGTTGAGAGCCAATGCAGGTCTGAGAGAACAAGGGCTGGAGCTCTGGGACGGCCAGAAGGTGGAGAGTGTAGGGTATGGAGGGAGAACTGTTGTGAGAAGTGATGGTTAGACTGTAGGTATCTTAGATCCTGGTTGGCCATGAAGTGGAAGGCCTTGAAACGGAGCTGGAAACCATATGGGACAAGAATGGGACAGTGAAGGCGAGGGCCGATGAAGGACACACGCCTGTTGTAGCGAGCCTGGGTCAGAACATGGTCAGATCTAAAGTTCATTTAAACTCCCCTATGAATACTCTCTGCTCATTGTCTTTTTGGAGGTGAAGCAACTACAGAACTATTACTGTTATATTACATTGCATTCCATTTCACCTTGCTCTTTAGGATATGGCATGTTGTGTTACTCTTCTTGTGGTAATGAATCCCACCCACCATTCATTGATCACATTCTAATCTATGAAGGATATAATTTGGTTGCACTGTATAGCATACATATATGGTTAAGCATATATGTCCCTGCAGTGGAAATTAAAATGTCCCTTCTCATGTTTGTTTTTACTCCTTCAACTTTGTCCCAAGTAATCTCATTCAATGGTTTACTATCTACCAGAAAGTCTTGCCTTGTCCTTGTTGTCAAGAGGTCCTGGCTAGTTTCTGGAATTGTGCAACATTTGACCTTTTTGGCTCCAACAATATCCTCTATCGTTACATTGGCATAGTTGTGTTATGTATCCAGATACTTTCAGCACCAATTTGGTTCGAGGAGCAGCTCCTGTTACCTCTCCTGTCCCAAACTATTTTTCTAATCCTCTTCTCCTTCTGTATCTCCCTCTAACCTTCATTACAACCATCTTTTTCATCCCATCTTATATCCTTCCCATGTTTCTCAATATTGTTGTGTCTATTTCATAGCTACACAATTCATTAACTGGCCACATTTTCCTTGGTTCCCTGGTAAATATGATCATCTGAGAGAAATGTGGCTATACATAATTCTTAAGGGTTCCTTTTTAAAATTTACATCGGTAATTATGAATTATGAATCACTTAGCTGTTCCTGTCCAAAATGTATGCCCCTGTTCAATCTCAACATGATGCTTTAATTCAGCAATAAAATTAATTAATTGTTTCAAAATTAGTTTTTCTATGGCATATGTGTTAATGTCAAACTTGAGTTCTTTATTGGATTTCTTCATGACTATCTTATCTTAAATTGATGGCCTCTGATTTTCCTCTGATCTTAAAGTGATGGCCTCTGATTTTACTCTTCCCTTCATTTTCTCCCCATCCACTCTATCAAAACACTTCATTATTTTGAAGAATGTTACGAGATCCTCCAGCCTTCTATTCTCAAGAGAAAATAAATCTAGTCTCCCCATCTGTTCCTTACATGTACAGTGGCTTGCAAAAGTATTCATACCCCTTGAACTTTTCCACATTTTGTCACATTACAACCACAAACGTAAATGTATTTTATTGGGATTTTATGTGATAGACCAACACAAAGTGGCGCATAATTGTGAAGTGGAAGGAAAATGATAAATGGTTTTCAATTTTTTTTACAAATAAATAACTGAAAAGTGTGGCGTGCAAAAGTATTCAGCCCCCTTTACTTTGATACCCCTAAATAAAATCCAGTGCAACCAATTGCCTTCAGAAGTCACCTAATTAGTAAATAGAGTCCACTTGTGTGTAATCTAATCTCAGTATAAATACAGCTGTTCTGTGAAGGCCTCAGAGGTTTGTTAGAGAACATTAGTGAACAAACAGCATCATGAAGCCCAAGGAACACACCAGACAGGTCAGGCATAAAGTTGTGGAGAGGTTTAAAGCAGGGTTAGGTTATAAAAAAAATATCCCAAGCTTTGAACATCTCACGGAGCACTGTTCAATCCATCATCCGAAAATGGAAAGAGTATGGCACAACTGCAAACCTACCAAGACATGGCCGTCCACCTAAACTGACAGGCCGGACAAGGAGAGCATTGATCAGAGAAGCAGCCAAGAGGCCCATGGTAACTCTGGAGGAGCTGCAGAGATCCACAGCTCAGGTGGGAGAATCTGTCCACAGGAAAGCTATTAGTCGTTGTTAGGCGCTTCCTCCCCCCCCCCAGTGAATGCTATATACTTACCTTTCTCTGTTTCTCTCCCGAGTACAGGCCTCTTGGCTGTGAGTCTGGCATCAAGGGGTTAAAGGCTCCTGTACCCGATTGGCCAAGCTGCGTCAGGTGACGGGTGACTCATCTGAAGCTTAAATACCAGAGCTTCCCAGGATTCTCTCTCTTCTTTGTCGACCCTGACGTGAGCAGCCTGCTGGTGTGAGCTGAGGAAGGCCTGGCCACATGTCATAGAACTTTATGTACTTTCACCATTACTTGTTAACAAATATTGAATTGGGACAGATAAGGGCTGACCTTAGTGTTTTCGGGTATTTTGTTTCAGGGTTATATCTCTTTAGGCAGGTTTTAGAGTCTCTGGTTCGACGGTCCATTACGTGGCTGGCTGGAGCACTGTCCATCCATATCCCTGACTGGGTTGTTTGAATCAGGTTTGGGTTTTGTGTTCCATTGAAAAATTAAAACTATTTTTCAACTTGAACCTGGTTTTTGAATTATGTTACGCGGCTCTGAAGTACCTGCATTCGGGAGTCGTAACAGTCGTGCACTCCACAAATCGGGCCTTTATGGAAGAGTGGCAAGAAGAAAGCCATTGTTGAAAAAAAGCCATAAGAAGTCTCGTTTGCAGTTTGCCACAAGCCATGTGGCGGACACAGCAAACAATGTGGAGGAAGGTGCTCTGGTCAGATGAGACCAAAATTGAAGTTTTTGGCCTAAATGCAAAACGCTATGTGTGGTGGAAAACTAACACTGCACATCACCCTGAACACACCATCCCCACTGTGAAACATGGTGGTGGCAGCATCATGCTGTGGGGATGCTTTTCTTCAGCAGGGACAGGGAAGCTGGTCAGAGTTGATGGGAAGATGGATGGAGCCAAATACAGGGCAATCTTGGAAGAAAACCTGTTAGAGTCTCCAAAAGACTTGAGACTGGGGCGGAGGTTCACCTTCCAGCAGGACAACGACCCTAAACATACAGCCAGAGCTACAATGGAATGGGTTAGATCAAAGCATATTCATGTATTAGAATGGCCCAGTCAAAGTCCAGACCTAAATCCAATTGAGAATCTCTGGCAAGACTTGAAAAGTGCTGTTCACAGACGCTCTCCATCCGATCTGACTGAGCTTGAGCTATTTTGCTAAGAAGAATGGGCAAAAATTTCAGTCTCTAGATGTGCAAAGCTGGTAGAGACATACCCTAAAAGACTTGCAGCTGTAATTGCAGCGAAAGGTGGTTCTACAAAGTATTGACTCAGGGGGGCTGAAAACTTTTGCACGCCACACTTTTCAGTTTTTTATTTGTAAAAAATTTGAAAACCATGTATCATTTTCCTTCCACTTCACAATTATGCACCACTTTGTGTTGGTCTATCGCATTAAATCCCAATAAAATACATTTACGTTTGTGGTTGTAACGTGACAAAATGTGGAAAAGTTCAAGGGGTATGAATACTTTTGCAAGACACTGTATATCCTCATAATACTGGCATAATTCTTGCATATCTTTTCTGAAGATTCACAACATATATCTATTTTATAGATGCATATAACACCAATATCTATTTTAACAACATATAACACCTATCTATTTTATAAGCGCAGGCTCGGAGATCGCTTCGCCCAACACCTCCGCTCAGTCGGCACTAACCAACCTGATCTCCCGATGACTCAGCATTTCAACTTCCCCTCCCATTCCAAATCTGTCCTTTCTGGGCCTGGGCCTCCTCCATTGCCAGAGTGAGGCCCAGTGCAAATTGGAGGAACAGCACCTCATATTTCACTTAGGTAGTTTACACCCCAGTGGTATGAACATCGACTTCTCTAATTTCAGATAGTCCTTGCTTTCCCTCTCCTTCCCCTCCCCCTTCCTAGCTCTCCCACAAGCCTACGGTCTCTGCCTCTTCCTTTCTTTGCCCCCCCAACATCAGTCCAAAGAAGGGTCTCGACCCGAAACGTCGCTTATTCCTTCTCTCCATAGATGCTGCCTCACCTGCTGAGTTTCTCCAGCATTTTTGTCTACTATCTATTTTATAATATTTATTTAATAGCAGTTGGGTCTAACAAAGGTGCAACACAGATTTCGCATTATTTTATTACTTTTCAAATGTATTCTTTTAGTAGTATACCCTGGTATTTTCCATTTTTTAAGGCCATGTGAATCTGAGGTGTGTGACTTTTGCTTCCAAACTATAAATCACTAATGTAAATTGAGAATAGCAGTGGTCCCAGCACTAATCCTCATGGAATGCCACCACCCACATTATTCCATGGTGACTAGCTACCCTTCATTCCCACTCTCTGCTTACTGTCCTGAAGCCAGCCAGCAATCCACTCTGTAATTCAAAATCTTGCAAATGCTTAAATGTGAAATAAAAACTGAACATGGAACTGGAAACACACTCCAGGTCAGGCAGCATCCGTGAAAAGAGAAGGTGAGTCTAAATTTGCAGGTTCTTACTAATGGGCCTGTCCCATTTAGGCGACCTTTCAGGCGACCGCAGGAGACTATGCAGTCGCTACATGGTTGCCACATGTTCGCGGGTTGTTGCCGGAGAGTTGCCTTCATGGTCGTGAGGAGTGCCCGCATGCTGGGAACATGTTGAAAAATTAGCGGCGACCAGAATGAAGCCGCCATGGAGAGTAGCGAGAATTCTCGTGCCGTAGGTGGGTCGCCAAGAGGTCGTAGTGGGTTGCCAGGAGGTGGAAGGTTCTCTTAGGCTGTATCCGGTGCTGACCAGTGAATTTCATTGGCTCATTGGGGGAAAAAAAATGTAAGCAGTAGTTTTCAGAACCAAGGATAACCGACTGGTAATGTAAAGCTTCTGGCTTCCTAAAAGTTGTCTCCACTTCTCTCTCTCCCCCCCCCCCCCCCCCCCCCCCCCCCCCCCCCCCCCCCCCCCCCCCCTCCCCCCCCTTCCCCCCCCCCCCCCCCTCCCCCCCCTCCCCCCCTCTCCCCCCTCTTTCTTCCCCCCCCTTTTCCCCCCCCCCCCCTCACAAACCGTTATTGCGCAAATCGAAAGACCGTCAAAACGGACGATAACAAGATCAGAGTTTTAGTTATGTATAGATTGATAGAGGATAGATAGATAGGAAATGGATGGATGGATGGACGGATGGATGGATGTTCGGATGGATGGACGTACATACATTGGTTAAACAAGGAGTCTGAAGAAGGGTCCTGACCTGAAACGTCACCTACCATGTTCTCCAAAGATGCTGCTTGACCTGCTGAGTTACGCCAGCATTTTGTGTCTACTTTGAGCAGTTTCCCACAAGACCTTTTTCTTGCATCACTCATAAACATTTGACCTGGCATGATGTCAGAGCACCTGTAATTGTTCCTGGTCATGGCATTTTGTACCTACTGGTAATAGTTTGTTTCCATTTATAGAGGCCATTTGCAAAGATATAGCGTGCTCATTCAAATGTTAACCTTCGAATGGAGATGCTTACCTACTCATCCATTCATCTCATCACATGATTCAGAAATGCACTGAAGTTGCAATACCATCATGACAAATCTTTAGAGTAACTATATAGTTGCTAATTATTTCTCCTGATCTTTGATTACAGGTTCCAGATCTTGAACTTTCTACATCATTGGTGGTGTCTGGGTTATATCGATGTCGTGACCTCTCTACTACTCTGGTAAATGGGATGTTGATGTCTTACAGAGTACAAGTGTGCCAACATCACACAAGTATCCGGCCTGATTTCAACAACCAGATCATCATCTTGTATATGTGTGTGGCATCATTCCAAATACTTTCATTCTCACCAGCTGTTGTGATAATATTATTGATTGGAGACATATTTCCCCCCTTTTAATGTATAACTTGGAGGCTTTCTGTGCCTCATGATGACCCCTACATTTTCTGATGCAGTCTGTGACTGGACTGTCTTTGTGCATTATCTACCACTTTGACAACTGTTAGATTTGGCCCTTTTTGTCCAGTCAATTTTGTGCAATATTTTTTGTTCATGTTAAAGGCCGCATCTCAATCTTCCTTCCACTTCACAATTATGCGCCACTTTGTGTTGGTCTATCACAAAAATCCCAATAAAATACATTTACGTTTGTGGTTGTAACGTGACAAAATGTGGAAAAGTTCAAGGGGTACTTTTACAAGCCACTGTATATGCTCAACAAAGTCCATTGCAGACTGCATTGT
Source organism: Leucoraja erinaceus (assembly GCF_028641065.1). Lineage (NCBI taxonomy): Eukaryota > Metazoa > Chordata > Chondrichthyes > Rajiformes > Rajidae > Leucoraja > Leucoraja erinaceus. The sequence continues at coordinate 46,029,838 of NC_073386.1, forward strand.
CTTATACATGTGACATGAGAAGCTCAGAAAATATGTCCGCATATATGTCTGCAAATACATCCCATATATCGTTCCTTGCAGTCATAACAGCAAAAAAAACCCACACAATTAACACAGTTCCACACAAACATCCATTACAGTGAATCTCCAAACACCTCCTCAATGGAAGGCAGAAGTCTTATCCCTTCTCTGTTCTTCTCCTGCGGTCAGGCAGTCAAACTGCTGCCTCGAGGCGATCAAGGCTCTTGAAGTTAAAGCCCCCGGCGGGCGATGGTAAGTCCCGTGGCCGATTAAGCCGCGCCGGGCAATGTAAGGCCCTGTGACGGGCCGATTCAAATCCGTCAAAATTCGGGGCGGGCGAAGTTGCCTTTGAGGGATCTCCCGAAAATCGGCCTCCTACCAGGGACCTGCGAGCTCCCGATTTTACTGTCCACAGGGCCTGCGGCCGAAGCCTCCGAAGTCGAGTCGCAGCCGCAGCGCCACCACAGCCTCCGAAGTCAGCCAGCTCCGTGATGGTAGGTCCGCAGGCTCTACGACTGGAGCCCTCAGGTTGATTTCTGTTGGAGGCCGCCAGCTCCATGATGTTAGTCCCCAGCGAAACGGAGACACGACAGGAAAAGGTCATGTCCCGTTCAAGGAAGAGATTAAAAAGTTTCCCCCCCCCCCCCGTCCACCCCCCCCCCCCCCACATATACACAACTAAAAATAAACCAAAAACATACTCCTAACATGACAAAAAAAAAGAAAAAAGACAGACGGATTGCAGGCGAGCCTCAACCACAAGGCGCCGCCACCGGAAATAAATATATATGTTTTTGTGTATATATATCTATATATACAAAAACACACTAGAACAAAAGCAAAATCAACATTTATTCACATCCATTTACTCCAAAATGTACAGTGGGAAATTATTCTGTTGATGATTTTAGTCATAAACCACATTTCAGCATAACTTATTTTAAGGAGCAATTCTCATATCCACCCCTTGCCACTGATGGAACTTGAGGAGCAATTTACAAGATCCCACTAAATGCATGATGATTAAGCAGAACTGCACATATTGTAAATTACAATAAAATCTGAAATTGTTTCTGGTACAGTGATTTACTAGAAATTTCAATTATAGTTATAATTTTACTTTGAATCAGCATCGAGTTGTTTTAGAAATGTTTGTTTATAGAAATCATTAAAGCTTTCTTAATAATGTGATACCAGATCAGCAACGACTTTGCACTCAGCAGGCTCTAATAAACAGCAATATGATACATAACCAGTTCCTTTGTTCCTGTTGAAATTGGATGAGGGGTGAATGTTGTCAGGCACTGGAAGAACCTAATGCTCTTGACATTTTTAATTTCCACTTCTGCAATTGCAATTAACAAGTAGGAAAGCAGTTTAGGGATCAGCCAAGAGATGGCACCTCTGACAATTCAGCACACTCAGTAAAGGAATAATTATTGACCAAGATTCTAACTTCTGGTATTCACATTGCTAAATAAGTGAGAATATTGACACACTATTCTCTTAACCTTGCCTGCTTCTTCCCCAATTTATAGTTGTGGCTTTTCTCCTTGTCCTATTTTGTTCTATATACATCTTCAAGAACAGAGAACACCAACTATGCTTTATAAATTAACCAAGTGTGAACCAGAACCAGTGTGTTTTTTAAAAAAAGAAGTGTGTTTTAATTTGCGATTTGAATTTGATACCAGGAGCATCCAATCGCATATGATAATTGGAATTAGGGTGGGTTTTGAACAATTAATAATAATAATAATAATATATTTTATTGTCATTGCACATAAGTGCAACGAGATTTGGGTATGCAGCTTCCATCCGACATCATCTTAAGTAACTAATACCTTATTTTCACAGCCGCGTTTGGTACTGGGCTGCACTGAATTGACTCGGACTTGGGAGCGCAAAGCCGTTGCGTCTGAACGCGCCGCCAATTGCGGTGGAAATTCCCTGAAAATGTGTACGGATAAAATGATCATCATAAGAAGTTCATTATAGAAATTGATCAATTATTATCAGCTAGTGAACACCAATTTACACTTTGTTACTGCTAGAGTAACTCAGTGGGACAGGCAGCATCACTTGAGAGAAGTTCCTTCTTCCTCCATTCCTTCTCTCCAATGATGCTGCCTGTCCAGCTGAGTTGCTCAGCTTTTTGTGTCTATCTTTGGTTTAAATGAGCATCTGTAGTTCCTTCCTACACTTTCTTACTGTCAGCTGGATCCAGGGAAAGGAATAAGAACAAAAAAGTTCAAATGGTAATTTCACCTCATGTCTAATGTATTTGGGGTAATCAGACATATTTTATAGCTTCAAATTAAAGATTGCTCTGCAACATTGAATGGTAATGTTATCAGTGGTTGGATTTTGCTGATTACATCTGAAATCAAAGTTGGCTTCTTAAATAGCATAACAGACTCTGAGATTCAGCATTTACGCAGCTGTTGAAATTTAAGAAGCTCCCTCCAAGCCACATGCTGAATTAACTGAAGACTTTCTCAGCTGGAGCTCCTCATCCCGTCTTTATAAAATCTGATGTAGCATTTGGTCAGATTGCTGCAGTGCTTGAAACTTTTTTTCTAAAATACCCCTATGATTGATGAAGTTAATTTATTGAACAGTTGAGAATTCTTTCAGTTTACCCAGGAAGTGTCGCATTGTTGCTTATTGATTTATTTTGGGATTGAGGGAGAATGATGATGATTGTATGGGAAGTTTCTTCCAGTTGCCTTTCCTTAGTAAAACACTTTGGAAACTTAGTGAAAAGGCTACTCCCTTTCATGAATTGTTTCTTTACTGAGTTTTGAAGCATTACCAGAACAGAAGTTGCGATATTGTGCATTTTATTTGCGATACTGCAAGCACAGTTTTTCCTCCCCCCTTTATGTCTCTCTAGAATTATGGATTGTCTGAACATCTGTAATTTAATTTTACTATAGAGGGTTGTAAAAAGCTATAGGTTCTTCCATCTTTACATTGATACAACAGCTCAGATCAGAACATGTGCAGCTGGTTGGTTGTGCCCCTCCAGTCCTTGACACAGACAATTCAATCAGTAAACCCATGAATAACCATAATAGGCATAATACTGATGCTCAGTTATAATAATAGTGCTCAGTTCATTCTATGAGCTTGCTTTCCATTAAGTGCTCATCCAGGCATGTGACAGGTTGAGTCATTAAATTAATCTTCCTGTGGAAGCACCTGAAGTATATTTTGGTGATCAGTCTTTGTTTGGATGGAACTGCCATTGCACTTCGACAGTCAATAGAGTTTATCATTAAGGAAATCCAGTGGGATCAAGTCATTCACTGAACATCCCGAGAGAAGGAAAAAAGGCAAGAGATAAGAATGCATCAGGTCCATCAACTGTTTATTCCAGACACAACCGTATCTGATGGTATAAGTATAATTTCATACATTCATTTCATATTATGGGTGGGTGACATCGTCGGAAGCAAAAAGGTTCTGAAAAATTGCAGCAGGATCTTGGTCATTTGGGCTGAGGAATGGTTAATGGAGTTTAATACAGATAAGGCCAGGGCACACAGGACCTTCACAGTGATTAGCAGGACTCCCGGGAGTGTAGTTGAGCAGAGGGATCTAGGAGTGCAGATACATAGTTCTTTGAAAGTGGTGTCACAGGTAGATGGGGTGTTCAAGAAAGCTTTCAGCACAGTGGTCTACATCAGAGTATCCGATATAGAAGTTGGGATGTTATGTTATAGTTATACACAACATTGGTGAGGGCACACTTGGAGTTACACCTGTTCCTCACATCCATCCAATGACCCTAACTGACCTTCCAGGTGAGACAGAGGTTCATGTGCATCTCCTCTAACTCATCCACTGTATTTGGTGCTCCTGATGCGGCCTCCTTTGTTCCACCTATATTCCTTCCTCTGGTTCCATATTTTTCTCCTCTTTTATCCTTACCTCCATCAAAAAACGTTTGTCTTTTCATCTCTGGCTTTTGTCCAACCATGATCTGCCAACCCCCCTCAACTGTATCTACCAATCGCTTGTCAAACTTTGTCCTGCCCTTACCTATCTTTCAGCTTCCCCCCCCCCCTCTACTACATTCAGTCTGAGAAGGTTCTTTACCTGAAACATTGCCTATCCACGTTCTCCATTGAAGCTGCCTGACTCACTGAGTTAGTCCAGTACTTTGCAAAGCCATAGATGCTGCCTCAACCGCTGAGTTTCTCCAGCAATTTTGTCTATCTTTATAAAGCCTAGTTGTGCTGAGAGTGCACAACAGTAGATAAGTTATAGAAAATAGGTGCAGGAGCAGGCCATTCGGCCCTTCGAGCCAGCACCACCATTCAATGTGATTATGGCTGATCATCCAAAATCAGTACAGTACCATGATCCTGCCTTCTCCCCATATCTCTAGATTCCGTTAGCCCTATGAGCTATATCTAACTCTTGAATACATCCAGTGAATTGGCCTCCACTGCCTTCTGTGGCAGAGAATTACACAGATTCACAAATCTCTGGATGAAAAAGTTTTTCCTCATCTCAGTCGTAAATGGCCTCCCCCTTATTCTTAAACTGTGGCCCCTGGTTCTGGACTCCCCCAACATCGGGAACATTTTTCCTGAATCTAGCCTGTCCAATCCCTTAAGATTTTATATGTTTCTATATGATCCTCTCTCATCCATCTAAATTCCAGTGAATATAATTCTAGTGAATATATACCAGCTTTGCACTGGAATTTGCATAATTATGAGCAAGTTCAATTCCGAAAAGTCATCTTCACATAGGCAAGAACAATTTCACAAGGCATCCAGCTTTATTTTAGAAGTGGCTCAATATAACCTAACACCATCGTTAATGCATTCCATTCTGAAAACAAGTCAATCTTCAGACATTCACAACTTGTATAAAAAAAAAGCAGAACACAATTAAATTTCTATACAAAGGTTTGTCAAGACTTTTATTAGGATTTGAGGAAGATGTTTTTCTGGAGATAAGTTCCGGTCTGCATGAATCAAAATTATGACTACCCAGAATTTATTTTTTAAATCTGACAGTTTTAGTTGGTGTTTAGTGTTTATTGTTTTTCTGTTTTCTCTTCTGCCCGGCTCGTCCACCGCGAACGTCGACGGGATCTGTCGGTGATGCGGGCCATCGAAGAGTGAGCGGGGGGGACTGTCTGAGAGGGAGGTAAGCCGCTGAAGAGCAAGGAGGGCTGTCGGAGAACGAAGAGGGCCGTCGGAGAGCGAGGGCGGTGTCGGTGAGCGAGTGGGGTGTTGGAGAGGGGGGGGGGGGGGGGGGCCGTTAGAGAGTGGGGAGCACCGTCAGAGAATGAGGGGCCCGTCAGAGAGCGGAGAGGGCTGTCAGAGAGCTGGGAAAGCCACCAAGAATGAAAGGGAGGAACTGGCAGGGGGGGAGGGGATGCCGTGAACGAAGGGGAGATCTAGCAAGGGAGGGGGGGGCATGAAAGAAGGGGGTACACAGTGAGAGGGGAACTACCAAGAACAATGAGGGATGCAGGGGGTGGGGGGTGGTGCCTGCTGCCATGTGCGGTGGCTGGCAGTAGATAGGACTGTTTGGTGAATCATTGATTCTGAGATCAATACAATATATCTTGCTGAAATGAGCAACTAATGTTCCTGCCGACCTATTACTGACTTCCTGGAAATGATTTAAACGGTTTAATTGCACAAACTGTTCAAGGTTCCGATGACTTTACCACTGTTCGTATGATGGTATTAAACAACATGGACAATGAACTGAAAGCACATTTTCCCGATTTGACCACAAATGACATGCTGCATAGAAAGCAAAAGTAAACATTTTGTATCTTGCAATCAAGTTATAAAGAAACACAAATAACAATGAATTAAGTATGTTAAAATGAATCATGTACAAAAGAAGTGCATTAGATCGTTAACAATGGATTTATAAATCTAGGTATAGCATTATCTAGTGCTAACATTTTTACATATCACAATTATTTTGCATCATAGAAATGGTCTACTCTATGGACATTGAATTAAGCACGTTTAATTCCTATTTCAAGGCCAACATCCATATAGGTACAAACTGCTCGGGGATGTCCAGCTGTTTCTCAGCACAGATGATCTCCAGATTACATTTTGCTATGATATTCCTCAAAATCTCAATCTCCCGGATTACACTACTGTCATTTTGGTCCAAGACACATCCCTGTCGCCCAACATTATCTTTAATGATGATAACTCCATCATCCTTCAGGCTGCTCTTGCATCTTATTAAGAACAACATCAGGTCCTTATCAGTTAAATGTCCTGTGGAAGAAGAATTATATATAAATCAAGATCATTTCAGACGACTTTTAGTGTATATTGTTCTTTTGTTTTGTTCCATTGGCCTTCTTAAATCAAACACCTTTTTCAGCCACGAGAATAGAAATTCAAACTTATCCCTTGTTATTGCAAATGCTATTCCATGTCAGATTCTTTAAGGTGCTCTGTGATAGCACCAAAATCACACTCAATACTCCAGGTGCAGTCTCACCAGGGCCCTGTACAACTGCAGTAGGACCTCCTTGCTCCTAAACTCAAATCCTCTTGCAATGAAGGCCAACATGCCAGTAGCTTTATTCACTGCTTGCTCTACCTGCATGCTTACTTTCAGTGATTATAAGCAAAACCAGGTCTCATCGTACCTCCCCTTTTCCAAATCAGACACCATTCAGATAATAATCTGCCCTCCTGTTCTTGACATCAAAGTGGATAACCTCACATTTATCCATATTATACTGCATCTGCCATGCATCTGCCCACTCACCCAACCTATCCAAGTCACCCTGCAGTCTCATAGCATCCTTCTCGCATCTCACACTGCCATCCAGCTTTGTGACATCTGCAAACTTGATGTTACATTTAATTCCCTCGTCTAAATCGTTAATATGAATTGTAAATAACAGGGGTTTTTGAGGCACCCCACTAGTCACTGCCTGCCATTCTGAAAAGGACTGTTAATTCCTACTCTTTGTTTCCTGTCTGCCAACCAGTTCTCTATCCATGTCAATACCCTACCCCCAATACCATGCGCTCTAATTTTGCACACTAATCTCTTGTGTGGGACCTTGTCAAAGGCTTTTTGTAAGTCCAGATACACCCATCCACTGGCTCTCCCTTACTCGTTCTACTTGTTACATCCTCAAAAATTCCAGAAGATTAGTCAAGCATGATTTCCCCTTCATAAATCCATGCTGACTTTGACTGATCCTGTCACTGCTTTCCAAATGCACTGCTATAACATCTTTAATAATTGACAAGTATCTTTCCCACTACTGATGTAATGCTAACTGGTCCATAATTCCCCATTTTCTTTCTCCCTCCTTTCTTAAAAAGTGAAGTCACGGTATCATTTCAGAATTATTCTCTGTAATTCTAGAGGTATAACTCACCAGTTACCCACTGAATCCAGATAACATCATACTTTTTAATGGGTGGAGTGAACTGCTGTAAAGGAAAGCAGAAATAATCCTTGACTTTTTGTGCATCTTTTCCAATGTAGGAAAGTGCCTCAAATAAAAAGTTATCCATCATGTCCACCACGTCAACAGAGGAGAAAGAAGGTAGCAGGACATATCTGGTAACTCTGCCAATGCCACAGCCACAGTCCAATGCATACTCAGTGTCAGCCTTCCCTGGACCCTGTGAAAATTAAATATATATCAGTCCCTAATTGATATTGGACAACAAAATAATGCAACTTGTTCTGTACAAATTCTGCCTGCATCTCTGCCAAGAAGAGTAGCACAACAATTTAGCCTGACCGATTTTAAAGGTCATCTCTTTATAATTTATTAAATATTATTTTTCTAAGTTTGCAGAATTGCTTTTGTTAATTAGTGTTAGCTTTAGTGATGAGGATTTACTGGCCATATGTGTTAATGCAGGTTTGTCAAGGAATGCAGCAAAGACTGATGATCTGGTTATGAATAGAAATTATAGACTGGTTGCAGAAACAAGGAACTGCAGATGCTGGCTTAACAAAAAAAAAGACACAGGGTTGGAGTAGCTCAGCGGGGCAGGCCGCATCTCTGGAGAACATGGACGGGTGATCTTTTGGGTCGAGGACCTTCAGATTGATTGTGGTGTGGAAAGAAAGCTGGAAGAGAGGAGGGGCTGTACAAATCCTGGCCGGTAATGGCTTGATACAGTTGAGAGGGGGTTTTGAAAGGCAGTGGCCAAAGGCCAAAGATGAAGAGATAGGTGTGAGACAACGGGATTGAAGAATTGCCAAGCTGTTGGAAGGAATGTAGGTGGAAGGGGAGAAGAGGGGAGAGAGAGGGAAGAAATAGGTGTGAGCCCAGTTAGGGACAGGATAAAGAGGAGTGGGGTGGGGTGGGGGTTGGGTGTGGTTGATACCAAAGACTGTACAATTCAAATGTCATATTGTTAGGCTCTAAGCTGCCCAAGCGGACTATGACATGTTGTTCCCCCAGTTTGTGTGTGGGTTCACCCTGGCAATGGAGAAGACCCAGGCCAGAAAGATCAGTATGAGAATGGGAAGAAGAGTCAAATTGATTAGCGCCAGAGGGAGGCCATGGCAGACGGAGCCCAAGAGTTCAGTGAACTAGTTGTATAAACTTGTTGAGCTATTGCTAGCTTTCGCCACTCTAGGAAGCTGAGGGATGACTTAATGGAAGTGGAGGTACAGTCGTTCTACCGCACGACAGAAGGGGGAGGAGTTGTACATTTTGATAGGCACAGGGAAGAAGGATCTCCTGTGGTGTTCTGTTTTGCATCTCGGTGGAACCAGTCTGTTGCTGAAGATACTGCTCAGGTTGACCAGTGTGTTATGGAGAGGATGAGCTGTATTGCCCAAGATGCTCTGCAGTTCAAGTACATAGATTATAATGATTTAGAAGGATACGAGCCATATGCAGACAAATGGGATGAGCTTGATCCTAACACCTTGATCCTAACACATGGATAAATTAGGCTAAGAGGGCCTATTTTTATGATGCATGACTCTATGACTAATTTACAAGTTAGTCGATTTTTTTGTCTGATGAAGGGTCCCAACCCAAAACGTCACCCATCCATGTTTTCCAGAGATGCTGCCTGACCTGCTGAGTTACTCCAGCATTTTGTGTCCATTAGATTGTTTTGTTAAAGATTGGGGAATTGAGGGATATGGCATTGAAAAAGCAGAGTGGGGGGCAGATTTGAGGGGTTGGGTGGCCTACCCGTGCTTTTATTTTCTTTATTTTTCAGCATGAACCAAATTATGCTGATAACTGGGGCATGATCTGCCGTCAAGATCCCGTGCAAATGCAGCTCCAGCTGTTGAGGTGAAGTCAGGACAGCATTGTATTTTCATGCCATTGGCTGATTTTAAGTCACAACTGGTGACAATTAAGTCAATTGCCAATTCATTATTACATCAAATTAGCCTGTGAATACCAGCAGTGCTTCCATTCTGGAGGTAACAGCATCTTTCACATTTTGACTAGATAAAGCAGTAGCCACTGTAGAGAGCTCAATATTTTTACTGGTAGTTAGATACTCAAATATATATATATATATATGTCACCCAACAATATCATTGCATAAATATTTCAAAAGTGATAACGTTCCATAAAATTGTAGGTGGATTTGGACCCCTAGGTTTAAATATTCCAAGGAAACATAGAAACATAGAAATTAGGCGCAGGAGTAGGCCATTCGGCCCTTCGAGCCTGCACCACCATTCAGTATGATCATGGCTGATCATCCAACTCAGTATCCCGTACCTGCCTTCTCTCCATACCCTCTGATCCCCTTAGCCACAAGGGCCACATCTAACTCCCTCTTAAATATAGCCAATGAACAAGGAAGAAGAAGATACATTGGCAGTAATCGTCTTTAGATGTTTAGAGCTTTTGAAAATGCAGAAATAAAGGTCATTTGTGTGCTTGGGGTAGCACTTAAAGTTTAGATTGAATGAATGCCTCTGAGATGCATAAAAATAAATTGTGCTTAATTCTGCTGCATGTGGATTTATATTGATTATGTGCATGTGACAATAAATGTCCTTTGTCCTTTGATTCTGTGTCCCTCACCTACCCTTAGGACATCTCTATTACATGTTGGAAATCACCCCCTATAATCTTTATTCCAATAAAATGTTACCAGTAGCTCTCAGTGCAAATTAAGGCTTCTGTGATCGGTGCACAGATGGCTTAATATGGGACTCTGATACTGCTAGCGGTTACAGGCATTTCTGACTACACTTACGAGTGATCAGCCCGAATCATTGTCAGGGTAGGATACTCCCTGGGAGATCCATATGCCTGAGAATGCCACAGAGACGGTACTTTAACAGCACTGACCCATCTCCCAAGGATCAGGGCACCAGTGACTTTGCTGCTGCCTTCCCAGCAGGGGCAGCATCTGTCGGTTGCACAGATTAAGCTTTGAATCCCCTTCAAGGAAGTAAACAATAACAACGATTTCTTAAAGCAACGATGTCCCAAAGACATAATTTATTAGGTAAATCCTAATGGCATTAGTGCCACACGGAATATACACCAAATATAAGGGAAGTTCGAGGCATACATTTTTCCAGTCTTTGCTAAGAGCTAAAACCCTTTAAAAAAAATAAGCATATGGTTCTCTTAGGGTTATTTCTATAACTTAGAAAGCAGAACATTGTAAGACAGGGTAAGGCCCTTCAGCCCACCATGTCTGTGCCAAACATGTGCCAAAATAAACAAATCGCTTCTGCCTGCACCTAATCCATATCCCTCCATTCCTTACATATTGTCATGCCTATCGTAAAACCTCCTAAATGCCGCTATTGTGAAAGTTCTCTGAACCATTTTCTCAGTCACCTGGGGGTCTTGGCTTGGCCCCTTACCTGTGCAGATACTTTGGAAACTCAGTCTTTTGGTTTCAGAGATTACAATATTTATGAAAGAGAAAGACATTAAACCATCACGCTACTGTGGCGCTAATCAATGACATGTTAAAAGTTTGTGAGCAACACGTGGTGTACAACTGTATTGTTCGAGAGTTCTGAATTCAACCCTGACCTCTCCTGTTGCCTGTGTGGATTTTGCACGTTCTACCTGTGACCAATGGGTTTCCTTTCCATCCTTCAGTCTCCTCCCACATTCCAAAGATATGCATTTTTGGTAAATTAATTTGTGACTTCAAATTACCATGTGCAATTGAGTGGTAGAATCTAGAGGGAGGGGGCCAATAAAATGAGATTAGTCCGGGATTAGTATAAGTAGGTACAGGATAGTTAGTGGGGAGTTGGAGGACTAATGGTGTGGATAAAGGGCTCATCCCTGTGCTGCGTGACATGTATTCTTGGCTTTAAAACAGAATTAGACCTAAATATAAAATTTGACCTGGGAACAAATAGGCAATTCTAATATAAAATTAATAATATAAAAAGTATAAACAGCAAGTTTGAAATATTCATTTATAAAATGTGATGGAATGGAGAACAACCTGGTGGTATAATGGGGATTCAATGACAGTGATTATGGTCATGATGGATTGAAGGGGCTGCTTCTGTGTTGTATGACTCTATGACTCCAAGACCAAATGTTGATTCAAGTGCGCTGAGATGCAAAGTTTATGGTTTAGGGTTTTATCAGCGTGTGTGCGTACACAGTGAAAGGTTGGATAAATTCATGGCAAACCTTCAATAATGATTGGTCCCAGCTTATAAATCTTTTCGGTTCTTTTCCTGTTCTGATTGTATTTGTAATGGTCACTAAACTAAGAAATTAAATTTGCTATAATATGGAAGGAAAATAATTAAGGTTGGGCATTAAGAAGAAGTAATGGATCATGATTCCCAGAATGATAACACCACAACATTATGAAAAGTTAAGGCACAGAAGGAGATCAGTTGACCTGTTGTGTCTATCCAGATCAGTTTCCCCTACTTCCCATCTTTCATTTTGTAGCCTTGTAGTTTACAGCTCCTCAAATTCTCACCTGCTTAACTATTATCTCACTAATTATTTTACTAATTATGTTAAGTCCCCATTTCCTAATTAGCAACCATTGTGCCCAAAGAAACAGGTCCTTTCTCAAAGCTCCCTTCAATCTCTTCTCAAAACTATAATTCTCCAGCACTAACATCACCCTTATAAGTTTCCCCTGCACCCTCATTACATTTGATTAAATCCAACCAAGTTACCCACAGAAATTTGGGTTGGTTCCAAGAAATCCACTCTTGTAGTCATCCCATCATCAAAATAATAACTACCATATGGTTGATTGAACAAATAATAAGCCATCAATAGAAATTTTTCAAGAGCAGCATGATGAGAACCATAGTTCTCCATTCAGTGGTTTGTCTTAATGCTATGCTCGTCATATTACATATGAACGTACAAATTAAGAGCAGGAGCAGGCCTCTCAGCATCCTAAACCTGCTCAGCAATTCCATGAGATCAAGGTTAACCTGATTGTAATCTGCAATAACCTTTCACTTTTTTACTTATGAAGAATCTATCCAGCTCTGTCTTATAAATATTCAGATACTCTGTTGCCTTCACCCTTTGAGGAAGAGAGTTCTAGAGACTCACAGCCCAATGAAAGAAAAAAATATTCCATAGCTTTATGATTTCATGTCAAAATCCTCTGCAGATCAGACCTCTGCAATCTCTCACCATGTATATATGTCCCAATCTTAATTATGTTCCTGCCAAAATCAACTACTTCACAGTCTTCCACATTGTACGGCATTTGCCTACTATTTCGATCCAACAATGTTCCTATGAAGCCTTCTGATACTCTCATCACAACTTAATTTTGAACATATCTTTGTGTAAAATAGATAGCCCTGGTGCCCTTATCTGAGATTTCTATAAACTGTAAAATATTGAGGCTGCAGCATTGACATGGAATATACTATTCTTCTTGACTGTTTTTGCTTTCCCATAACCAGTCTTCCCCCCAGGCCCCTTTGAACCACAATTGCTGTTCCTTTCCCCACACCTCAAATGCCCCAGTCTAAGTCATCTGTGTAATTTGTGTGACTAATACTGGATTTGACACCATGTCCTTTCCTGAATCTCTTAGCATTTACTATCAAGAATGGTTTTATCTGCACTGTCCATCTTTTAAGACCTTTGCCTAACTTGTGTCTATTACTCCCTGATTAAATTTACAAAGAAAATGTGTTTCACATCCCTTGGGGAAGCATCAACTTTTCATTCTAGCCACTTCATTTCCTTGTTTACATGCTGTCCTTGAGTGACTTTAGCTGTTTGCATGCTCAACTTTTACATGTATATTGGCGACAGCCATTGCTGCCTCCCTACAACCCTCTCCTCATAAATTCCTCAACCACTACTTTGCTGTTCAACTAATAAGCCGAGTAATTTTCTGAACAAGCAGATGACTGAAGCTATGCTATTTGTCTCCAAGCAAAGCCTCCACACGGTTGCTTCTGGAAGCTTTCATCTTCCCCAAAGTCCATTTTGACTGAACCTCTTTCAAAGCCCCAAATACCTGATCTTAGCTGTGCTTCACAACCCACTTCCATGCAAGGCAACTTATTTTGTCTTTTGCATCCCCATCCACCTTAATCCACTTTTCACCCCATATTCCATTGAAATGCTGATTAAGCCATATTTAATATTCCCCTGAGTTCTGCCATCAATATAAAATGATTCAGAACTCCACCGCTCATATAAACTGACTCTGACCTTGTTTTCATTACACATAATGTTTAAGGTTGAGTAGGCTGGGTCTCTATTTCTTGGAGCAGCAGAAGGATGAGGGGTGATCTTCTAGAGGTGTATAAAATCATGAGAGGAATAGATCTGATAGATGTAGAATCTCTTGCCCAGAGTGAGGGAATCGAAGACCAGATGACATATGTTTAAGGTGAAGGGGAAAAGATTTAATAGGAATCTGAAGGGTGACATTTTCACACAAAGGGTGGTGGGTAAGTTGGGCCGAAGAGCCTGTTTCCACACTGTATCACTCTATGACTCTTATGACACCTCCATTTGTTTTCAGTGCCTGAGCCATCAATCGACTGATCCCCTCTTCCCACCTCGCAATTTCTCTAAATACTTCATCTTGCTAGCTCCATGGTCACATCAAATGCCTCACTAAAGGCTCTTTCTGGATATCTGAAATTTAGCCCTATTTCCACCATTGCTATCTAGGTACTTTTACCCCATAAGATGTACTTTATTAGGGTGTACTTTATTACATCAAACTTGCTACAAAATCTAAATGTTCTTTGTTGTGGCACATTTCCTGCCTGTGATGATAGCTCATTCAGTAATTAGGGAATCACAGCTGGTCCTGATTTTGTGCTTGCATAATATTATCTCACATACAAGTAGAATCTGCTGGACAGCGATGTGCATTGAAATCCCAGACTGCATGTGGGACCTTGCTGGTTTAGTTCTAAACTTGTGTGCTCTGTTCCCCAACACACCTCACTTTAACAAGAATAAAATGCACACTTATTTTGTAAAAAGGTAAAAAGTGTGACATATACTGCACCCAAATTATATTTGAAATTATATCATCCAAAAATAACTAGCATATTGATATGATTATCCAGGAGTGGTTTTGACATGCATTATGCAATGTGTCTGTTAACTCTTGTTGGCTGTAGTACTGCACTTACTCCAACAAACTTCCTCAGAAACCCACAGGAAGCCTCGACATCTATGCTGTTGAGCTCCAAAAAGTCTCCCATCATACCCTCCTCTGTTGCTGGCACATCTTCATAGAAGCGTTTGGCTCTGGCATAGAACTGCATTTCACCATTAATGATTTCACTTGTCAAAGTGAACAGTTTCACTAAAGAAAAAAGCAAAAGTAAAAAAAATGTCAATGTGAGAAGAAATGAATCCATTTGCGAAGCTTTTAAATGACCATTTTTGCTTTCTATCTTTTTTCATTTGGTAGCTTTAGAAAATCATTTCTAAATATTTGTTCAAATAGTTTTCAATATAGAAAAAGCTGTACTTTAATTTTAAATGCGATGAATCAAAACATTCTCTTATATCGTATTTCATACCAGGGGTATGTTTTATAGCCTGGTATACTTTTTTAAAATATCCACATACCGGTAGTATATTTTTTATAAAGCTAAGTTTGTTCTAAATGGCTCTTTACAGTCTATCAATGCACTGAATTCAAATTTATTTTCAATTGCTGCAAGCCAAACATTTTATTAGTTCTTTATTCCCCAATAAAAATAGTTGGAAAAAAGATTTTTGGACAGTAAGATATTTGATGTATTTTCAAATAATTGAAAGAGCAAGCTTGAATCAAAAGAGAATGCTTAGTCTTCAACAGGGAAGGACCAAAGACATAAGAAGTTTAACATTTGACATGTTATTTGGCAGTGATTTATCACCCGGCACCTCCATCTCCACATGTCTGTTTTTCTAAAGAGGGTGTTTCACTGAGTCATTTTTGGAGCTTTTGTTTTTTTTCTCCATGTGTGAGCAGGCAGAATCTGCCATCAAAATGGAATTGCACCATCAATTAGTGCAGGAGCGCCACATGGCATCACTACGCTGGTGCTATCCAGGGGTCTTGTTCTTACACAATTTTTATCTATTAAAAGTGAGCCAAACAAACTGAGCTTTTTGAATATAGTCATGATTTCCAATTTCTCTGTCTTTTTAAGTTGGATTTAAAAGACTGAAGTTGTCTGCAGTGCGGGTAAGTGAGAGGCAATTTAGGTATTGTTACTCCAGTAAACTCTATTACATTGGGGATTTGTACCCATAATTTTCCATAAGGCAATCAAGTTACTATTCTTTACCATGTTGTCAGGATAGAGGTACTAAATAGAGACCAGATGTTCTTGTAGATCTTGTAAAAACTAACTACAAGCAGAATTTGCAGAGACCTCGGGAGATGCCCTTGTCTGCTATATCACTCAGTAAATAGTTCACTGCCTGGGCCAAAACGAATTAAAACACAGGGGAAGAACATATATAAAAATGAAAGGCTGAGAATATTATGAGAAAAAATATCAAATATAATTGTAAACAATGTCACTGCCTTGAGTCATTCAAAAGAATTATTCATTTTATGTCCAATTTCAATATTGTGCAAATGTTTCCTATATGATATTTCAAGGATAATGTTTGATTGTGTAAAGTGATTTTCCAAATGTTTCCAAACCATCTTGATTAAAATAATCGCCGGGGACCATAATTCTGCTCTCATATTAGAATATGTAAGCATGAAAGTCTGCAGGAGAAATTGGATACCCATGGAAAATGTATGCTGGAATCTTGCTGCTTGATTTCCCCACTCCAGTTTGACTTGGTGAACCTCATACTCTGACAACATTATCAATATTGGGTTTGATTAAAGTTGTGCCTTCACTTAAAGGGGACATGCTCATTTTCTCTGAACTCCGCTGCAAATCAGTGTCCAGCAACAGAAACCGCGATGTGCTCAAATAGGCAAATGCGTGGAGGCTGGGATTTTCCATCAGTTTTCTTGAGGTATTGTTTTAAGAGAAGTGGTATTACACAGACATTCCTCACCCTCAGTTCCAACAATCACTAGAAGTCAGCCTTGAAATAGCCAGTGATAATATTTATCCTCCTGCACATTGACATTATTATTATTGTCTTTGCATTCTTATTGTTTTTGTATGGCTTTAGTAGCAAGCCTTAACATAAGAGTGCTCTATGATTACAATTTATGTTCATTTTCACAAAAATAAACCAGTTGATCCATAAGCAGGATCACTTTTTGATATATTGCAATAAGAAGAGTTGACACTCAAATAATTGTTAGAATTAGCATTTAAAAAACATATCTTCGATAGCTGTTACTAGGTATATGAATCCCCACTTAACTCATCTTATTTTCTATTCATAGAACAAATAAATGAACAATACAGCACAGCAACAGGCCCTTCGGCTCACAATGTCCACAATCCATGTGCCCATCCAAAAGCATCCTAAATGCCACTATTATATCTGCCACCATTACCAGTCCCCAGTAGAGCATTCCAGGCATCCACCATCCTCTGTGTAAAAAAAACTTGTCCGCACATCTCCTTCAAACTGCGCCTCTCTCACCTTAAAGGTATGCCCTCTAGTCTGACATTTAGATCCTGTGATAAATATTCTAACTACCCACCCTATCTATCTATGCCTTTCATCATTCTATATACTTCTATCAGATCTCCCCTCAACCTCAAGCATTCCAGGAAAAACAATCCGAGTTTGGCCAACCTTTCCTAATAAACTCTAATGCAGGCAGCATTCCAGTAAACCTCTTTTGCACCATCTCCAAAGACTTCACATCCTTCCTGTAAAGGAGTGCCCAGAACTGCATGTAATACCAAAGTCTTACACAGCTGCACCATGACTTCCTAAAATATATTTAATGCCTCAATCAATGAAGGCAAATTTACCAAATGCCTTCTTTATCTACTGAGTTGCCATTTTCAGGAAGCTATGTACTTGGACCCCAAGATCCATCTGGACATCGACTATTCCCCGACTACTGCTTAGATAATTCACAAAGGTGCATTAAATATCTTGCAAAGTGTCAAGCTCTAATACCAATATATTTCATATAACAATATAAAAAGATCAAAATATTTCTTTCAACTTTACCAATCTTGAAGGTCCTTTTTTAAGATATTTTTAAGTTTGGAAGTGGAAGAACATCCTGTATTGCATGTTGTGAATTTAACTTAAACTTGGCCACTCACGAAGCCAAAGAATATGATAAATCTTATTGCATCACGTCATTAGTTCTGAACTGAACCACTTGGAGTTCAGTAATCCCTGAATTACTAATTCTTCAAAAATTACTTTTTTTCAGTACTAATAATTATTGTTTTTTTATTTGTTTTTTAACTTAAAAAAAAACTTTATTTTGTAACTTTCTTAAAATTATTTATTTCAGAATTAGTAGTTTTCAAAACCATTTTATAGTATAGACATTTAAAACTGTTAAATTCATTGATTAATTTGACAGAACGGAAAGATCTACCACCAACTTGGACATGTCAAAGATGATCAGATTGTTCATTGGGCATTTCACCAGCCTCAGGGACTGGTCATCTGCATCTGGACCATGCAGAGACTCCAAGCATTGCAACGGGTTCAGAGAGACCTGACCATGTTATACACCATGCTTTTTACAGGTTGTATATTATTTGTTTGCCAATAGCTCTGACTTGCCCACAAATGTTTCTGTTGAAGAAGTATATGATGCAAGGACTTTGGTTTGGCCACATTTAGAGTATTGCACACAGCTCTGGTAGCCCTAATACATGAAGGATGTGGAGGCTTTTGAAATTGTGGAAAGGTCCAAAACTAGGGGGCCACAGTTTAAGAATAAGGGGTAGGCCATTTAGGACTGAGATGAGGACAAACTTATGAATTCTATTCACCACAGGAGGAGTTAGAAGCCAATTCACTGGATGCTTTCAAGACAGTTACATTTAGCTCTTGGGGCTAGCGAAATCAAAGGATATGGGGAAAAACAGGAAAGGGTACTGATTTTAGATGAATAGCCATGATCATATTGAATGCAAGTGCTGGTTTGAAGGGCTGAATGGCCTATTCCTGCACTTATTTTCTATGTTTCTATGCTTGAGTATATGGCAATAAAACTCGACCACTTGTTTTTGAAGCATTCATGCATGGTCGACGTATAATGTCGTCATTGAGTGATACAATGTGAAAACAGGCCCTTCGGCCCAACTTGCCCACAACCGCCAACGTGTCCCAGCTACGCTACTTGCTTTTGGTTCATACCCTTCCAAACCTGTCTTATCCATGTATCAGTCTAACTGTTTCTTAAATGTTGGGATAGTCCCTGCCTCAACTACCTCCTCCGGCAACTTGTTCCATACACCCACCACCCTTTATGTGGAAAAAGTTACCCCTCAGATTCCTATCACCTTAAATCTGTCCTCTGGTCCTCGATTGACATACTCTCGGGAAAGAGTGCATTAAAATATATATTTTTAATGCATATTAGATTTCTCGAAAGTCTTACTTAAAAAAAAGTAACATTTCCACAAACATATACCCCCTTTATTAATGTCTTGGTTTGGGGTGGGAGATTGCAACCTTGACGTGGTGCGACCTGTTTCAATGAATGCAGTCAACCCAACGTGCACAATCAAATAAGATCAAATAGAACAAGTTGTCCTGCAACTTTAGGCTGTACACGCCAAACTCAAGAAGAAGAATGTCATGGTTTGAAGATTCTAAATTCAAATCAAAATGAAATATACGTCAAAAGGAGAACGCATACTTTCAAAATACTCTGAATTTTTCCCTGAGCAAAACATAATTTGTATGACTATGCAAAGTCAGGAAATGTTATGATTATTTCTTGTCCCTTTTTCCAACTACAAAAAAAAATAGCACTTGAAATTATAACACATTTAAAAGATTTTTTGTCCAATTTTGTCCAATATCCCCCCCCCCACTTTTTGAGGTGAGGGATGGCCTGTATTATTATCCCCCAGATTTTGGAGGTCGAGCAATAACAAAAATCTGCTCCTATCTCTCATGTAGGCCCTACATTATCTTAAAAAATACTTCAAATAAAAAACATTGAAATCACACTTCTACAATGCACTAAAACATGATTTTAATACAACAAATTTCAAAAAGTCACCACCTTGGGATGGGTTGGCCGTCAGATATGGCTGAGTATGTATCCTCTCAACGAGAACGTGCAAAACATATGAAAAAGTAGTAGAAGGGAATTTGACTAATTGTCACTCTTCTGCCATTCAATAATTTTTACCTCAGCAGCATTTTCTTGCCTTGATTCTTTAATATTCAAAAACACATGAATCTTTGTTTTAAATGCACTCAGTGACTGAAGCTCCACAGAACCTCTGAAATAGACATTTTCAGGTTCATAACCCAGTGTGGTTGAATGGTTGATACCATACTTTGGGATTCTAGGCACCACAGCCAGGGAAATCACAACGCCTACATCTAGGAGTCACAAGATGCTGGAGTGTGAAGTATAAAACAATCTGCTGGAGGAACTCCACGACATCTGTGGGTGGAAAGGAATGGTCAACGTTTCAGGTCAAAGCAATACATAAGGACTGAGAGTGATGAGGCAAGATAACCAGTGTAAGGAGGAGAGAGGGAGTGGTGAGACAGAAGCAAGAGGTGATTGATAAATAGGTGAATAATGATGGGCATATGGAGCCAGGTAGGTGAGGAGGAGGGGGGGTGGAGCTGAGAAACATATGCAGGTGAGTTATGGATGGAGTCGGATGGAATAGAAAAATGGAAGCCCAAGGAGAGGGAAGAGGACGGTATAGATAGAAACAGATATTGTGCATCAAACCTGTCAAGCCTGATAAAAAAAACCCTGTGTGTTTCATTTAGATCACATCTAATTTTTCTCAACTCCACAGATTTCAGGCTTATACTCTCCTCATGGGACGAACCGTACATTCAGTGAATCGATTAGATGATTTTTTTGTTGCACCCCATCCATCTCTTTGTCTCTACCTTCTATCACAAGCATACCCTTTCTGAAATAGGGAGACTAGAGATGTATGCAATATTCCATGGGTGGTCTCACTCCATATAATTGAAGTAAGATGTCTCTACACGTGTACTCAAATCTTTCAGGGGTAAAGGTCAACACATTGTTTGCCCTCCTAATTGCGTGCTGAACCTGCATGTTACCTTTAAGTGATTCATGCACAAGGGTACCCAGGCCACTCTGTACACCAACCCCCTTCAAACTCACTTTATTTTAAAAAGATCCGAACTTTCTATTTTCTCTATGAAGGTGAATGACCTTAAACCTTCCCACATTATATTCTATCTGCCATGTCCTCACCCATCCACTAAACCTGTCCATAACTCATTGAAGTCTTTCTGAATCTTCCTAACATAACAAAATTGTCACTGCTTTTTGATGATATAATCTTTTTTTCCCCATCCAAATAATTGAAATGAATTGTGGACACCAGGGGCTCAAGCACGATGCAACTCAAAAATGCTGTGTTTGTTTCTACTCACATTTTCTGTTCATTAACCAATCCACAATCCATGTCTGTATATTACCCCCAATCCCTTTCACCAATTACAGTCTGATTGATCTCGTTGACCCTGGGGAAACCCAACACAGTGCTTCTTTTCAGAATGCCTCATTCAACTAAACCATCAAGTTCCAGGTGATTGTCTTCTTTTTGAAGAAAGAACTGCGATGGTAATCAGTCTGTCAGTTGACAGCTGCAAAAGCTCAGTGACGCCCACATATGTGTAGACACACAGTCGCAGGATAGTAGTTAAAACCATGCAGTATATTAGCAAAGAGCTCCAGTAACCACCCTGCTCCTTAGGCATTGGCACGTGGTGTTATCAGGAGCTGACCTGACGTGATATAAGAATCCATATCCTTAAAAAAGGTCGCACCTCATCAAATATTCGTTTGTGTGATCAAATGATTTTCGAGGTTTTAATTTAAAATGTTGTTGGCATAATGGATAATTATTTCACTCCTGCACTGTCAGACCTTTTGTTACCACTCTCCTCTATCTGTGATCGTTTCCATCACTTTTCTGAACCAAGCATTTTATACTCAACTTTTCATTCACAGTTATCTCTCTTCTTATTCCACTCTTCCATTCACAGGATTTTAAATCCAGACCTGCTTAGGTTTCAGTTTCTGCTATCATTTATACACCCTTGAAACCCGAGCTTGCCATTGCAGTTTTTATTGCCGGTTTTACTTCATCTCGTCACCACTCTATTCACAAAGTGTGGTGTCCTGTACCCCGAGCCTTGGCAAGTCCTCGTAGTGTGCTAAGTTGAAGCTGCCCATAATGGAGAATCGTTACAGTCACCGATTGTTCTATCGGCGGTCCTTCACTATATTTCAGATTATATGACTGAAATGAACACATTAGCATTTAATGAAGAATGGTCTCTGCATCTTTGGACTTTGTGAACTTGTTTCTCCAGCCTCGCACGTGCTATAGTTTAAGAGTTTAAAAAGTTTGATTCACCCCGAGTTTTGTATCAGCGGTAACCTGCATGTCATAAAAAAACATAAATATGGCATCACTGGCATTTACAAGAGGTTGCAATAGCGGACAGCACAGTCCACGTCGGGTAATGTCCACAACGTGTAAAACACGCCCGTCCCATGTGAAGTCAGTAAAAGGTCAAATCAGTTGACCTTTCCTAGTTCAATAGTTTGCACCATTTGCAAGTGCTTTGAATATTGGTAAACAATCTAAGTGTAATAATTAATGCAAATTGCTCTTTGCACGAATAACATAATAGAGAAGTAATATATCAAAGTTAAAATCATCTTGCCCTGGACTTAGTTTTATGATTGATATGTGACTCTCCACTTTATTAACAGTAGCAAATAGCGATCGTTTACAGTAACAGCGATAAAATTAGCCTCAACCGCACACTCTGGTTTCTTTTCATAGTAGAGCTCGTTAAAAGATTTTTAAATCGATGCGGTCTTTTTTTTTAGGAAAACAGGAAACGTTTCCCTTATTGCGGATCACTGAGTTCTCTACATCTGTCTATACTCCCACCGAATCATATCACCACATCGTGTCGACCCTTTACAAGAGTTTTATTGAGATTAACTGTTAACGGACCGGATATCCCAGGTAATCAGCAAATCCGTGCCTGTTTGCGATTGAAGATGGGCGCAATCCGTGATTTCTTTACATTTCTGCCAAGTATGCTTGTGTGGTCAGACGGTAATTTAACCAAATATGTAATGAGAAAACGCTGTCACCGCCTCCTAGGAAGAATACATTTTAAGCACAATTTGTCCAATGGCCCCCTTTCTATTTAAATTCACCAGTAGTGGGTTTCGAATGGGATATTTCATTCCCGCCGCCCTGCGGATCCCAGGAGACCGTCACTTCAACTCACCCAGAGGCAGTCCCTCCAAGAGGAAGAGATAACTGGAAAAAAAATCACTCCGGATGGTTTTATGGAGGAAGAACGACATGCTGTTGCGGCACATGTCATTGTCCGTTCTGTCCCATCGCGATTTAAACGCGTGATGGGCTTTTATCCATGCCATCTTTTCTCCCACCTTGTCCGAGAGTTTGTAAGGTTGCTAGATATTGACGCTTCTGCTTCGGTCAGAGTAGCTGTTGATTCAGCTTCTTTGTATTTCAAATAACTCGGTGCGAATGTTCCGGGTCTCTGCTCCACGTCTTTGCCACTACCCGTGAAACTGATCAAGCCCTGTTCGCAGGGCAGGTGCTGAAAACGCGTTTCTCAATATGATTTTATAACCGTTCGCACCAACCAGATCCTTGCACTCGTAAACTGACCTCATGCAGCCACGTTCTGCAAGACTAAATCCCGGCGTTAAAATAACTTTTAAAGAAGATATTACCGAGTGTGAAGCTGACACTCAATGTTGCATTGAAACCTCGTAGGGGTTTGACACGCCCACAGAAGTTGAACATGTAAATCGTGGGTCACCGGTATGGCAGTCAATGTAAGTGCTGTATATTGGTTTTGCAGTTTCTCAGACTAACGTTCAATGTATGTGCACCTGGACAGCTTCTTAATACAACAAGAGAATGGGTCCAGCCTCAATATCCGAGACACGGCCATGTGTGAAAATGCTGGGGAGAGTAAGTTAATAGCTCGTGTTAGAATTCTGCAGATTGCAGCAGGAACCAAAAGTTGAAGATAAAGAAAGCTGATTGACTCTATCTGTAGGGCGGGTGGGCCCTGACTTGCTGGACGAGTAAAAAGCTATGTCACCTGCTGGCAACTGTCAAACTTCATAAGGGAGGGCATCATCACCCTAATGTACCGGCAAAATGGAGAGAACGATTACATCAGGAAGTGTCAACCCATCTCACTGCTAAATGTGAATTATGAGATCCTGCCCAAGGCCACCCCAAAATCAGCTCTGGGACTGGTGATCCAACCAGACTAGTCCTGTGCTTGGTGGGAAAGTCGTAGGCAATCTTACACAGCGCAGGAACACCCGTGATAATGTGCAGGACAGAGGGGTGGACACCTATCTTGTCAGCTTGGACAGACTCTCCAAAATAGGCTTTGGGGTGGGTATCAGACACTGGATCCAACTGTTCTATAAAGATATTAAATGTGCAGACCAAATCGAAATGGACAGCTTCCTAATTAGATTTGGAGCCAGTCAGGGTCTCCTTAGCTAGTGTTTAAGAAGAAACTGCAGATGCTGGAAAATCGAAGGTACATAAAAATGATGGAGAAACTCAGCGGGTGCAGCAGCATCTATGGAGTGAAGGAAATAGGCAATGTTTCGGGCCAAAACCCTTCTTCAGACTGATGGGTTTCAGCCTGAAACGTTGCCTATTTCCTTCACTCCATAGATGCTGCTGCACCCGCTGAGTTTCTCCAGCACTTTTGTGTACCTTTGCCTTAGCTAGTTATGTTTTTGATCCCTATCTCATCATCGAGTGATACAGCGTGCCAGCAGACCTTTTGTCCCACTGAGTCATCGGCAAGCATCAACCATCCATCCTATAAATCCCGGCTATTTAATCTCCCCACATTACTATCAACTCCCCCCAGATTCTAACACTCACCTACATACTGGAGTAATTTTAAAAGGCCAATGATCCTACCAACTCTCTGTTCTTTGGGATGTGGGAGGAAACCAGAGCATACAGAGGAAACCCTCATGATCATATGGAAAAGAAGTGAACTCCCAAGGTTAGGATTGAACCGTGGTCTCGGGTGATGTGTTTTGTGGGTCGCACCAACACAATTTATTTCCTGCATGTTCATTTATAGATGTCATCGACATTAAGTCATGTGGCTACAGTAGTGCATGGTGCATGAGGCCCATGGACTATGGATCGTGACACTCTGATCTAGACATGAATTTTTTTTCACATTCGCTTTCTTTCTTCTCTGAGAACATTTGCAGATTATTGAATCTATTTATATAATTGAATTTTCTCATCTCCTGGACTGCACAAAATCTGTTCTGTGTTTTCTCCAGACACTTAAATATCTCCTATGGTGCATATGGCCAGAAATGCCCAGGTCAAATCAGTATTTTGCAGACTTTCAACATAATAATGCTGCTTTTCTATGCTCCGCATCAGTTTATTAAATCCCTGATTCTGTATCCTGCTTTTTAAAAATATATGTCAATATCTACTGCCATTTTCATATTTTAGCAGACAGTTCACGTACACGCATCCTCTGTTTATGCTTTCATTTTAGAATTGAATATATTTTATGTCCATTCAGGTCCTTCCTAATAATATAAATAACTTGGTATTTTCCTTCTTTAAGTTTCAGCCAAAGATATATGTCTTTTCCACCTAGCAAAGCCCTCTTGAAATCTATTGTTGATCACCTCACCTGACCTTCCAAGTAAAGGTCGACATTTATTTAAATTTTACTAAGCTTCCTTGGTGTTCTCAGTCAATTGATGCTTGGACAATGTCCAACTCAACTCACATAATGAATTTAGTCCCTTAGTCCATGTTTGGATCAAACTATAATGAAATCTGGAGTTGGGTTGGTTGCCATATTCTTTGATCATGAGTACAGATTATTGGTAAGTTTTTTTTAAATATTATGACCTATCTTACATTTTTGTGTGGAAATTTGGGTTGATAATTAAGCAGGATGGATTTCCCTGATATTTGAAGGCTGAACATACCTTGGCAATTTTCCATAAAATTGGCTTCAGAGTTGGCAAGTCTTGACAACATGCTTGGTCAGTTCAGGAGCTCAAATTTCCAGCACTTCTGATGAAGGGTCTTTAACCTGAAATATTAACATTGTATCTCTTTCCAAAATGGTTGCCTAACGCACTGAGTGCTTCCAGCATTTTTGTTAGTTTTTACCTTCAGCATAAAAGTCACAATGTTATTGAGTTTCATTGCTATACCCACTGCTCTTAGTTGTTTTTTGATATCACATAGAGCGAATTGAATTGGTGGACAATGATCTTCTATGATTATTGGAATTCTAGGATGAAGCTGAGATAGATTATCCAGTTAGCCCTTCTGGCTGAAGATGGTTGCTGATTCTGCAATCTGTTCTTTTCCATACATGCTAGTCTACATTATCATAGAGAGAATATATATATTTGAAGTCTTCACCTAGTTGTTGCCGAGTCATCCATCATTATTCATAACTGGATGTATCAGGGATCATGATATGTTTTTGGTTCTATGCTATAACATCTGTGGTGATGTCTCATTGTAAGCTGTGCCTGGTGGAACTACAAATAAACTATATGGATAAAAGTAATCAGAT
Source organism: Leucoraja erinaceus (assembly GCF_028641065.1). Classification (NCBI taxonomy): domain Eukaryota; kingdom Metazoa; phylum Chordata; class Chondrichthyes; order Rajiformes; family Rajidae; genus Leucoraja; species Leucoraja erinaceus. The sequence continues at coordinate 46,056,083 of NC_073386.1, forward strand.
GTAGACATTGCATAAAATGTTATAAATGAAGTGATTATTGGAAAACAGAAAGAATACATGGGCATCCTTTTTAGGATGAGCTTTCTCATTAGAAGCTTATGATCCAAACAGTGTCATTTAATTTAGTTATATTTAGTTTTGAGGCAACTGGCATGTGTTGGAAAATTTGTTTGCATAATAGCTACAGGAGGGACTATAGTATTCCCTGGTGATATTTCATTCAGATCTTCTATGCTACCCAGCATCTTAAGTTGATCACTACTTGGACTTTGGTTATGCTGCCCATGAGTGTCATAACATTCTGCCACAAGAACACTAATATAATTCCCATCTCACCCCCCCCCCCTTCCTGCTTTCATACAACAAATAGTCCTCCATCTTTTTCTCCACCTCCAACGTGACTCCACCACTCGCCACATCTTCCTATCTCCCTCCCTGTCTGCTTTCCGCAAAGACCGCTCCCTCCGTAACTCCCTGGTCAATTATTCCCTTCCCACCTGCACCACCCCGTTCCCGGGCACTTTCCCTAGCAACCACAAGAAATGCTACACTTGTCGCTTTACCTCCCCCCCTCGACTCCATTCAAGGACCCAAGCAATCGTTCCAGGTTCGACAGAGGTTCACCTGCACCTCCTCCAACCTCATCTATAGCATCTGCTGCTCTAGATGTCAGCTGATCTACATTGGTGAGACCAAGCGTAGACTTGGCGATCCTTTCGCCGAACACCTCCGCTCGGTCCGCAATAGCCTACCTGATCTCCCGGTGGCTCAGCACCAACTCCTCCTCCCATTCCGAATCCGACCTTTCTGTCCTGGGCCTCCTCCATGGCCAAAGTGAGCACCACCGGAAATTGGAGGAGCAGCACCTCACATTTCGCTTGGGCATTTTATACCCCAGCGGTATGAACATTGACCTCCAATTTCCGGTAGCACTTATTGTCTCCTCCCCTTCTCAGCTCTCCCCAGCCCTCTGGCCCCCCCCCCCCCCTCCTATTCCCCTTCTTCCCCCCCCCCCCCCCCCCCCCCCCCCCCCCCTTACATCATCTGTCTGAAGAATATAATAATAATAATAATCTTTATTTATATAGCACTTTTCAACAAAACCAGTATTTGAACCAAAGTGCTTTACAGAGTTTGATTAAATTAATAGAACAGACCAAATGTCAATATATCCATACAAAACAAAAAAGAGAAAAAAAGAAAAAAAGACACAGAACAGTACACTATAGAAATCAACATGAAACGTCCCCCCACAGCAGAATTCACTGTGAGGGAAGGCACTAAAAATATCCAGTTCTCCCCCTCATAGTCCACCCGAGGTCGGGGTCTATATGTGGCCTCCTCAGCCAACTCGATGTTTTCAGGCCCTCTGCCGCGAAGCTGGATCATCGGCGTCGGGTGAACATTCTTCAGCGGCCAGGACTGAAGCGGCCGCTTCCTCCCTGAAGACTGCAATGTCCAAAGTTCTCAGGCCGCGCTGGCCGGACCTCTGACACTGGCGAACTCGGACACCAGGCCCCGCGGTGTTGAAATCCTGGGCCGCCCGCCCGCGGCTGGACGCTCTGCAGCCGCAGCTCAGCGATGTTGCAGTCGGCGTTCCCAGTGCCCCGGAGCTTACCCGAAGGCGATCCGGTAAGCCATCGCCCGCTCCGTGCTGGTGTTGGTGTCCCAGCATCTGCACCGCCGGCGAAGCTGTAATCCCGGCAGGAAATCGTCGCTCCAGCGCTGCTCCAGCTCGATGGTAGGCCGCACAGAGAGGACGAAGAAGCGGTTCGGAAGAAAACCGCATCTCCGACCAGGTAGGACTGGGATCAAAACAGTTTCCCCCTTCCCCCCCCACCCACCACAGAAAAGAAGACTTCCAATTAAAAGTTCCCACGGACAGGACTAAAAATAAAAATAAAAAAGGGAGAAAGGACGGACTGCAGGAGGAGCAGCCATACACAACGGCGCATCACCCCCGCAGCCCGCCATCTTAGAGGTTTCAGCCCAAAACGTTGCCTATTTCTTTCGCTCCATAGATGCTGCTACACCCGCTGAGTTTCTCCAGCACTTTTGTCTACCTTCGATTTTTCAGCATCTGCAGTTCCTTCTTAAACACTAATATAATTCTGATTGATTGTGTTTTGTTTTGGTCATGGATTGTTTCCAAATTTTTTCATATATGTATACAGGTTCGCCACCGATTTTCGGCCAACTGATGGTCCGGCGCCTCCATTAATCTGAACAAAATCACAAGAGCGCATTTGGAAACAAAAATGTGAAAATCAGATAAGGTGGATGATCTTCAACCTCATTGGGATTTCCATGCCGATTGGTGGGTCGAATGTGCCTGGGCCCTGGAACTGGCTTGCCGAAGCTGGCATACGGTTCCCACAGCCGTTTGCTGAGGCTGACATTACAAGCTGGTATGTTCAAGAAAGAACTGCAAATTCTGGAACAATCGAAGGTAGAAAAAAATACTGAAGATACTCAGCGGGTGAGGCAGCATCTATGGAGAGAAGGTATAGGCGACGTTTCGGGTCGAGGCTCTTCTTCAGAATGATTATGGGCTGGTGTCTTGGTCCTTTGGCAGCCTAGGTGGACCTTGCCAGAACTGTTTGAATCCTCTTGGAGGCCATGACTTCTGTTGGCTCGGCAAAATGGATAATCCAGAAAGGCTCTGGAACCAATGGTGGACCTGTATATAAATAATCAATAGGAAGGAACTGCAGATGCTGGTTTACACCAAAGATAGTAAGATGTAAAATGCTGGAGTAACTCAGTGGGACAGGCAGAAACTCTGGAGCAAATGATTGAATAAATGTATTGGCCAAGGATTCACATACAAGGAATTTGCCTTGGTGCTTTTGCCCGCAAGTGACAACGTGACATACAGTGACAGTTAGGAATGACACATAAAACATTAAACATTAATAATAATGTTGAATGGGTGACGTTTCAGGTTGTGTTCCTTCTTCAGACAAAATATGGAAGTGTACAAACAGCCTTGTAACCCAGCAAAGAACTTTATAACGCATTGCAATCGCGGAAGATGGAGAGAATAATTGCTTGGATGAGATTTTGTGTGGATTTTACTCACTAATAATTACCTAATATTTTCCAATTCGGTTGGGCATTCTTTTTGTCTAACTGCACATTTGGGAACATTTTGCTGGAGTTGCCATCCAAATGCAAATAGTTTCTGTGCATTTGTCCACTGGGAGTGGAAGTGCAGCACCGTGGCCTATCGGCGGCGCTGGAGGCGGAGTGGCTCCGCTGTTTGTTGCAACCCTCGGGCTCGGCTCCGCCCTGTCACCGCTCGGATTGTGGGGCGGCTGCACTTGTCACCATAGATCCAGTGTCTTTGCTTGTCACAGGCAACCGGGCCGGAGATGCCAAGGTAGAGCCGGTGGAAAAAAACAACAACACACAAAGGACACGGCTTCCAGCTGAAGCCGAGCGACAGCGGCCAGGAGAAATGCAGTCGGAGGATGCTCGCTATCTGAAGAGGTGGGTGGGCGAGTGGGCAGCGGCAGCGCTGTGTCTGTCTGTGGGTGGCTGTGGCCGGTGGCCGTTGTCTTGTCAACGGCCAGGGAGGCTGGGCTGGGCTGGGCCCTGCAGCCCGATGCCGCTCTCACTGCACTTGTTCTATGTCTGGGCCACGGCTGTGTTTAAGGTACATCCTGTTCAGGTTTTGTGGACAAGTGGCACAACCGAGCAGAGAATGTAAATTTGTGTGTGGGGAGGAACTGCAGATGCTGGTTGACAGCGAAGATAGGCACAAAATGCTGGAGAAACTCAGCGGGACAGGGAGCATCTCAGGAGAAAAGGAATGGGTGACGTTGAGGGTCTTGGCCCTTCTTCAGTCTGAGCAAAGATGGTCTGAAGAAGGGGCTCAGCCCGAAACGTCACCCATTCATTCCTTCTCTCCATGTAAATTTCAGTGTCTGGTTGACAAACATGACTGAAACATCATATCGATTTCTTCTTCCGCTGTTCGTGTTTGCAGCATCATCTTCCACTGTGTGTGTTTGCAGCATTTTATGTTTCTCCTTCATGTTTTCATTGTTTTTCTTGAACAATCATTTCATAGTGTTAAGTCTGTCATTACTTTTCCGAAAATCAGCCGCCTGATTTTGTCACTCCATCCTTAATTTAGCTCTACGGTACCCAAGGGAAACTTGAATGTATCATCTTTGAATTGTTGTTTGCCTTCCTATTGAGATAAACGTTGTCACCTTAATGTTTATTGGCAGGCCATATCTTCTATTCTTTGACTTTCATAACTGGTCTTCACACGATTTCCTTAATTTTCATGTTGATTCTTCATATCTGTTTTTGTCTTTGCCTTCCATTTTATTAGCTTCTTCTAGTCGAGCTATTATGACATGTCCCTGATGCATAGGTTGAACCTGCATGGTGATAAGATGCAGTACCACTTCATTACTTTTCCAATATAGAACCATTTTTTTCTACACTGTCCATTTGGTTGTATTTTGTATAGTGTGGGGACTCTTCAGAAGAATTATTAGTTATTCAGGACCATCAGCCGTTTCCTTATAAAATGAAATTTGACATTCAATTGGATTCATGTCCCCATCAAGTGGAAGGTATAATCCAGTGAATCTCTCCTGTTTCTCTGAAACAAGGTTGAGTTTTAACTTGCAAGTTTAGACTATTACGCTGCTGTTGCTTTAAAAGAAGACTAACCAGGATGTGAAAATATATTGTTGGTAGATGGAATGTGAAGATGAGTTTACTTTCAGATCGTGCATGGTGCAGCAGGCTCAAGAGGGGTCCAAAACATTTGCCCCCTGTGCCATGCATGTGCCATTGAACTGGAAGCATGCTTTTGACCAGCTTCACCTTTTGATCACATGATATGCAAGGGCATTCAATGTAGATTTCAGCACCCCTCATTATTATAGATAAACGTCAGCAATCAAAATAAAAATAAAACTAGAGCTTTGGAATTTTAGGTGCTAATTTCATCCTTAAAAGGTATATTAATTTTATGCTGGTATTGAAAAAAAAACTGCTTCTACAGGAATATGAATGGGGGAGGGATCGCTTTTTTGGTTAATTTCTGCTGAAATATCTCTTTTGTAGTTTAAAAACAAGTTCAACGGAGATTATTAGCCTGTACTCACCAGCTTTCTTTTTATATTTTCCTATGGTATCATTAATATGAATATTAAAAATAGTTAATTGCATTTCATTGACAATATTATGATAAGATGCATAATACATCCATATATAGTAACTTAATGTAACAACTGTCTTCAAGTGGGCCGGTGTACTGCACTATTGTGATTACCTGATATTACAGTTATTACTGTGTTACTGATTATTATATATTTTTCATGTGTCATTGCATTAAATGGGCATGTTAAGCTGTAGCAAGCAATAATTTCATTGTTCAGTTGTTGGTACATATGACAGTTAAATACACTTGACACTCTTAATCTGTGAAACCAGTTGAAGTATTAGGCCAAAGCTGTTTTGCAACACAAATGATTCTGCATTTCTATGGTGGAGGACATTTACATTGTCAATTTAGGGATGAAGGTAAAGTATTTTTTTCAGGTGTTATTGTTGCATAGTTATCGGAGTTGGAAGTGTGTTGTTTTGGACCCCACTTTCGAAGTTTGAGTATATAATCTGATTCTTCAGTGAAGAACTGAGAGAGAGTACAGTGTCAAGGGTGCCATTTTTCATAGGCTCATTCTTTCATTGTCCCTCCACCTCACCAAGAGAGATGGAACTCCCTCTAGAATCTTCCCTGCTTGTTTCATGTTACACCTTTTATAAAAGTCCACCTTTTTAATCGATTATTAAACTTATGATCACCCTCTTTTAACCTCATTCTATGGCCTGGTATGATCAATATATTTTCTTTATTTCTTTCCACCCATCCCTTGACTTCTCTATTCTTTGAGGTGTTATATGGGCACAGATTGTTACTGCTGTTCTTCTTTGTTACAATGCCCTCCATAATGCTTGGGACAAAGACTCATAATTTATTTATTTGCCTGTGTACACCTCAATTTGAGATTTGTAATAGAAATGTAGTTAAAGTGCACATTGTCAGATTTTAATAAAGGCCATTTTTATTCATTTTGGTTTCAGCAGTGTTTATACATAGTCCCTTCCATTTCAGGGTGACATCACCAGTTGCTGGGTGTCTTCTCTGGTGATGCTCTGCCAGGCCTGTATTGCAGCCATCTTTAGCTTGTGCTTGTTTTGGGGGCTAGTCCCCTTCAGTTTTCTCTTCAGCATATAAAAGGCATGCTCAATTGGGTTCAGATCAGGTGATTGACTTGGTCAGTCAAGAATTGACCATTTTTTAGCCTTGAAAAACTCCTTTGTTGCTTTAGCAGTATGTTTGGGATCAATACAATACAATACCTTATATTTGTCATTTGAACCTCACATGGGGTTCAAACAAAATTTGGTTTCTGCAACCATACAAGAAAAGAACCAAGACACACACCAACACAATTTACACAAACATCCATCACAGTGAGTCTCCTCCTCACTGTGATGGAAGGCAAGTCTTGTCTCTCCTCTGCTCTCCATTCCTCTTCCGAAGTCGAGGTCAAAGCGGGCGCTAGCAAGTCCGCGGCCACTCAAAGCCATGCCGGGCGATGCAAGGCCCTGCCCCGGGTCTTGATGTTGGAGCCCCCGGCGGGCGCTAGCAAGTCCGCGGCAAATTAAAGCCGCGCTGGGCGTTGTAAGGCCCCGCTCCAGGTCACTCTCAACCCCGCAATTCGGGCGGGAGAAGTCGTCGTTGCCGGTGCCCCGCGAAGCAGTCTCGCTGTAGTCTCATTGTTTTGCTGTAGAATGAACCATCGGCCAATGAGTTTTAGGCATTTGTTTGAAGTTGAGCAGATAGGATGTGTCTATGCACTTCAGAATTCATTATGCCATTACCATCAGCAGTTGTATCATCAATGAAGATAAGTGAGCCAGTACTTTCAGCAGCCATGCATGCCCAGGCTATAACACCCCCACCACTGTGTTTCACAGATGAGGTAGTATGCTTTGGATCTTGGGCAGTTCCTTCCCTCCATACTTTGCCATCACTCTGACATAATCTTCATCTCATCTGTCCACAATACTTTTTTCCAGAACTGTGGTTGCTCTTTTAAGTACTTCCTGGCAAACTGTAACCTGGCCATCCTATTTTTGTGGCTAACCAGTGGTTTGCATCTTGCAGTGTAGCCTCTGTATTTCCATTCATGGAGTCATCTGCGGACAGTGGTCATTGACAAATCCACACCTGACTCCTGAAGAGTGTTCAGTTCAAGATCTGTTGGACAAGTGTTTGGGGATTTTTCTTTAATATAGAGAGAATTATTCTGTCATCAGCTGTGGGGGTCTTCCTTGGCCTACCACTCCCTTTGCGATTAGTAAGCTCACTGGTGCTCTCTTTCTTCTTAATGATGTTCCAAACAGTTGATTTTGGTAAGCCTAAGGTTTGGCTGATGTCTCTAACACTTTTATTCTTGTTTCTCAGTCTCATAATGGCTTCTTTGACTTTCATTGGCACAACTTTGGTCCTCATGTTGATAAACAGCAATAAAAGTTTCCAAAGGTGATGGAAAGTCTGGCGAAAGAGTAGGTGCTGAGAACTCTCTAATACTTGCATTAAGGAGGCATTTAAACACACCTGAGCAATTACAAACACCTGTGAAGCCATGTGTCCCAAACATGGTGCCCTGAAATGGGGGGAGGGACTATGTATAAACACAGCTGTAATTTCTTCAAACCAAAAATGTATAAAAATACCCTTTAATAAAATCTGACAATGTGCACTTTAACCACATGTGATTTTGTGGAGTACAGAGGCAAATAAATAAACGATGGGTCTTTGTCCCAAACATTATGGAAGGCACAGTTTATATACTCTGCAGTTTATTTTGGGCCTGTTTTTTGTTTTATCAGTTCCATGTTTAACATTCTGTGATCATCATGGTGGATATTGCACACTGCCAAAGAAAATTAATCTCTTTTGTGATCTATTTGTATTATTCAAATGTTCATTGTATTTGCTCGTTGGCAAGTTTGACCCTTGATTTAAACTAGTATGAAGTAATTGAATGGAAGATTGTGGAAGGAATAAATAAGAATCAAAACTTGGATACAAACGAGCTGGAACAAATCATAAAGGATTTGCTGCTTCAGATAGAGAATAATTAGGTGTTTGATCCTCTGGTTTTGAAGAAGTGCATTTAATTCTTGCAAAAAGTAAAATTGCATGCTGTCATGTACACTGCAATGGGTGGCAATTCTTGGGATTGCCCATTCTGGTCTTTTTCTGTGAATTGGTGTTTTGTGTGGTGTGTAGGACATGAGGACCTGTTTGGATTGGGTTCATAGTACAGAGTATTAACTCCAATCATTGAAGGAGTTAACACCATAATTTTAATCATGAAGTGGGACTATTAATTTAAAATGGAGGAACAATTAGTGGGTTTTCCATTTGTGTAAAGATATATTTTTCTTTCAACATCCCATTCCAAGGCACAAGCAAAAAAGTGGTTGAGATTTTTAAAAACTTGATCCTAATTTTATTGATTTGAACATGCCACGTATAAACTTGAAATAGATGATCAATGAGAAAAGACCATTAGGGCTTGTACATCATGATATTTCTAGGACATGTGCAGATTACATTTGGGTTTCTGCTCAAAGGATTGATGCTAATGTTCAAAATGCTTTGTCATCTTGTTTGTAAAGTAGGATTTGATTGAAAGATGCAGCATGGAAATAGGCCTTTGGCCCACTGAGTCCACAACGACCATTGATTACCCATTCACACTAGTTATCTATTCCCAACACACGAGAGGCAATTTACAGCGGCCAATTAATCTACAAACCTTCACAGTGTTGGGATTTGGGAGGTAACCAGAACATCTGGAGGAAACCCACATGATCACAAGGAGAACCTGCAAACTGCACAGACAGCACTCAAGGTCGGGATGGAACTTGGGTCACTGACGCCGTGAGTCAGCACCACTACCAGCTTTGCTGCTATGCTGATCCTCTTTCTCTCTCCCCCCCCCCCCCCCCCACACACCACAGTAGAGGCTGTTTGAGTAACAGAAAGTCACACTTACATAATTCACAAATTGTTATAGCACTTGCTACAAATACGTGGCATGTCTTTTTTTAAAAAAAATTTAATTTGTACTGTTTTTCACATGTAATAGATGTGTGGGGCATAATTTGTGCTGTTGTGGAAGAAAAATTTGCTAAATTTCAAGTGCCTGGTTAATTGCTTTTTAGTTTAGTTAGTTAAATTTATTGTCACATGTACTGAAAGTACAGTGAAAAGCTTTGTTTCGTGCTTCAGTGAAAGACAGTGCATGATTATAATTGAGCCATTCACAGTGTACAGATACATGATAAGGGGAATAACGTGACTAACATTTAGTGCAAGATAAAGCCAGTAAAGTCTGATCAAAGATGGTCTGAAGGTCTCCAATGAGGTAGATAGTAGTTCAGGACTGCTCTCTAGTTGTGGTAGGATAGTTCAGTTGCCTGATAGCAGCTGGGAAGAAACTATCCCGGAATCTGGCCGTGTGCTTTTGCCCGATGGGAGAGGGGAGAAGAGGGAGTGGCCCGGATGCGATTTGTCCTTGATAATGCTGGTGGCCTTGCTGAGGCAACGTGAGGTATAAATGGAGTAAATAGAAGGTAGGCTGGTTTGTGTGATGGTCTGGCAACATCCACAATTCTCTGCAATTCTTGTGGTCTTGGATGGAGCTGTTCCCAAACTATGCTGTGATGCATCCAGAACAAAATGTTTTCTATGGTGCATCTGTAGAAGTTGGTGAGAGTTGTTGGGGACATGCCAAGCTTCCTCGGCCTTCTTGGGAAGTAGAAACGTTTGTGTGCTTTCTTGGCCATCGCTTCAATATGGGTAGTCCAGGAGAAGTTGTTGGTGATATTTATTCCTGAGAACTTGAAGTTTTCAACCATCTCCACTTCGGCATGGTCAATGCAAACCAGGGTGTGTGTGTACCGCTTCGCTTCCTGTCTTGCTGAAATTGAGAAAGGTTGTTGTCTCGACAATAGTACAGAAGGTTCTCAATCTCTTTCCTGTACGCTGTCTCATTATTTGATATCTAGCCCACAATCGTGGTGTCGTCTGTGTATTTGTAAATTAAATTAGATTTGCACATGGCTGCACAGTTGTGGGTGTACAAGGAGTAAAGAAGGGGGCTGTGAACACATCCTTGTGGAGCACCAGTGTTGAGGATTATCTTGGAGGATGATTTGTCCCCTATCCTAACTGATTGGGGTCCGTTGGTCAGGTAGTCGAGGATCCAGTTGCAGAGCTGAGTGCTGACACCAAGTCCCGCAGGTTTGGATGAGCTTGGATGGTATGGTGTTAAAGGCAGAGCTTTAGTCTATGAATATGAGTCTGACGTAGGTGTGTCTCTTATCCAGATGTTCCAGGGATGAGTGTAAGGCCAGGGACATGACATTGTCCGTAGGAAAACTGCAGCAGTGGTTAATTCAGAGACCAGGGTCCTGAACTTAAAGAAAGGAGACGTTGAAGGTATGGGATGGGAATTGGCTAGGATAGACTGGCAAATTATACTTAAAGGGTTGACAATGGAGATGCAATGGCAAAGATTTAAAGATCGAATGGATGAAATCCAAAAATTGTTTATCTCTGTCTGGCAAAGATATAAAACTGGCAAGGCAGCTCAACCGTGGCTAATGAGGGAAATCAAGGATAGTATTAAATCTAAGGAAGAGGCATATAAATTGGCCAGAGGAAGCAGCAAACCAGAGGACTGGGAGATATTTAAAATTCAACAAAGGGGTTAATTAAGAGGGGGAAAAAGAGCATGACAGAAAGCTTGCGGGGAATATAAAAATAACTAAAAACTTTTTGAGATTGTAAGGGACCTATTAATCTTTTCCTTTTTACAATCAGAGACAAGTGAATTCATAATGGGAAACAAGGAAATGGCAGAACAGTTAAACAAGTACTTTGCTTCTGTCTTCACTAAAGAAGACACAAACAATCAAATACTAGGGGACCGAGGATCCAGTGGGAGGGTGGAACTGAAGGGAATCCACATTAGTCAGGAAATGGTGTTAGGTAAATATTGTGACTGAAGGCAGATAAATCCCCAGGCGTGATGGTCTGCATCGCAGAGTACTCAAGTAGCTGGCCCTGGAAATCGTGGATGCATTGGTGATCATTTTCCAATGTCCTATTGACTCTGGATCAGTTCTTGTGGACTGGAAGGTAGCCAATATAACTCAATGTTTTAAGAAGGGAAGGAGAGAGAAAACAGTGAATTATAGACCCAATAGACATTCAACTGGTCCCCCTTGTCATCACCTTCCACCCCATCAGCCGTCACACACAGCATATCATCCTCCTACATTTTTGTTACCTCCAACGGGATCCCACTACTGGCCACATCTTCCCATCTCTACCCCTTTCTGCTTTCCACAGAGACCGTACCCTCCGAAACTCCCTGGTCAACTCGTCCCTTCCCACCCAAACCACCCTCTCCCCAGGTACTTTCCCCTGCAACCGCAGAAGATGCAACACCTGTCCCTTTACCTCCCCCATCAACTCTATCCAAGGACCCAAACAGTCTTTCCAGGTGAGGCAGAGGTTCACTTGCACCTCCTTTAACCTCATCTACGGTATCAGCTGTTCCAGGTGTCAACTTCTCCACATCGGCGAGACCAAGCGCAGGTCATTTCGCTGAACACCTCTGCTCAGTCCGTCTTAACCTACCTGATCTCCTGGTGGCTCAGCACTTCAACTCCCAATCCCAATCTGACATTTCTGTCCTGGGCCTCCTCCATTGTCAGAGTGAGATCCCAGCACAAATTGGAGGAACAGCAACTCATATTTTGCTTGGGTAGCGGTATGCACATTGACTTCCCTAACTTCAGATAACCCTTGCTTTCCCTCTCTATCCCCTGCCCCTTCCCAGTTCTCCCACTGTCACCGACTACATTCTATCTTTGTCCCACCCCCTCCCCTGACATCAGTCTGAAGAAGGGTCTCGACCTGAAATGTCACCCATTCCTTCTCTCCAGAGATGCTGCCTGACTCGCTGAGTTACTCCAGCATTTTGTGTCTAACATAGGATTTACTGCCTGCGGTGAGGTAACCTTGTGCAGGATAGCTTTGCCAGTCAAGCTGTGAAATGCACAGCGCTGCAGAAGGTCAATATGGCTACAAGAATAGTGTAAACAGAGAGCCCAAAGAATTGTACCCAACCAGTCTTGTTTGTTAAACGTATTAAACCGTTAAACTTGGGGATACACTCTCTTTTAACCAAGTATGCCGCCCAATAGATTTTATTCCATTATAATAAAAAAAAGTTGGATGTCAACAATTTCTAACTAGATGAATTCATGAATTTCATATGTTCTGAGAAAAATGTTGAAAACTGCAGAAGATACATATATACTAACTGGTTCCTGCCAGCTGTAGATTGTGAACACTTTGAAGATGTCACAAACGTACTGTAAATCAAAAATGTAAAAAAAAATAATCTTAAAAGGCAGGCCCCAAAAAGTCAAATCCTCAGAATATCCATTTGCTGCACCTAAATAATGCTTGCATTTAAAAAGGTTCGCGTTCTGATCATTCCTCACTTTATTGAATTCCGTAAAAGCTATAAACTTGGTATTTCCGATCCCCAATAAAATAACGTAAATCCATGAATTTTATTTTTAAGAGACTACAATCAAAACAAAGCCAAGTATTAAATGTGATTTAGTGCACATAGGATAGTTAGAATTTTTCCACAAGACAATGAAAGAGTAAAAAGCATCTTATTAGAAGTATACAGCATGGAAACAGGGCCAATTTGCCCATGTTGACTAAGATGCTCTACTACTTGATTCCAACTTGCCCCCATTTGGCCCATATCACTCTAAACCTTTCCTTTCCATGTACCCATGCAATATCTTTTAAACGTAGTTATAGTACCTGATTCAATTACTTCCTCTGTCAGCTCTTTCCATATAACCCACCTATGTGAAAATGTTGTCCCTCGCATTCCCATTAAATCTTTCCTCACTCACCTTAAAACAATGTACTCTGGTTCTTGATTCCCCTACTCTAGGTAAAAGAGTGTTAATTCACCCAATCTATTCCCCTCATGATATTATAGACCTATAAGATTACCACTTGTTCTCCCTATTGCGCAAACCCTCACGTCCGGTCAATATCCTTGCAAATCTTCTCTGCACTCTTTCCAGCTTAACAACATCCTTCCAATAGCAGTGCGACCAAAACTGAACACAATCCACCAAAAGCAGCCTTTCCAATGTCTTGTACAACTGTACATCCCAACTTCAATACTCAAAATACCCCGACTGATGAAGGGCAATGTACCGAAAGCCTTCTTGATCACCCAATCTACTTGTGATGCCACTTTCAGGGACCTGCACCTGTACTCTTTGATCCCTCTGCTCTACAATACTCCCCAGGGTCCTACAATTCACTTGCCATGGGTTGATTTCCCAAAATGCAACACCTTGCATTTATCTGCATTAAGCTGCGTTAACCATTCCTCAGCCCATGTGGTCAGCTGATCAAGATCCTGCTGTAAGATTTGATAACCACATTTGCTATCTATGACACCACCTACTTTAGTGTCTTCTACAAACACTAATCATGCCTTGCACATCCAAATCATTGAAAAGAACCACAAACAGCAATGGGCCCAGCACTGATCTCAATGGTGCTTTTATTTGTCACATGTGCAAATGCAAAGTGAAATTCTTTACTTGTACATACAGTCCAGAAAATTGCCATACCTAAGCACAATCCCTGATTAGCAAAGTGTACAGGAGTAGTCGATTGAGCCCACATGCATGAGGTGCCAGGTTTTGGTGCCATTTTTCAAAATCCTGTCTGAGCTCTAGTCCTTATGAGCGGTACCTGATCCAGGCAAGTCCCATCCAAATATCTTTGGATTTTCCTTAATATTATCTGCCATAGTTATCTCCTGCCCCCTTTTTGTCATCCTGATTTCCTCCTTGTATGCTCTTTAGTTCGCACCACTCTTCCAGGGATACACTTGATCCCAGCTGCCGATACCTGTCCCTTGCCTCCTTTATCCTGGCAAGAGACGGAATTGCTCATCATCCAGGCCTCCTTACCCCACCTACCTTGCCCTTTACTCGAACAGGGTCATGCATGCCCTGAGCTCTTGCCATCACACTTTTAAAAGCATCCCATTTTTCAGACATTCCTTTGCCCGCAACCAACCTTCTCCAATCAACGAGCAACTTGCTGTCCAATTCCATCAAAACCGGCCTTGCCCCAATTCAGAATTTTACTGCGTAATTATGCCATTCTGTTCACTTATGTCATTAACTGGCTGTACTTGTATTTGTTCCTAAACTTTGCCGATGTCATTTTTAGATAAAGTTGCCATTTCATAATTTTTGAAATGAAAATGTCCTCCAATTAGGCAAGAAACTCTGTGTAAAAGTGCACTGTCTCTAGAAATGTGTATGCGTATAATCCTCTCTGTCTTGGTGTATTATTTAAAAAATTGGTGATCAAGCCACATTCCCTTATTTTGTAGTGGGATATTTTTGAGGCATCCAGTTAATACAACTTTGAGGGATCCAGAAATGCAGGTTCCTCATAAAACATTAAGTTATCTAATAGCAAGATATCAATAAAGAGTGGTGTTGTCTGATAGCTTTAATTTTAGATTTTTAAAATTTTGATGGAACTGCATGTTTTTTTTTGTTTTTCTTCAATAACTTTTCTTTTTCTCTTTAGGAAAGTGAAAGGGGGCAATATAGATGTACATCCAGCGGAGAAAGCTTTGGTTGTTCACTATGAAGTGGAAGCTACGATTTTGGGTGAGATGGGCAATGCCATGCTAGGAGAACGGAAGGAATGTCAGAAGATGTGAGTATTATGAAACATGTTATTCATTTTTTTCTGAATATTATTTCTTTATAAATATCGGGAAAAATGATTACCACTTTCATACTGTAACTGATTCATAAAATATTATTTAAATCACTGCAGCAATTTTTATTTACACAACATCTACAATGAAGAATGGCAACGTTTCACTGCCAAGTTTTTGGGATTGTTGTACAATTAAGGCTCCAGCATTCCATTCGCAAAAAACAAGTCTCTCTACTCATGCAGTGCCAGAAGCTGTATGTGGTGATAACTAATTGAATAGTTCAGAGTTTTATCTGGGTGGAAAGGAGTATTGCATTGTCTGCAAACCTCTTGGGGCAATGAAAAAACATTCAAAAATTCTTGGCAAAACCTTCAGAGGGTTGGAAGGAAATGAATTTTTGACCAACCACAGTGATTTTTAAGCAAAAGCTAGGTCTTTGCTGACAGTTCAACACATTTTTTTCACAGTTAACTGTTTGTAAATATATATTACACACTATGTTGAAATATTCTATCTGTCTCATGGTAATTAATCTTAATAATCCAAGTCCAATGTGGCTAATATAACATAATTAATCTCCTTTCATCTTTCAGCAGCTAACCAAATAACTCGGGTAGTTTACCCTCACCATCGTATCAACAGATTGATCCAACCGTTAAATCTTCTAGCTGCAACATTATTAATTTGAAGAGTAAAATTATTTTAAGGCAAAAACTAAAATGTGCAACAAGTGTTTCAATTTTATTTTTCAATGTCTTTGGATCTGTGTAAAGGCTTGAATAAGGATCCATTCAGTCATTAGATTAACTTTTGAATGTGAAATGTAGAAAGACTATCCAGACAGAATATATGATTGTGAAATTAAGGAATTTACAGAACAACGGTTGGATCATATCTTACGAAAATTATAGACTTGCAGCACAGAAACAGGCCGTTCAACCCAACTCGCACATGCCAAAGGGGTCTTCGTGAGCTTGTCCTATTTGCCTGAATTTGGCCCTTTTCCCTGCAAAAGTTTCCGATCTATGTACCTGTGTGAATGTCGTGTACCCGTCCCTAATGTTTCCACTGGCAACGCGTTCCATGGAACCCCCCCATCACTTGTGTAGATTAACATGCCTCTCGGGTCCCCTTTTTAAAACTTTTCCCTCTCACCTAAAACCGACATCCTCCAGTTTTGGACTTCCCTACGCTGGGAAAAAGACTGACAATCCATGTTATCAATGCCACAAATTATTTTATAAACCCCTAAGGACACCCCGCCTCCTTTGCTTCAGGAAAAACTATCCAAAGCTATTCAATCTCTTTTAACTCAAATTATTCTGTCTCTTTATAACTCAAAACTTCTCATTAGTATATCAGGATATTCTTGTCTCAGACTACACAATTACAGATTATTATGTGGTAGCTCATTGATAATTGGGTTTTAAATGTTTCGGTTTAGATTTTTGCACCTATTATTGAAAGTAACAACTCGTTTTGTGTAATTCAAGGCAGTACCAAATATCCAATGGTTTTTTTCCCCCACATAGAACTTGAAAGCATGTTATTTTCATTATCCAGAATAACTTTCAGACGTTTTAAAAAAAATCCTTTTACTCTAGTATTAAGTATAATCATTTGGGTACGTTCAATCTTCTAAACTATTAAACAAGTAGCCACTATTCGACAATAAATTTAAATGTAATAATCCTATTATAGAACTTAATAGTTCACCTAATCAGAATGAAAATGGCTAATGTATGACAGATTTGAAAATTAATCATTTTAATATGACTGATAGACTGCTGCTAAATCTAACTAGGTAGTAATGGGAAATCAGGAGCATTATTATTTTCAAAAATATTGAATCAAAAAAACAATGACATAAATGATATTACCAATATGATTATTTTAGGACCAACATGCAGATCGTTTATAGAAATATAGAAAATAGGTGCAGGAGGAGGCCATTTGGCTCTTAGAGCCAGCACCGCCATTCATTGTGATCATGGCTCATCATCCACAATCAGTGACCCATGCCTGTCTTCTTCCCGTATCCTTTGATTCCGCTAGCCCCCAAAGCTCTATCTAACTTTTTTTTTAATTCATCCAGTGAATTGGCCTCTACTGCCTTCTGTGGCAGAGAATTCCACAAATTCACAACTCTCTGGGTGAAAAAGTTTTTTCTCATCTCAGTTTTAAATGGCCTCCCCTTTATTCTTAGACTGTGGCCTCTGGTTCTGGATTCCCCCAACATTGGGTATATTTTTCCTGCATCCAGCTTGTTCAGTTTTATATGTTTCAATGAGATACCCTCTCATCCTTCTAAATTCCAGTGAAGACAAGCCCAGTCTTTCCAATCTTTCCTCATGTGACAGTCCCGCCATCTCGGGGATTAACCTCGTGAACTTGAGAATAGCCAGTTGATTCAAATGGATACTCCAATTCATTTGCCATATGATCTAGGGACTCATCGGCTTCTCCTTGAAGAATAATAATGGAGTAATCTGTTATTTTCCAATCCCTTACAACTTTTTTACATTGAATCAGCATTAGGTATTTGAAGTTTTGGGTCTTTTTTTCCTTGTAAATAAACACATAGTTTGGGTTTCACGTTCAAACGTTGATGATTTTAATTTAATTGTGAATGGAAATTATTTATTATTTTGCAACTTAACAAAGAACAAAAAAGGTATGCCATCCATTTATTGTAAAATGTAGTTTGGTCATGGTGATGACTTATGTCCAGTTCTGAAATCTAATTAAGATCTTTGGTCTTATATTTCAGTTATTTATTTTTTAATTACTTTGCAAAAATTGCTAAACACCTGTTTTCGCTTTTTTATTATGGGGTATTGTGTGTGGATTGAAGATTAAAAAAAAAAATTGATCCATTTTAGAATAAGGATGTAACGTAACACTTGTGTCTATCTTTGGGATTTCTTTGGCAACTTTGATCTGCATCCTACTACAGACAATCCTTTATGCCACTGTCCTCTTTTCTGCAACTTAAAACATATTTGTTTTCTTAATGTTTCAGTTTTGATAAAGGGTCATTGATATGCTAACTCTTCTTCCTCTTATTCCGTTGCATGACCCGCTCTGTGGTTCCACCATTTTCTATTTTTGTTTTGGATTTCTGGCATCTGCAGTTTTGTTGATCTGATTATCAAAATATGTTTTTATTGTAGATTTAACAATCCAAGCTGTCTCGGATATATTCTATTTTTAAAATATTTTGCACGGAAAGCAAAATAAGAGGCCCGCGCAAAAAATGAGCAGATGGCCAAAATATGTATTTACTGATGAAGAACTTTGATGGCATGTTGATCATAAATAAAGCAGTAATTTGCAGTTGTAATTCAACATATTCCTTTCACGGCTGAGTTTAGGAGGAGCTTGAAAACAGCTTAAACTGCATAAAAAATGTTTTGAATAACAGTAATAATTGTTTGCTAACATTGATGTTGTCTTGTTGTTCCTCTTAAGATACCGACAGTAGTTCTTCCTCATGGAGGAACGGGGCATGAGTCAATGGTCCTTAGAACTCATCGCGTGGAGTGCTTGGGGACATTAATCCTACTAGGTTAGGGCGGCACAATTGGTCTGGTCCACTCCTGGGAGCATGTGTCCTTCATGCACGGAGTCAGCTGATTTTCCCTAAATCTCCAAGAAGAATATTCTCTCCTCCCTCTTTCACCTTCCCAAACCTTTATTTGCCTACTCATTGATGGTTGCTGACTCGTATGTACTTATGTGTGTTTATTCATCCAAGTGCTCTCGGTGCCACTGTTGTTTCCCTGCCATCTTACCCTCTCCATTCTGGTACAGGCATATAGACAAGGTCAGTGTGTAAAAATAGCAGAAGAGAGTAATTGTACGCATGGCTCCAAGTATATGAACCAACAGAAAGTTATTGATTGATTGAAAAATACAGCATGGAAACAGGCCCAATGGTGCACCTAGTCCCCACCAACCATCAATCACCTCTTCACACTAGTTCTATCTTTGCATTCACTCCCTATGCATTAGGGGCAATTGACAGAGTGCAATTAACCGACAAATCCGCACATAGTGTGGGAGGAAACCGGAACACCTGGAGGAAACCTACATGGTCACATGTAGAGAACGTGCAAGCTCCACTGCGCAACTGTGCCGCATGAAAGTGTAATTTTTGTGGAAGCCTCAATTTCTCCAAAGTTATAGTCTACTTAGCACTGACATGCTGATATCATCAGATGTTGTTTTGCTCCGCAAAAAAATTGGAAATAAATATACTGTAATATTCTGCAAATATATTTAGGATGATTAAATGGATTAGGGTGGGTGGTACTTAAATTAGCCACGGAAAGGAAAAAAAAGAGAGAATGAGAGGACTTTTTAAATTGTTCCTGAAAATGTTAAAATCTGAACCAAAGGACTGAACACTTTTCATGTTATTTTCAGTAAAAAGATGGATCAGCAGTCGGTGACACTGAGCACATCATTATTGTTGATTGGACAAAAATATATTGCTGAAAAAACAAAGATAAGGGCAGATTCACAAAGCTAATGGTGGAAGATGGAAATTTAGATTTATGTATTTAACAACATTTCTGCTTTCCAGCTATAGTTACTGTATCATTTATCCATGTAATAATTCATGCCATTGTCTTGTATTTTATCATCAAATTATGGTACAAGTTTTGTGCAAGTACTCAGCATGTTGATTCTTGACAAGATAATAAGATCATTGTTATTTTCAGTATTCGCCTGAAAAGCTTGAATGCTAACACTGACATCGCATCCCTGGCACGCAAAGTGGTAGAAGAATGCAAGCTCATTCATCCGTGTAAACTAGCAGAGGTTGAACAGCTAATCTATTACCTTCAGAACCGCAGGGATAGCCCTCCAGGAAGAGGTAGCAATTTATTTTATGGAGCTTCTTACAATTTGTCTCCCTATTATTTAATGAATAATCAGCACTAATATTTCTATGTGGTTATGTGTACAAACTTGCAATATTTTCATCTCTAACTGACACTGAAACCCAGCAAAAAAAAACAAACTGGGTAGAACGCTTACAAACTATTACTTCTGTGTACATGTAGACGTTTCCTAACATTGAAAGGCCTGACTGTAATCTCTAGCCCATGTCTCTTCAACCACTAGAAATTGCTATTATTGTTCATCATGCTACCAGTTCCCCTGGTTATCTTGAGAGTCAGAATTATCCTCTAAATTTCAGTAGCCCCAGTTTCTTTAATTTCTCCTTAAAATCAAATGTTTTCTTTTCTCCTGTTTCCCTTTCAAGGACGGTCACATCCTTCCTATGTGTAGGAAAGAACTGCAGATGCTGGTTTAAATCTAAGATAGGCACAAAATGCTGGAGTAACTCAGCGGGACAGACAGCATCTCTGGAGAGAAAGAATGGGTGACGTTTCGGGTCGAAACCCTTCTTCCTATGTTCAAGTGCCCAGAATAATTTTCTGTGCTCCAAGAGTGGTTTAATCATGAGCTGTAGTCTTAATAGTTCTGTAGTACTATTTATTACTGAAGTAGGCCTTCTATGTTAGGCTTTCATGATTATTGTTTTTTCTGTACCTGTTCATGCAAATTGATTGACCAACAATATTGACCCCTTGATGTCTTTGGATCTTCATTGGTCCTAGAATATTGTAATTTAGAAAATAATCTTTGTTTCTTTCCCTTTTGTCCAAAATGTTTGACCTCTCATTTGTTTCCATTGAAATTTCCACGTGCATCAGAAACAAACCCATTCTGTGGAACATTTTCCATTGATATCATGAAACTTTGATATGTTCTTAAGAAATATCTGGCTCATTTGTACATTCCTTACTATTCATATTGAAATAATAATAATTCATAATTTAGAAGATTAAATAACCTGACAAAGTGCATATTCTCTAGTAATCCTTAAAATAAAATCATAACATGAATCTCACCAAACAATTGGTGATATTCCCTTTGTTGTTCTTATCCTTACCCCTATGTTTTCCTGCTGCCGAGAACTGAACTTTCTCCTTTTCCCTGTTCTGAGGAAAGGTCCAGGGCCTGAAATCTAAACTTTTTTTCCCCCACAAATGTTGTCAGACCTGCTGAATGTATCCAGCGTTTCCTGTCATCTTTTAAGCAAAGTGTTGCCTACTCTTATGGATTGAACCATTGCAGATATTTGTTTTTGGCATAAAAATATGTACTCTTGTCCTTTTTAGAAAAACAAGAAAAAAAGATTGGCAAGCTGAAAGATCCGCCTCCTTTTGAAGGAATGGAAGTAAGTTACAAAAGTAAATTGAACTTGAAACTGAAAATATTGTGGTGGGGCATTTTTTTTAGTTTTAATGTAAATTAAGGATGCCAAATAATTCTTCAAAATATTTAGCAATATGATTGTTGCCAAGTGATTATGTGGCGAATCTGATTCTAATTTAAAATGAGAACTGACTAAAAACAAAGTGCTCAGCCAGCACCTGAGGGAAACATGAAGACATAAGGGCCTGTCCCACTTTGCGATTTTTTTCGGTGACTGCGAAGGTCAGTGACTGACGCCTGTAAAACCGTCAAGTTGTACGACATATATGCTGACGTATGCTGTCTTGCGGGTGATGCCGGGTTAGGGTTAGGGTTACGGTTAGGGTTAGGGCTAGGGCTAGGGTTAGCGCTAGGGTTAGGAACCACAGATGGGCTGTAAAATATTATTTCTTCAATGCATGGATTATAAACATTAATATATTAAAATTAATACAATAAAATCAATTGTGCAAATGAAAGATGTCTGAGTCGTTCAGTTTTATTTACAGATGTATTGGTCCGCTTCCAGATCCAATCACAGTTTCTAACTTTTCACAGGGATGGATTCAGTGCGTGTAGACTGAACTCCCCTCTCCCCTCCACCCCCCTCTTGCCCCCCCCCCCTCCTCCATCTCTCCTCCACCCCCCACCCTTCTCCCCTCCCCTCTCCCTCCCTTCTTCCCTCCCTCTCTTCCTCACTTCTCCCTGCTCCACTCTTCTTCCCCTTCTGCACTCCCTCCCCTCCCCTCACATCCCCTTCTCCCATTCTCCAACCCCCCCCCACTTTCCCCGAGGTCCCCAATTTGTGGACCCAGCCTGCGCCCAGCGATCCCCCGTACACTATCCCACACACGCTAGGGACAATTATCCAACCTGTGTGCCTTTGGAGTGCGGGAGAGCGAGGTACCCGTAGCCCCCGCCCTAACGCTAACTCCAGGTTTCTAGTGGGATCTAGCTGTCACAGGCTGGGTCCACAAATGGGGGACATCGGGGAAAGTGGGGTGGGGTTTGGAGAATGGGAGAAGGGGGGGAGAAGGGGATGTGAGGGGAGGTGGGGGTGAGAGGAAAAGGAGAAGAGTGGAGCAGGGAGAAGGAAGGAAGAAGGGGGAAGGGAAGAGGGGAGGGGAGAAGAGAGTAGGGGGGAGTGGAGAAGGAGGGATAGGGTGGGAGGGGGGAGAGGGGAGTTCAGTCTACACTCACTGAATCCATCCCTGTGAAATGTTAGACTGTGATTGGATCTGGAAGCGGACCAATACATCTGTAAATAAAACTGAACGACTCGGACATCTTTTCACTTACACAATTGATTTTATTTGTATTAATTTTAATATATTAATGTTTAAAATCCTTTAATTGCATGGGGCTGCAAGGAAGAGAGTATTTTATTATAACTAATTATCCCATCTGTGGTCCATGTGCGATTAGTACCCTAGTAAAAATCGCGTTTTAAACCCGTCAAACCGCCAAAATCGCAGGACAGATTCCCAATGACGATTCAGTAGGTTTTGTAACATACCTACTGTGAAAAGTTAGTGTGATTGGATCTGAAGCGGACCAATATCTGTAAATGAGACACATCTTTTCACACACAATGATTTTATTGTATTAATTTTACGCCCAGCCCATTTGTGGTCCCTAACCCTGACCGGGTGTCACCCGCAGGACAGCATATGTCAGTGTGTGACATATGATGAGACACAACATGATGAGACACCCAGATGTTGCCCCTGGATTTTGAACATTCCAAAATCCAGGGGCGACAGGGAGACCCCACGCTTCGCCGTGCGTCACTATTTTTTTTTTGTTGGGGCATTGCATTGATGTTAACATATATTATAAAAAGTGCCTGATTATTCTGCATATATTTTACTTCCCACAGATTGATGAAATAGCAAATATTAACGATATTGAAGATTACATAGAATTGTTGTATGAGGATATAGCTGACAAAGTTCGAGGTTCAGCACTCATTCTTCAGTTGGCTCGTAATCCTGATAATTTGGAAGAATTGCTGCAGAATGGTAAACTAATCTTCATAATTGAAAATCAATGGTGGCCGGCTTTCAGCATCTGCTTCATACTTTCTGCATGACTTCCCTATACTTATATAATTGTTGGAAAAACTTCATCAGTCTCATTCCAAGATCTTTCACTCATTACTGTATATTCATTTCGTATTCAATAGGCATTATTTTTCTTCAACTCCACGGAAAAAAATATTGAGAAATTTTGCATTTCCATTTGCTCAGAACCAAAGCAGAATAATAAACTCCAGGAGTCTATTCTACCATTCTGTTAGATCATGGCTAATCGGTACCTTGGTACATCGGTACGATGGCCATTATTTAGCCATCCTTATTCTAAGACAATATAAGCACCTCATAATTACCCCACATTACGATTAAATATATATTTTTGTACCTTCAGTTCCCTGACCTGACATTAATTAATTTGTATGATGCATATTGAATTGCATTTGCCACTACAGGTGCCACTTTTATTGAGAAAAACCGAAAAAGCTCCGAAATTTTTTCCAACCTACCAAAGCTCGTTTCGCCAAAGAATTATTTGGACTTCCTCCCTGGAGACCTAAACATTTCATTGCTATTTTAAAGGGCTTTTATGTGAAGGGGGGTTATATTTCTATTTGGTCAGAGACGGTGCGTTGGGAGCATGTGGCTCGAGTGTTAGAGAGAGGCGCTCCAAATCTGGAAGCAAAGTGTGGAACAATGCCTTGGGTCAACCGGAACTGTGGCTGCCGACACACAACATTCGCTTTTGGAGCCGCGCATATTTTTCCGTTTGCTCAAGGCGGCTCCAAACCCAGGACTACATATTGCCGCAATATGTATAGAGTATAGCGGAGCTCCTCTAGTGAGCTGCTTTCATTTTAATGCCTATTCTTACTACAACTTGCATTAAATATTGCTCTTAAACTTTCTCCATTTTGTGTATAAATGCCTCAATAGATAAAGGCTTAAATTTAAAAATCCTAGAAATAGCTGAGAATTAGACTTGGAAGTCATGCATACTATCAGTTTTGATATTGATTTGACATAATATCTCTGAAACTGACAATTCATATTCAATAAGTTCTTTATCACATTCCAGGGCCCATAGAGCATCTTCTTAATGTCCTTTTTGAATGGTTGAATGACTTTCAATTCCTCGGCTCCCATTGCCTTAAGGGCCTGTCCCACTTATGCGACTTTTCAGCAAACTGTCTACGACCTTCAAGCTCTGGGGCACTCGCTTGAAAAAACACAAGCTGGATCGACCGTCAGCCACACACACACACACACACACACACACACACACACACACACACACACACACACACACACACACACACACACACACACACACACACACGAAATTTTCAGACAGACGCGCCTCCCCCACACCCCGTTCCTTTTCACTTTACGGTGCAAAGCCAAGGTGACACCCGCGATGAACAGGAAGGTTAACGATGGCTGGCACAGTGTACGATAAGTCCTTTAAAAGAGTTGGGGGGGGGGGGGGGGGAAGAAGAGAAGAGTGGAGACAGTGTTAAGAAGCCAGACAACTTTTAATATGCCAGAGATGCATAGCTATGAAGTTTAGCGGGCATTTAACATTACCGGTTGGTTTTCCTTGGTTCTGAAAACACGTGCTTACATTTTTCTTCCCCATGAGCTAATTAAAATGCCCGGTCTGCAATGGAGATTACGTACGCCTACCTCGACTACCTACAATGACGTGGTGACCCCACTACCACTGCACTACGAGTTCAATAGGACCGATTTTCTCCATGCCGACCAATTTTTACTTGCAGAACATTTTTCAGCTTGTTGAAACATTTTCCACGACCATACTGAGGCCGCTTGTAGTAACCATTATGCGGGAACTCCTCTCGGCCATGAAGAAAATGCACCAGAGACCACCTGCGACCATGTGTCAACCATGCTGCGAGCTTGTGGCGAGCAGAGACTCTCCTAAACTCGCCAATAAGATCGCCATAGTGGGACAGGCCCTTTATCTTTACCATTGATGTCCAGTCGCTTTACCCCTCATTTCCCACCAGGTGTAGCCATGGGCACTTGCATGGGCCCAACTAGCCATGAGCTGTCTTTTTGCTGGTAACATTGAATGGTCCTTGTTTCAAACGTACGCTGGTACCATCCCCCAATTCTTTCTTTACAGCATTGGGGCTGCCTTCTGCACCCATGCAGAACTCAATGATTTAATTAAGTTTACTACTAATCCCACGTGCCCCCAATTACACCTGGCCTATCTCTGACACCTTTCCCCCTTTCTTGACCTCTCTGCGTCCATTAAAGGAAACAGACCTTCAACCGATGCCTACTATAAACCACGGACTCTCACAGTTATCTGGACTGCATCTTCTCCCCCCTTGCGTTTTGCAAAGCAGCTACCACCTAATCTCAATTTCTCTGTCTTCCCCGCATCTGCTCCCAAGATTAGGTTTTCCACTACAACATCAGAGCTGTTCTCTTTAGTAAACATGGTTTTCTCCTCTGTTGTCAGGGATGAATCCCTTACTCGCATATGCTCTGTACGGAACAAAGGTTTCAAAGGTCTTTTATTGTCACGTGTACCAATTAAGGTACAGTGATATTCGAATTACCATACAGCCATATTAAAAAAAGCAACAAGACATAAAACAAGTACATAAAAGTTACTTTGGTTCACAACCTTTCGACTTTCATAATCCTGTGATGTATATTTTATATTGATGCTTTTATGGCATTGCAATATAGTGCTAATAGTTGTATCACACCGAACCTGTACTTTTTGTTTTGCAGTTTTTCTCAATTTCACGGGCTAATCACTCACTATAAAATCGGTGCTCTCTGTATGAACATTATTGACCATGAACTGAAGAGACATGACCTATGGCAAGAAGAACTCAATAAAAAGAAGAAAGTAGATATCCTTTCACATTGTATGAAAATCAAACACAACAAAATAATAATTTTTGAGTCATTTTATTTTGAAGTTTCCCAAATAATTGTCATAGATGCACAATTAACACCCTATAAAGGTTTTCTCCATTTAGTAATACAGTTCTGTGAATTCTGAAGATATAGTGAATTTCATAAAGGATTTCATGAAGAAACAAGAAAAATGTGAATGGATAATTTTACTTTTAACTCTGGGAATCAACCAGTTTAAAAAAAAAAAAACATCTAATTATTTCATGTGTAAAATAGCACTGTTCAGTAGCAGATAATTCTATAAGTAAATTAAAGTTAAGAAATATGCATAAAATTGTTTATTTAATGTTTCACATGCCAAAAAACTCCCCAGATGAGTTATTTTTTTCCCTATAAGACAATCCCAAGTCCTATCAGTAGTTTGTGATCTTGGCTAACTTTAATATCCCCCTAAATTAGAGCTTTCTGCTCTAAATTACATGTGCTTATGATCCCACTTAAAAGGTAATTTACAAATTGGCAAGCAGTAAATGAGCTGGCTTGGAAATAAATATTTCCATCCAGCCTCCTCGCAGTAATCACTTTTGTCTTTTAGAACTCAACAAATAGAACGCAGTATTGTCTTTTAACAACTCAACAAATATTTTGTCTGCAGGAGTCTATTGAAAGTGACCAGTAATCACTTCAATTGATACTGGGAATTCAGAGGTTGGCTGATTCCCATCATGTCCATTGGAATGCTCTTAGTGTTTGCACCCAAATAACTTGCACCCAGCGCTACTGGTTTTCCACTAAACCCACTTGTAACATCTGTGTGACTAAGCCATGAGAAATACACCACCATTGCTATTACCACTTCTGTGGATATGTTTTCTGCTTCTCTAGAATTGTGCTCCAAGATTTTGTATCGTCTCGATACTGGTGGTTATTCTGCATGCTCCCTCAAAGGTCACATTTAGCATGTTAAATACTCCAACTCCAGCTCTGTAATTTATGAATATGTGCACTGTGATCTGCGAGCACCTAATTTGGGAAATTGCTGGTCAGTAAGAGAGCAATAAGCTGAACTTGTAACTCTCAAATCTCTGAAGCTCTGAAGATTCTCTGCACGTCCTTTATGATGCTCCCGAAAGGGATTTCATCTGTGGTGTGAGATTCTCACAAATTTGTCAATGTTTTGTATGACACTGGCTCTACTACCAGCAACTATATCATCTTCCACTTTTCACAGTTGATTGGGCTGTGCAATATCATTTCATGGAGCTTGATATTATCATTTACCCTGGGGATGTTTCTATCTGTTGCATGTCCAGGACGAAGTTGGCTGAAATTGGTCATGCTTGTTAAGCTTGCCAATGTGCATACCATGTCCATAGGCTACCGTCATCGTTACTCTAGCAAGAAAACCTGTTTCTGTAAGAACTTCTCACTCAGTCACATCAATATGTCGCCTTGGCTGCAAATATATCCCAGTAGACTATTGCTAATTAAGGGAAATAATAGATCCACAAACAAAACAATCTGTTGTATAAGCCACCAAAGTAATGAGAATTTACAACTTTCAATAAAGTAACAGAGATTGCAAAAATAGAGTCCGAAGAATGATCCTGACCTGAAATGCCATGTATCCATGTGCTCCAGAGATGCTGTCTGATCTGCTGAATAACTGAAGCACTTTGCCTTTTTTTAAATCAGGAATTGTATGGCATGATACTTTAGGTTCTCAAAGGTATCTAACTTTTGCATTGCCCTAATGGGACAGGACATTGTGCATCAGAGTCAAAATGGCATAATGGCTGGAGGAAGGTTTGTTCAAAGGAAGGATTTGAACGCGTGTAGGAAAGATTTCAAATTGTTGCTTGTCTAAGTCAGTGAGCACGGGTCAATGGATAAATGTTGCATTGTAAATAAGAATAAATGTTCCCAAGTTTTAAATGACAAGATTACAACAATGGCAAAGAGGGAAGGTGCCGAAGAAAACATTTGGAGAGTCACGGTCAGAATTAACAAAGGAGTAAATGAAGGTTTCAGCACCAGGTGAGTGAGTGAAGAGTGGAAGTGAATGATATGGAGATGGAAGCAAGCATTGTTGGCAAATCGAGAATATATTTGTCTGGCTAATTGGGGCCTGGGGGGTTTGTACAGTGTTGTCGTTCATTCTCAGCCAGTGGTGATCATTTGTCCATTGTAAAACCATGGCAATGTTTCTGTTCAAAATAATTCAACAATGTTTTCTTGCAATGTATAAAATTATATTCTTGGTTTCTTTGATGAAAGTACTTATATTGAAAATTCTTCATATTATGAGATCTTTCCTACAAGAAGCTGGCAACCTTTTTTTTGAGTTATTGAGTAGTTTATCACAAATAAGGAATCAACTTTTCAATTAATGTACCTTAACTTTACCCTTACTTGAAGATGATGCTGATAACCAAGTCATGAAAAAGGATTATGTGAAAACATACAAGAAATATCAGGGACTAGTTATCAAGCAGGAGCAACTGTTGAGAGGTAAAGTGCCATTTTATTCCACAATAGGAAAAAAAATCAAAAACATCTGATTATGATGAAGGAATCTTTGATAATCAGTCAAGCAAGTTTCTTAATTTGCCATTAATGTCCTTAATATTCTTGAACACTTTGATGACTTTCAATTCCAAGGCCCCCACTGCCTTATTTACCATTGCCCCTTTACCCCTCATCCCCACCTGACTGATTCTCTTATTAATGGTTCTTAATGTACTCTACCAACATGAACTAATAGAGATTGAAGACAAAAGTTATTGTGTGTGGGCGGGATGGGTAGAGAAACGTTTTGCAAGAAGAACTTTGAATAATTCTAATTTAACAATTGAAAATATTTTCTACTGTATTGCGCCTGAATATAAATAGCATTTAATGTTACTTTTGGAGAATACCTATCTAACATTACTTTGGGAGAATTTTAACATATTCAATGTTCATGATTTCGTATGATTTCTTATTTTTAATTGTGTTTGCATGCAAGTATAGTTCCTTTTATGTCTCTTATTTAAGCCAGAATTATATATCGTAACAGAACCACTAAACATTTTTGTGCAAATTTTAGGTACTAATTTATCTTTTGGTCTTTACTAGTTGCTTTCTATCTTCTGTTGAATTTGGCGGAAGACACGAGGACTGAACTCAAAATGAGGAACAAGAATATTGTCCACATGCTTGTGAAATCACTTGATCGAGAAAACTTTGAGTTGCTGATCCTAGTGATGTCCTTCTTAAAAAAACTTAGCGTATTTGTAGAGAACAAAAACGATATGGTATGTGAGCTATGTTTCTGTTCATGTTTATGTATATTGACTGAATAATTAAGAGAAATATTGGGGTCACGAACATCATTACTTTGAAGTTGGAATTTTGAAATATTTTTGGAAGGTTGAGAATTTGAAAACCAGATGAATAATGGTATTCAGCGTGAGAATCGTCTTTCGATCAATTTGGAATGGACAAAAACTGTTCACATTTTTAGTGATATCTCATTGAGTCCTGGATCTCGGAGAATCCAGCCCTGAGGCCAAACGAGTTCACACTCACTTTCATGCACCTATTTACAATAATCCTACACTAAACACAACTAAAGTGAGAATGAATTAAAACAACATCTGGTCTGATACTAAATGTGTCCTCAATCTTCTCATGCAAAAACCTTTTCTTAGATCAGGA
The DNA here is from genome assembly GCF_028641065.1 of Leucoraja erinaceus. Taxonomy (NCBI): domain Eukaryota; kingdom Metazoa; phylum Chordata; class Chondrichthyes; order Rajiformes; family Rajidae; genus Leucoraja; species Leucoraja erinaceus. Next base: position 46,085,910 of record NC_073386.1, read on the forward strand.
TGTGACTAACTGTAGTTTAGTAAAAATAGTCCAAGTTTTAAAATAAAATATTTGCCAAGTGTTTTAGTGTACGCTTCTTTCCCATATGCTTTCATAACTGTTTTACGAGCTTGATCAGCCATTTTCAAATATTTATGATTATATCCTTGGGTCTCTCTGCTTCCCAAAATAGTACTGATTAGTTTTTAATTTGTTGAACATTTGGATTACATTAGCAAACAGGATTTTACAAATTCATATAACAGGATTGTGCAGGATTAACAAATCTTAAAACCAAGTAAAATTTATTACGCAGTGTGAGCCTTTAACAGATTTGTAAGTGTTCATTTGTCAAATTAAACTTTAGACCATGCAGAACAGAAAAATATAAAGAAATATTGGCAAGTAACATTAAGGAAAACATGAGTCTTGCAAGCTATGAAAAGTAGAGTAAATGTTTCATTGTCGATCAGAGTAATCATGACCAATGCAAAAATAAATTGGGTTGTATTTTAAAAAGTTAGTTAAAACTTTGAGTGTTTTTGCATGTTTTTGTGTTTTTGTATTCATAGAGGCTGTTGAGTTGTAGATACTGTTAACCATATGATTTGATCATAGATTTTTTAAATTAAGCAGCTAATCTATCTATTTTACTGTTTTCTTTATATAAAGACTGAAGATGTATTTATTTTTTGTCTTTTTCACTTTTATAAATGTTGCTAAATTGACCAGCTTGATTATGCAGGCTATTTAAAATTCAGGAACTATTTGATATTCCATTCTATTTAATGTAATTAGGCTAATTTAAGTGTTTTAGAAAGAACTGCAGATGCTGGAAAAATCGAAGGTAGACAAAAATGCTGGAGAAACTCAGCGGGTGAGGCAGCATGTATGGAGCGAAGGGTCTCGACTCGAAACGTCGCCAGTGAAGAAGGGTCTTGACCCGAAACATCGCCTATTCCTTCGCTCCATAGATGCTGCCTCACCCACTGAGTTTCTCCAGCATTTTTGTCTTCCTTAGGCTAATTTAAGTGATCAGATGGTCATACTAATACTATCCTACACACATTAGTGACGATTTACATTTATACCTAGCCAATTGGCCTGCAAACCTGTACATCTTTGGAATGTGGGGGGAATCCAGAGCTTCCCAGAGAAAACCCACGCAGGTCATGGGGAGAATGTATAAACTACTTACAGACATCACCTGTAATCAGGATCGAACCTGGACTCTGGTGATGTAAGGCAGCAATTCCACCATTCCACCACTGTGCCGCCCAAATTGCTTGGGAACAGAGAGGCAGTAAAGAATCAACCATATTAGTACGTTGGAGTTAGATGTAGGCCACACCAGGTGAGGTAAATTTCCACCCCAAAGCAGATTGGTAAACCATAGTCTGGTTTGTACTAAAGTCTGGTACCTTTATGGTTACTATTTGCTGAGATTAGTTGTTATTTTACCCTATTCAGCCAATAGAATTCAACTTGTGTCTCTGAATTAGTGAGTCAGAGGTTAGGCAGCAGTTCAGTTACTTAAAAATAACATCCAAATGTTACACCCGGTATAATTTGTTTTCTCAATCTCATAACTGTTGATATTAATCTGTGGCTGTTAAAATCCTTAAGTACCTCATTTGGTGAGATCCCTCTGATTGTGCATAGAATATGTTGGATTTTGTTTGTGCTATTTGTTTGTGAACCAAGTGGAATTTTAGTAGCCGAAATGTGTAAGAATGAACTGCAGATGCTGGTTTAAACTGAAGATAGACACAAAAACCTGGAGTAACTCAGCGGGACAGGCAGCATCTATGGAGAGAAGGAATGGGTGACGTTTCGGGCCGACCCGAAACGGCACCCATTCCTTCTCTCCAGAAATGCTGCCTGTCTCACTGAATTTCTCCAGCTTTTTTGTGTCTGCGGAACACTAGTAGCAGTTTGTTTAAGAAGGAACTGCAGATGCTGGAAAATCGAAGGTACACAAAAATGCTGGAGAAACTCAGCGGGTACAGCAGCATCTATGGAGCGAAGGAAATAGGCAACGTTTCGGGCCGAAACCCTTCTTCAGCAATTTGCTCTGGTAGACATTCGAATGGCAAGTGTGGCTAGTGTGCTCACTTTTGCCCAGTGAAATGGTGAAACCAATTGCAGTCCGTTTACTTTTCGTTGGAGCAGTTGCTTAACAAAACTGAGATAATCAAATCTAGGACTTTCCGGGTCTATACATTATGTGGATCAGTGCTGCCATTGTATTCTCCGTTGTGCTGTTGAGTAAATGAAACTGGAACTGTTCTTCAAAGTGTATTGTGCTAAAGCTCCACATTCATTTTTAGCACTTGGATAGAGTTACATCTAAAAGGTCTCACTCCATCTAAATTACAGTGATTTTTTTCTGCGTATTATATCATTTTTGAATTTCAAATAAACATGTATGTGATGTTTTTGATAGGGGTTTAGAGGAAAATATCATGTTAATGCAACTCATAAATTTTCTAGCCGTTTCATACTTGCTAATCAGCTTTGGAAGTCTTTGAAAAGTCACACCTGGAAGTAATCCGATGTGAGTAACAGAGGCATTCATCAAAGCTGCAACATGAACAGTTGTTTCAAATCCTGCTACCTTTCCGAATGCAGTTTTGTTTAGTGTTGAATAATGGTGGCATTCTTACATAAATGAATAATTGTCAAGAATATTAGTAAGGCAATTGTCTGCCCCAAAACATGACTTTAATAGTCTGCTCAGAAATTCTGATATTTTCCCATTTAATATTTAACCGTCAAGGAAACTTCCATAGGTTGGTTTTGTGTGAATTTTTTATGAAAGAAAATAGCTCATTTATAGTTTTTTACTGTAAGTTAATTAATGGCCTGGCAATAGAATTAGTAATGCTTGACTGTACATTAGTCAAATAAAACCTGTGCCAGGTAAAGGTTTGGGATGAGAAATTTCCATTCAGTGTTGTATCTGGTTTAATTTCATACCACTGAGGTGAAATTGCAAATTTCAATTATATCTTGAAATGTACATGTTAACCAAAATACCGTTAACTTAAATGCCGTTTCCCTATTAAAATTTGTAAGCTTTATCATTAAAAGCACATTACAAATAATTGATTGTTATCCAACTTGTTTTCCTGGCGGTACTAAAATTTTAAAGTTGGTATGGGATTACATACAACTGTCTGAAGACTTTAAATGTTTTATAATGATGTGCTAAATCTTAACCTTATTGTAATTAAATCCATCTTTCCTTAAATGGGTTTTGTCATTATCCTAATGCTTGTGCATCAAGAAAAACCTATAAAGACATTAAGCACTGTTTAGTGATGAAAATGAGTTACAGAAAAAGCGATTTGGACATGCAGATGTTTCACGTTAAGAGCCAGATGAGGTGTACATGGACCCCCATATGTGCGGTGTCCTCACAAGTTCTTGATTTCTTTTTCATCTCACCTGTGTACACGTGGAATGAATTTGCTGAAAGTGGGCAACTCACCAAAACTCTTTTAATTAGATCATATATAAAGTGTTCAATGAAGAGAGCTGACTGCTGTGGTATTGTATGTATTAAAACTGTAAATGGTTAGTCGAAAGTAAGTTTGCTTTTATTCAAAATTCTTGCTAGCCAACAATATTGCCTTTAGGCACAGCAACAAAATATTTTCTATCTATAAATTAAAAAAAACACAATTTTACTTGTGTTCAACGGTTAGTTCATGGCAATATGATTAAGAAATTTCATTCATGATAAAAACAATAATTTCCTTAATATGGATATCCTTCCATTTTACAGCTCATCAGCAAAATCAAGTGGAAAAGTTGCATATTAAAAAGTAACTTAAATTAAATATTATTAGGGCTGGATATTTGTTGTTTTGTAATCTTAAATCTACATAAGCATAATGCATGCAGTATTTAACCAAAATTTCTATTCATTCAAAAGACAATTTCCAAATGGTTGTAACTATAAATTTTAAGAAAACCGCTAATAGGTTTATTTACTGAAAATAATAGAGCTGGTCCTCGAAGAGGAATTTGGTCACCCTTCGGTACAATGCGCGCAATTAAATGTTATTTGAGAATTGTCATACCTATTGGATCCCGATGGTTCCACATCATATTGTTTCTAGTAACTGAAAGTATATATGATTTTGTTAATGGAATCTTCTATTTGGTAATCTTCTAGATTGTAAAACAGAATTTAATGTAGGTGGAGGTATATCCATCGATGTTGCTGATTCATTTGATCATGGTCATTCACTATGTTGGTTCACTTTCTGATTGTGTGTGGACGTCTACACAGTGTACACAAATCTAACAAATTAAGAATTACATCTGGTGTAATTGTATTTCTGGCCACTGTAAAATGCATCCGACTGTAGTTTTTGGCTACAGGGCAAAGTCTAAAAAATGTTGAGCCCGTTGTGTGCATCAAAGTACGATGACCGAACCATTATTTTATTCTGTTGAAATTGTGACTGGACATATTATCGAGCTTTACTTAAAGGCGAGATGTATTTAACACTTGGTGGCAATGTTTAGTTACTGTGTAGGAAGGAACTGCAGATGCTGTTTAAACCGAAGATAGATGTGTAGGAAGGAACTACAGTCTGAGGAAGGGTCTTGATCCAAAAGGTCACGTATTCCTTTTCTCCAGAGATGCTGTGTGACCAGGCTGTGTTTTTTTTTCAGCTTTTTGTGTCAATACTTAGTTATTATTTTTCTGTCTTTTTAATATTTTGTGTTATAATAAATAATTATAATGAAGTGACTAAAAGAAAAATCTTACATAGTGATGTCTATTTGAGTAAGGGCTCTTCTGTTTCATGCCTATTAAGAATGTCAAAAGGCAGATATTATGAATGTGGCTGAGAATATAGAATCTTAATAAAAATAAAGTAGGTAGAATGTATTAAAAGATAAACTTCGATCCAGGTTGGCTGACAAGTTCGGTATCTGACAGTTTTTTTAATTCTGTTCTATGATAATCAGTATTCTCGCTTATCATGATTCTGAATTGGGTTTCAACAGTCCATGGTACGATGTGACATGACAATGCACATGAAGCTAGTCCAGTATTCACAATGACATGTTTATAAAAAATAACTTTCATTAAAACTAAGTTTTCTCTGTGCCCCAAGGAGCTTGCGAGACAATGTCTTGGTTAGGGCGTTTATTCTGAAGTGGCAAGGTGGAGAGAGATCTATTCTTTTTTGAGGTTCATGATTTGCATTCAATAATTAATTGGATGTAGTGTTGTGCAATGTTTTTTTTAATGATTTATGCTCTTTGTGGAGTTTTATGCTCTACAAACCAAACTAAGGATTTTCTTTGGTTATCAAACCCTTAGGTTTGTTCTTTAAATGCCACATAGGTTATAATAAAAATATTTTTTTAGTTG